>NC_040908.2:113161391-113464421 GCF_004126475.2 Phyllostomus discolor
CTTTCATAAGTGCCACCCCTCAAAACACCACTTGCCCTGAACACTCTTACTTGCAGAGCACTTGCACGGTTTCCTCCTGTGGGGTGCTGCCTTCTCAGTTCTCCCAATGCAGTTATGGAGCACAGTGTTCATGGTTCCCCTGAGAAAGTTTCTTGAGAAGCAATTTTTAAGATGCCACAGGCCTAAAAATAATTGGTATGCTACCCTCAAGTTTGATTGATCCTTTGGTTTGGTATAGCTTTCTAAGGAGGAATTTTTCTTTCAGATTTTTAAGGACATTGCTCCATATTTTTTTCCAAGTTTCAGTGTTATTAACAAGAGGTCTGATGTTATTCTGATTTTTTTATCATGACACTTATTTCTCCCTGGAATCTTGTGTTTATTCTCTGAATTCTGAAAATTCGAAATAATGTGCTTTGGTGTGGATCTGTTTTTTCATTGTTTGCCAAGCATTTAAGAGTCTTTCAATCAGGAAATACTTCCAGACCCATTGAATAATAAAGAAAATAGAAAAAAAGAGGAGGCATCCAAGTAACAGGGCATGTATCATGGAAGAGAAGCAGATAATTCCCTGCAAAATGACCAAGAGAAGTGTCACAATGATAGTGAATAGCAGGCCTGTGACAATCAGTCCACATTGGAGCAGGGGAATGGAGCATCGCTGGAGAAGGAAGGATGACTCCAAGAAAAATAAATGCAAGTAACAGAGTTCCTTATGTATTTGATCATGAACCCTTCAGTTCTATGATTTTTTAAAAAATTATTTCTTTAATAGTATTTTCTCTACCTAGCCAGGCATTGCTCAGATAATGGACCCATAACATTGTGAGTTATTATGAAATAGCTGTTATTTTAAGCTACTCAGCTTAGGAGTAGTTTGTTATACAACTATAGGTGATCAGAATAACCTCCAATATGTCAGGATGGGAAATAAGACCTAGTGGTAGTAGAATGGGGTTTGCAGGAGGAGAGAATGAGAAAAAAACAAGAGATGCATTTTTGGGGTGTGCACAATTTGTAAGGTAACATTTTTTGATGCAATTGATACTTTATAAATTGTGTAGTGAAACTGAGGAACTGATTTGTTTTATCTTAGACTTCAAACTAGTGACTGACAGGAAACTGTTTAAGGGTTGAGAGTGAGGGAAAAAAGATACCTAATTATTTCTCCCTTTAAGCATGTGCGTTCCTGACATCTCTGAGGACTAAGATTGTCCTGTAAGGAATATGATTAAAGTTACAAAAAGGAAAACAAAATTAGTAAGTCAGCTTTTGATCCTGCTGCTATATTTACCCACAAGAAAGCAGGCAGCTCTCAGGTGGGCATTTGTTTAAGTAATGTCCTGAATTCCAAGTGTAAAAGAACAATGTGAAATCTCAATTCTCCCAAATGGTTTGGGGCCAGTTAGCCCTTGAGCCCCTGGGGGGTTTGGTTCCCAAGGAGACTAATCCCCTTTGCTCAGTATTAGGTATCACTGAAGCAAAAGAACTCTCTTTTGGAGCTTTGTGGAGAGGCCCTAGTGCAGCCTGAAGCAGGGTCCTTTTGCCTCATAGGAAGTGAAATGTATTGGTGTCAAAGCCTCTCAAGTGAGTGTGCCCACTCTGGGTCTGGGAGGAGGGGCTATGGGCCCGGCAGGAGCTGGCCACTGACTTTGTTGAACCTAATTTCATGCCAAATGGAGCCTCCCCATAAAGGAAAGATCAAGGAGAAAAACAACTGAGAACATGAGCTGAGGTCTGCATGTACAATGTAGTCAGCTATTGGAAACTTTAAGGATTTATTTTGGTCTTAGGTATGGAGCTATTTCAAGCAGTGTTCTCTGTTGCTTGATCATCTACAGTTTCCATAGACACCATTACTTTGATAGGATCATGCCTGTCTGCCCAGGCTATTCCCAGAGCTAATACTTGTTTGCTGGCACCAAGTCTTAGCTCAAATGCAGCCTTCTCCAAGTTTTCTGGGCTGCATTGATGATCCTTTTACTCCATCAACTATTGTCCCTTTAATTTACTTCCATTGCAAAGTATCATATTGTATTACAATGGCTTGTTTGCAGGTCTGTCTTTCCATTGGAAAGGGTAGGAATCATGGCTTCTTCTCTCTCTACTTGTGGTCCCAGCACTGTGCTGGGCACATTGTTGGTGTCAACATCTTTCAGTCGAATGGATCAGTTACTGGATAGATGTTTTATGTGTAAGAGTCAATTTTGTAAATCAGGCTACAGAACTTCTAAGCCAAGAAAAACTTATATTTGTATATGGAGCTTTATGATTGACAAAGGACTTCTACATCCACTAGCTCAATGATTTTTTTTCACAACAGCCTGATCAAAGAGACTCAGGCTATTATTCCCATTTTATAGATGAGACTATTGAGGTCCAGAGGATTAAGTGACTTTTCTATAGTCCTTTGGATGACAAGAGGGTAGATTGCTCTCCAGTCTCAATCACTGGCTCTAATTTCATCATTCTTTTTATACATTAAACTGTTTTATCTAAGTGTCTACAACTGGTAAGTATAGTTGCTTTTTTTGCATTTGAAAAGAGTCCCTCACTTTGTTGGGGGAAAGAACAATTGATGCTCATTTTACAGGTTAATGTGTTGGTGAGGAATTGGTGGGGCCCAAGGAATTAAGACCACGGACATCTGTGAAACCCCTATTTTGTGCCAGGGCTTTCATATATACCATTTCAGAACAGTGCTGAGCTGAGATAATCTTCATTGTACAGTCAGAAAAAGTAAGACTCAGAGGTATTATTTGTGTCATGTCATTTAATTGTTGCAAAACTGTGAGAACAGTTATGGCCATTCCTATCATTCAGGTGAGGAAACTGAGTTTTATGAAGATGAGCTGCCTCATCCAAGGACACTCACCTAGCAGGGGGCATGCCAGAATTTGAGCCTCACCTCACCTACCTCCAACTTTGATGCTTAGAACACTAATGATCAGAAAATGTAGAAACTTTTACATATGAATCTTTTTATATTCCATTGATTTTGAATATGGTTGTTAGAATTTAAGTAATTCCCTGGGGATTAAGAGAGATATTTCAGACTTTCCTACCATAAAGGTATTAATTAAATGTCTTGTCCCGTGAAATCGGTAGCTGGGGATTTGTAAGAGCTGCTCAGTTGAAAGAAGGTGAAAAGAGTTAGCGTTCTTCACTGCCAGACCCTGAGCTCTATAGAATGGTCTGGAAGTGGGAGGGGAAAGTTGACATCCACGTCTGAGGGGTGAGAAACACAATGCAAGGATAGGCCCACACAATTTTTCTGAGTGCAAATGTCACCAAGAATAAATGGACAGTCCAATCATGGGGACAAAATCCTGTGTGTGTAATTCAAATGAAAGGTACATTATAATTGAGCCAGCTTGAATTTAAAGAATAAAGAGTTTGTTTTAGCTATGTTGGCTTAGGAAGCGTCTACTTTATCTCCTGAAGTGTTCAGCTAGCCTTTCTTCTTTGGTAGGGTTGTGCCTTCAGGGTGCTCGCTAATGGTTTTGCTACATACTGGAAAATGAGGCTTAAAGAAAAAAGTTTTGAAAGAGATGGTTTATATCACTCCTATGCAGACTCTGTACCTAAACTATAAAAACTTATTTAGGTAACACTTTATTACGCAAAGAACATCATCATATATGTGATCTCATTTAATACTCATGAACACCTAGTGACAGAGAAGACATGTAAGGGAACATAACCTCTTTTTTGTGTTTTAGAGAAATAACGGCAAATACTCATTACAGATTATGGAACAGTCAGCAGATAAGGATTTTTCACAGGATGTTTCCTTTAATATCACAAGTGCTCTGGGAGGTGGGCAAACTCACCTGCATTTCACATGAGTAAGCTAAGGCAGAGAGAGGTTGGCTGGTTTGCCCACATCCATCCTCATCAGAGCAAGGGTGGAGCTATTGAGTCCAAGACCAGGACCCAAGTCTTTTCTGAATCATCTTCCATGCTTTACCGAATTGCTCACTTTCTCTATCCCATGAGGGTTGCCTAGGTGAACTGGGTCTAACTGAACTTCAAGGTAATTCTTGATATGCAGCAGAGGTTCCAGACGGACAATGTAAATAGTATGACTTACAGATTCTAATCCATCTTTTGTCTAAGATGCTGAGAGTTTTATGCTCACACAGGGCTCTCTTTCAAGCACTAGCTGGCTTAGTGGGGGCAGCTCCTTTCTCCCTTGCTTCCTGCTATCTACTACTAACAAAAAATGAGCCAAGCGTTGGCCTCAATTTACTATAAGCTAATTGTTACTTCTGACAATCAATGGGTAGAAGAAAGAGCACTGAACTTGGAAGTCCTGGGGAAACTGGAGTTAGAATCCTAGCACCAAGTCTAGAACTTGAAGGACAGGAGTGTCCTCCCAACTTACAGATGAAAAAAAAAAATCAAGGCCAAGAGGGATCACAAGTTGTCAAGGGCTTAGAATACCTCTGGAGTCAGACTAGACTGAATGTGGTTTTGACCAACTCACTGAAACGCTCCAAGGCTCAGTTTCTTCATTTGTTAGATGGGGATGATAACGTGTACTCCACAGGGCTATTATTCAAAGGTTAAACGAGGCAATGTATGGACAGCACAGGGCATAAGCAAGCGCCCAGTAACTGAGGCTGTTGTTGCCAAAGCTGGGAGTGAAACCCAGGTCTTTGGACTCTTACTTTCTCAGCCTCAGGGAGAGTCTTCCGAACCAGGGCGCCCTGGTACAGAAGCTGGAGTTCCCATCCTCACCGCTCGCGACCGGAGGTAGATGACAGTAATACGCGGGGCCAAGGGAAACTAAGGGTTAAGATGATGAGCTTGAGAAAGCCCAGAAAACTAGAAAAGCGGACACCCACCCCCCACTCCCCACCCCTACAGGCCAGACTTAGTAAGCCCCTCCTCTCCGCCACCGGGGCGGTCGCCTGGCGGTCCCTCCCTCCCCCTCTCCCTTACAAGATCTAATGAGCTCCCCCGGGAAGCCGAGCTGCGAACCCAGCCCGGAGCTAGGAGGCTGCACCGCACGCACGGTGTCCCGGCGGAGTCTGGGCCTGGGAAGCCGGCGGGAACCGGGCGGGGGCGCACCGGCCGCTCTCCAGAGCGCACCGCCGCTCTCCCGGCCGCGGGAGAGACGCTGCGATGGCGGTGCAGGCTGCGCTCCTCAGCACGCATCCTTTCGTCCCATTCGGCTTCGGGGGCTCCCCAGACGGGTTGGGGGGCGCCTTCGGAGCCCTGGACAAGGGCTGCTGTTTCGAGGACGATGAGACCGGGACGCCGGCGGGCGCGCTGCTGGCGGGCACCGAGGGCGGGGACGTGCGCGAGGCCACCCGCGATCTGCTCAGTTTCATCGACTCGGCGTCCAGCAACATCAAGCTTGCACTGGACAAGCCGGGCAAGTCGAAGCGGAAGGTAAACCACCGCAAGTACCTACAAAAGCAGATCAAGCGCTGCAGCGGTCTTATGGGCGCCGCATCCCCGGGCCCGTCCTCCCCGGGCGCCGCCGACACCCCAGCCAAGCGGGCGCTCGGCGCTCCCAGCGCTCAGACGGTCGCGCTACCAGTCCACGGCAAGGCCGCCCCCCGGCGGGATGCGTCGCAGGCCGCTACGGCGGCCAGCCTGCAGAGCCGGAGCCTGGCCGCCCTCTTCGACTCGCTGCGCCACATCCCCGCGGCCGCCGATTCCGCTGGGGGTTCCGTGGCCGCGCCTACCGTGGGGCTCGGCGGAGCAGGTGCTGGGGGCGCAGTAGGGGACGCCGCTGGCCCTGCTGGGGTTTCGGCGCTCGCGGGCTCCAGGAAGGTCCCGCTGCGTGCTCGCAACCTGCCCCCGTCCTTCTTCACCGAGCCCCGGGCAAGCGGAGGCGGGTGCGGCCCGTCGGGGCCCTGCCTGAGTTTGTGCGACCTGGAGAAGGGCTCCGAGAACCTGGAGTTCTTCGAACTGCTGGGGCCGGACTACGGCGCTGGCACCGAGGCGGGAGTCTTGCTCGCCGCCGAGCCTCTGGATGTATTTCCCACCGGAACCACGGTCCTGCGGGGGCCTCCGGAGATGGAGCCTGGCCTCTTTGAGCCGCCCCCAGCGATGGTGGGAAGCTTACTGTACCCCGAGACCTGGAGCGCCTCGGCCTGTCCCCCGACCAAGAAGCCGTCTCTGGCTACCCCCCGGGGCGGCTCGACCTTGAACGAGCCCTTGCGCCGCCTGTACCCAGCCACGGTGGACTCTCCGGGCGGAGAGGACGGGCCGGGCCTTTTGGCCTCTTTCTCCCCCTTCTTTTCAGACTGTGCCCTGCCCCCGCCGCCGCCGCCGCCGCCCCACCAGGTGTCCTACGAGTACAGCGCGGGCTACGGCCGCACACCTTACTCCAGCCTTTGGAGACCGGATGGGGTGTGGGAAGGGGGGCCGGGGGAGGAGGGAGCGCACCGGGACTGACACGGAGTATCCTCCCTCCCCTTAAAGACTGCTGTGGGGAGCGCCCCCTCCGGGTCTCTCCTGAGCGTGAAGAACGATTGGAAAAACGCACGCGGAGAAGAAATAGGATTCAAAGTTTCAACGGATAAAAAAAAAAAAAAAAACTTAAAAAGAAATGAAGAGGAGCTGGGGGTTGTTTTAATCACAGTCAAGTGTCTTTGTTTTGTTTTGTTTTGTTTTGAGCCGTTGGTAGGTTCTCACTGGAACAGGCGAGCCAAGAAGCCGAGACGGGGTTTGGGCAGTGGGGTGGGGATGGCAGAAGGGGCAAGAGGTGGCTTCCGTGGTCACCTGCCTCCTCTAAAGCCTTTCAGCAAGCGGTCAGGGTGTATTAGTGTAACTGACCCTTCCAAACAGTGTCCTGGTCCCTCCCCTTCTCTCCCCTCTGAGTCCATCGTGAATTAAATCCTATATTGAAAAGATTGGAGTGGAGGTTATGTTATTTATTTGGCTGTTTTCTTAAAGGACGGCTTCCCAGTGGTCCCTTTGCTTTGCTAGGTGAGAGTGTTACCGAGGACTGGAGGCCAGCGGTCCTCCGCTGATCTCCGTTTGCTGGTCCTTGAGTGTGCGTCTCTTTTTCTGTCACTCTTCCTCTTAGGTGTTTTCTGCCCCCCTTTCCGTCTCCTTATCCTTTCATCCCTTCCCACTCTGATTAGTGCCATTGCTTACTTTCTTTCCTTCTCTTTCTCTGGCCCCTCTTTGCTCTCTCTGATGTTTTGTTTCTGTGGGCTTTTCGAGCAAATCTCTCATGTAGGAGGCTTAAGTTTGTCAAACCTGGGATCCATTCCTTCCCTTCTCCCATTCTACAGCCACTTTGTGTGAGGTGGACTGTGCAAGTTATAACGTCTTTGCATCAAGGCCTTTGCATCTTCTGGGAGAGCATGAGGATGACAGTATTCCTCCACTCTCACTTCGAGGCTGGTTGGGTAGCTCAGAGAGAAAAGGCATAAAATGTCTTGAAGCCGCTGCAGCACTTGGTTGGTTCTGCAAGTATATATATTATATACATGTATACACGGTTTCCCCCGTGTGGAAGCCATTAGAATTGTAAGTCTTGAGCCCTTTTTTGGCTCATCTGTTTGCCTGGCGATTGCCCTTTTCTTGATAAGCTGTGCACCCTTCCCCTCCCCCACTTGTGTTCCATTCTTCCCTCTGTTCCTTTCTGCATTCCTCTCCCATGCTTCCTCACTCCCTCTACCCTCACTGACCCAAAGGGAAGGAATGGTGAGGGCTGTGAAGTTTTCTGAAGGTTTTATGAATGGAATCTACAGGGGTCCAGGGAGAGGAGTCTGACCTGTTATTTCAAAGAGATTTGGGAAAAGTCATAGAAATGTTTTACATGGCCTTGAGGTGGCTGAGTAGCCACACAGCATCACCAGGATGGAGGGCAGAGCAGGAAAAACTGGGTGGGAAGTGAGCAGCTGCAGAGGAAAAGGGGAGCCCTTCAGTTCTGCAGACCTGCAGGTGAAAATGCAGGAAGGGACCAACACCCAGAAAATAGAGTATGTTACCTGTTGATGATGTTGCAAAGGAGGGCTGCCTCTGTTCAAGGCAGCCGAGGTAGATTATAAGAATATCTACATGTGAGAAAGGCAAAACCTTGATGTTACTGCAGCGGATTTTAAAATCCAGGTCAGTGTTTGCACAGATCAAAAGTACTGAAATATTTTTAGAAATGATTTTTTAAGGGCGATGGGTATCCAGCATGGCATACAACTTAAAATGCTATCACTGAATCACTTTCTTCTGAATAAAACATTTATTAAGAAAGCAGCACAGGGAAATATAGAAATAAGTCTTATTAATGATGAAAAAAAAACTTTTGCACCTCCGGAAAACTTGTGTCTATAGAATTTCTTTCATAGTGGTGAAACTGATTAATTCCATTGCATTAGCAGAGTATTATTGAACAATCATTTATTTAATTTATCAAAATTGTTTGGTGATGAGTGCTATCTGAGATAGAATTGCACAGTAGGAAAAAAAATAACCCTGTGACAATTATGAAGGCCACAGTGTCGCTGAAATGTTTCTTAACTTCTTCTTCTTTCCTAGTTTAGTAAAACAAGGTATCTCTGTCCCAGCATCTCACTTGCCATGCCTCTCATTAGCAGTGATAATGCCAACACTATGTTTCCATGTGCCAGCACTGAGCTAAGCACCAACTCACTGAACCTCTTAACAATCCCATGAAGTAGGTACTGTATTATTCCCATTCGGAAGGTGAGGCTCAGACCGATTAAATGACTTAGTAAAAGCAAGTAGTAGGTTCAAAATCCAGATCTACAAATGTCCTAACACCTGCCTGTTACTTGTGAGGCCCTGCTGTATTTTATTAGTTTGTGTGGTTCCTAGTCCCTTGCATTATGCTACCATGGCACTTCACCACTGTTGACATTTTTGGTGGGATAATTCTTTGTTGTGGGGGCTGTCCATAGTAAAATGTTTAACAGCATCCCTGGCCTCTGCTCACTAGATACCAATAGCACTTCTCTAGTTGTGACAATCAAAAATACCTCATTACCACGCGTCCCCTGGAAAACTGCTGCCAGTTGAGAGCCACTACGCTATAAGAATATATAAGCAGCATCAGTGGAGTGCCTGGAACATTCACATATATGATCTCATTTAATTCTTACTAAGGTTTGTGCTTAGGTATTGTTATTACCCTTATTATTATATGAGTGAAAAGTAAGGAGGACAAGGGAAGGGCTCAGTCAATGTACTCAGCTACATCTCAGTTAATTTACTAGCCATGGGCCAATTATTTAACTGTGTGAAGACTCAGTCTTTCCATTGGTAAAACTGGATAACCATCACAAAGGGTTTTCACGGGGATTTGGGATAGAATATGTATAAATCCCCACTAACAGGGGGAGAGTAGTTCTTAGTCCCAGGCAGCCAAGGCTTGGCTTAATGTCAAGGTTCCAAACCACCCTGGTTTCCAGGATGGCAAGAATAGGTATTCGGCCCCCAGGTAGCCTCCCGATTGCCTATCTGTGATTTATCTTCTCCCCACATTGCTCTGCAGTCTGAGCATGTGTGTGTCTGACCACGCTGCCTGCCACCACACAGTGAGTAGTGCCCATTGATAATAGTCCTGCCAAGAGCTCAACCTAGTGTTGCTTCCTCTCATATGTCATTTTCCACTGCAGCTAGAAAGTATTTTTGTCTCTTGTTTAGCCACATACTTGCCCATAGGCTCTTCTTTATAAGTGCAATGGTAGGTGTTTTTCAAGACCAGACATATGTTGTAATAGGCTTTTAATGGTGTCCCTTTGGACAGGCGGGGGATCTTAGCCTCATTGGTAGTTACACTGTATGCAGCATATTCATGATTTCCCAGCTCAGCTGGGTATCCCTCGGTGCCTGGAATGTGTTTTGGTGTCTTCTTGTAGCCTCTAATGGTTGTCTCAAGTCTTTGCTCATCTTCAGCCAAACCTCCACCATTCCCCTCTCCTCTCTCCACGACCCGACAGTGTGAGGAACACCTGTTATAATCCCTCTCCATTTCCCAGCCCCACTTTCACACATGTGGCTTTCTCTCCAGCAGGCAGGACCTTCTCCTGCCTTCATAGCTTGGCATCTTGCCCCTCCCACTTTGTGAGGACAAGATGCTGCTCCTTCAATCATCCTAAGTCTCTATCTCCCGCTCACCCTCACTTTTCCCTTTCATCTTGGAAATACTCCTTTAGAATGGTTTAAAAATAAGAAAGAGGGGGAATAAAAAACTGGAAAACCCTCTCAACCTTCTCAACTATTTTCTAGGTAATACTCTATCTTCTTCTCCTCAGAGTTGACTCTCTCAGGAACAGAATCCACATATTTTGGCTCCACCTCCCTGCTATTCAGACCTTAACTGTTTTGAATCTTAGGGTGGCTAACTATCCCAGTTTGCCAGGATTGGCCATTTTTTACCACTGAAGATTCCACATACTGAGAAATCCCTCAGTCCCAGGCAAACTCAGTCACACATTTTTGTGAAGTCCTCCTGGAAGGCAGGTCCTGTGCTAAGTGGTGGGATTATGATGACGAGAAAGATGGACATAGAAACATGCAGGACAGAGCCTCTGGTCAGCTTCAAATAACAGCAGTAGTATGTGAGGAAGGTGCAAGTGAGTGTCCAGATGCCTACGGAAAAGAGGGGGTGGGACAAAGTAGGAATTTGCAGAAAGTCCTGTGGGCTAGGGTTGGCAAAGGTGTGGTAGGGACCCACAACTGCAGTCGTAGGGAGTATCGCTATTACTATTGCTCTCTGAGCCCAAATTTAGCTCTATTTCTTGCCATTAGCCCAGGTTAAAACCAGTTTTTCACCTGGTATTATTTGGTCAGTGCCCCAGAACTGAGCCCATGCTGGAAGATGACTCACCCTGTCTGAATTCCCACGCATAAACCACAAGTCCTCTTCCTACTATGCAGGAAAAAACATAAACCTAAATTAGTTATGCCTGACTGGGAGAATTTCTGGTATCTACCTATAAAGAAGTCATGAAAATCAGAATAGCATGCAGCGAGCAGGAGAAGTAGTATAATTGTTAGAAATAATTCCACAATTTGGGGATGACTATGGCTAGGTTTCTTTTATTTTCAATTAATTGCTCAAGCACCTACTGCCTTATTTGCACAAAGTCTTAGGATCTCTCCCCCTAGGGCCTTCCCCCTCCTTCCAGAGCTTGCCAGAATCTTGAGAGCTTCTACAGTCCAAAAGACATACAGACAGAAAAGGGCACTTGGGCTGGCTTAGCCATTCAAGGGAGTCTAGACCTGGGGTCTGATAGATCTGCTACTGTCATTGTTAGTCATCCTAGAGTCGTACAGACTGTGGACACTGTGGAGCCTGCACAGCCAAGGAGAGGAGTGGGAACTGAAATCTAACCTCTGCTTACTTTAATGCTGCCAAGCCATGCATACAAAGAGCAGGGTGACTTCTTGGTTTTAAAGTTTGTACAAAGATATGGTGTAGATAGCTGTGACCCTGAAGTTCACTCCTGAAAACTGGTCCTACTCGGAATAGACATGCTGGTGCAGCAGCTCTCATTTGCTGAGAAGGTCCCATGTGCTCTGTGGGAAGATGACCACCTCCCTCCAGACCAGGGCCCAGGAGCACTGGGTCAGGACTGGTTCTGGCACTTGTCACCTCAGGGACTCAGCATCGCCAGTGCTCCTCCTCCTCTCTTTCTAGGATCTTTCTGAGTCATCAGCTTTTTCTTTTAAATCCTGTCTCTGAGCTATGGGTATTATGGGTTGAATGTTTGTTTCCCCCCAGATTTATATATTGAAACCCTAATCCCCAACGTGATGATAGTTGGAGGTGAGGCCTCTGGGAGGTGGTTAGGTCAGGAGGCTGGAGGCTGGAGAATGGGATTAGTGCCCTTATAAGAGGGGCCAGAGAACTAGGTCAGTTTTCTGCCATGTGAGGACACAGAAAGAAGACAGCCCTCTATAAACGAGGAAGAGGGCCCTCCCCAAGAACCCAACCACGCTGGCACTGTGACCTTGGACTTTTGGCCTCCAGAACTGTGAGAAATACATGGCTGTTGTTGGAGACCTTCAGTTGTGGTCATTGTTGTAGGAGCCTAAGCTGACCAAGACTCCAGGGCTCCTTCCTTTTAAGGCAGGCTCCCTCAGTCTCCAGTTTATTTCCTACTCCTGACCATCCTGGTCTAGGTGTTGACTAGACCAGACAAGGACTTGGTATCAGACAAGAACTCCCTACCTTTGGAAGAGGCCGCTGTGGGCAGGTCCTGCCTGCTTTAGTGAGGTGGTCTGAATGTTGCAGGTGATCACACCAGAGCCTCAGTCTTCTCTTCTGTCAAGTGGCAGTAGTACATCACATCAATGCTGTGACTGCATTGATGACATGTATAGAGACCCCAGCATTATATAAAAACCCTCTTAACAGTAGCTGTTATGGTTACCACCATTGCCTAAAGAGGCTTCAGCAGAGAACAGGAAGAGTCCCGGGCTTCCTGGTCTGCTCCCTTGTCTGCCTCCAGGGAGGAAGTGATCTGGATGCCCCAGGATTTTAATCTCAGGATTTAAAGGTCATTGGAAGCTCTGGCACTGAAAATGCCCCATTCCCCGACAATGACTAGGAATTCTTGACTGACTGGCCCCTTCACTGGGGCTGTTCCATTGGGAGCACTGGTGGAGGGAAGCTTTACCACAGAAAACAAAACAAAACCCTGCACAAAGGACTCAGTGGCTGGGCAGGCACGGGGCAGCTCCTGGTGTGCTCTGCAGTCTGGTCCTTCCGCAGGAGGAGGCCTGCAGGGAGTCCCAGGCCACAGAGCTGAGCCCGAGCCAGGGGGCACGGTGCCGCTCAGAATCCGATCTCTTAATCAATTCTCCCCATAACAACAGGATTTCAATGCATGGCAGGAGATAAAATGGCCCAGAGAAACTTGGGACACATTTGAATGGTAGCCCAGAACTTGGACAGAATTTGAATCACCTTGGCACAGGCTGGGTCATGGGTTGCTGCCAGGACATTGTAAGAAAAGCCATTCTCCACAAAGCCAGTCCACACAATGGCATGAGGAAACAGGAAGCACTGCAGCATGACTTTAATTACTGTCCTCTCTCTGAGCAGGACCACGATTCATCCGGGAAGGCCTTCCCATCACTCCTGTATGTTATCACACACCAACTGCTCAGAGCAAGCTGAAAAATAGGGAGGCCATCAGAGCAACAACAGCGACTCCCGGGCCCTGGCATTGCCACACGCACTGCCTTCTTCTAGCGATGCCATTGGTAGAGTCATTGAACCTTTCTAAGTGGGTTTTCTCCTCTGGAGGGTGGGAATAACAGCATTCCCTGCGTTTGACGGTTGGCATGAGGATTAGAAATCATGTATACACTACAGGCAATGGGCCAGACACACAGCAGACTCGCAGGCAATAGTCAGTGTCATTATTTCTAAGAGTTGCAACCAACTCCGCTATTTACCAGCAATGGATAAGTCATCATTCGACCATTTTGGAATACCTGTTCTCATCTCTAACACGAGGGCCCTGGTGTCTCCCCATGGTGGTCGTGAGAGGAACTGCAATTTGAACAGCTTCCAGCATAGCATCTGCCACGTGGAAGGCATTAGCAAATATTAGTGAATCTGCAAGTCATGTGGCTGGGGCACACAAGCCCTCTTTAGCTGTGGATTTCTTTCCATCTCATCTGGAGTCTGTGGTGGATCAAGGCCCCACTGGTTATTTAATGGCTTCCAATTCTAAGCTAATATTTGTAGCTGACTTTTAGGCCAGCTTGTCATAATTTCTTCTGAGTGAGATTTTCATTTCTTTTTTGGCTAAGGTAAAAGTTTCAGACATAAGAGCAAATCATAGAATTTTGGGACTGATCTTACTTACCTTGGAGAGCAGAACAGTCCTCAGTTCTGGCTGTTTTCCAGCATCAGCTCAGGTGATGGGAAAGGTTTGAGAGACAGCCTGTGCTTCACCAGCACCTGCTGGGGTGGCTGGGGCAGACGGGCGGGCAAGGAGCCCAGTGTGAAAAGCACACACTCTATGACACATGCTTTGTGCACAGACACTGGAGGACTGGCTGCTTGCTCTGCTGCTGTCACTTGTTTTGCCTTCCTGCCTTCCCCAGCCCCACAGAGTTGTCAAGATGTCTAGCTAGACTGTGCAAAAGTCAGGGCTGATCGTACCACTGGCCAAATCACATTAACATTAAAAAAAAATATTTATACTCTATGTGGCAGCAATTGAAGAAAGTCAGTCTTTTGGGGCAATAACAGTTTAATATTAAGATTTAAAAGCTGATTTTAAGAGGAAATCTGACCCATGTGATAGCCTTAGCCCTGCCAAGATGGGCAGGTTGCTTACACCTCCCTGAATCTCAGTTTTTTCCTCTATATAAATGAATATACCAATGACGTTATTTGTCCTGTTTACTTCATTACGCCCTAGTGAGGGGCAAGGAAGACAAAGCCTCATCAGTGTTTTATAGGCAGCAAACCACAGAACAATGTGAAGAATCTTCAGTTCTGCATCTACCTCCAGCTTGTCTTGTGACATCAGGCAAGTTAGTTTTCATTTTAGTCCCTTAGTTTTCCCACTTGCCAAGGGACAGATATACCTAGTGCTGGCCTCACCAGGATGCCATGGGGACAGAAGTAGACGGTGTTTGTGAAAGAACTTGAAAAAGCAGGAAACCTGTATTAAATTACAGTTTCCATCTCACAGATGATGAAATGGAGTCTGTGTGAGGCCGTGTCCCGCTGAGCGTTTGGGGCAGAGATGAGGCTCTGGCCAGGCCCTGTGTGCTCCGCGGCTCTGCCTCCAGTGAACATCCCTCACGCTCTGTTTAACAGCGCTGACTTCTCTTTTCTCTCGGTTGTTAATCTTCCCGAGGTGGAGGCAGGCCCAGACCCGTTCTTTGGGTGAGGCCAGGAAGAATAGCGGTATTTATATTGCTGCTCAGATGACTGGAAAATCCTTTTATCCTGCTCCACTGGAAGGCAACTGACATCAGAACTTGAGGAATACAAAGACCTGAAGAGCCATCTAGTGGTCACATGTGAGAATGACTCCAAGTTTTATTGGTCACTTCGTTGACATAAAGGCAACAGGAATGGATTTGTTTTCTTAATTCTCTTCAAATTTGTGCCTGCCCTAGCAACCACCAAACAGAGATTAATGTAACTGTCTATCCTGTATGCTTGTAAACTGAACTTCAGAGTGATGTGGGGTAAAAACCAGAACCTCTACAGACCTACACTGCTACAAAGTCAGGGTTTCCACTCTTAGCTCCTGGTTTGCATTTGGAAATGTCCACGTGACTGAGTTTCAGGTGATAGGACCTGAGTGGAAGTGATATGCTTCGCTTGTGGGCTAGGACCCTGAAACTTCCCTCAAAAGTGATTCTCCATCATTTTTCTCCGTTTGTGATTCCATACAGATGGGCCTGTCAGTCTTGGGATTCAGGTGTTGAAGGTGGAGCCAAAAGATGGAAGGAACCTGGGTCTCCGGGTCCTCATTTGCAAGAGAGCATGTGTCTGTCCATGAAGAAAACCTCCTTTGGAATTTACATGAGCAAGAAATCAGCCTCATGCTCCAGTCATTACACATCTTCGTGTTGGTTTGTTTCAGAAGTTAGAGGTACCTTAACCAGCACAGGTTGGGTTGTGGCTCATCAGACCAACAATGGGAATTAGAGACAGATTCACCGTGAAGCCGGTGAAGCTCTTTCTTTAGGGCTCCTCACTTGCACAGGCCCCTTTACGAGGCCCAGGATGTGCATATGTGGTCAGTCCCCTGGCAATGTGTTCATATGTTTTAAAAATTTGCAGAAGATACTTTTATTTTTATTATTTTTAAAATTAACTGTATTAACAGTGGTTAATAACATCATATACAGGTCAGTTGTACAACACTGCAGTTTGATATCTGTGTTCTCTACTGCCTCCTGATCACCGAAAGTGTAGTTTCCTCCTGTTATCATATATGCGACCCCTTCCCCCAGTGTGCCCTCTCCACCCCTCCTCCCCTCTGGTAACCACCATTCTGTTGTCTCCAAAAAGGAAGGTACTTTTAGCTCAGTGCAACTGGTTAGAATGTCTCCTTCCTCTTCAATGGTCATTGCACTTTCCTTTACGTTGGATGCCATTGGAGAGGCCATGGGAAGTTTTCATGTCTAGCTAATGGGAAGTTACCTGGGGTTACATCTTCTTTGAGTTGAGCAGGTATATTTATGGGGTTTTATGTCTCTTTCATAAAGAGATAAATTATTGCTAGCTATTCAGCATAGGAAAGGTTTCCAGAAATACTCATACACTTGGAAGGGGTGGGGTCAGAACTTGTACCGCAGTAGAACCTTCTGTAGAAATTTCCTGTAACCTGTTAGATGTATAAAATTATTAGCAGGGCATTTACTTTTTATTGATGCTTTGTCAAAATTGAATTTTTTCCTGTTAGAAATACACTTAGTATTTTTTAAAGTCTATATAATTCTGAACATATATTTCCCCCTTTTTTGATGGAAATAGCTTAATGGATAAAATTGTAATGAAGTACTTAAACTGCACTTCCAAAAAGTATTTTGGAACATTTCAATAAAGGGGAAATTACAGACTTCTGATTTGACCTCATTTTGACAAATTTTCATTTAGTTGTTTTCAAAGAACTGAGAGAAAATATCGATAAAGATAATAGAATATCAAGCAAAAGCAATAAATAAGATGAAGAAAATAATAAAAATTGTTTGACTTCAAGAAGTGAGTTAAAAGTTTTCTTCAGATCATACCCAAGGCAGTTTTAAGCCACCAAACGTGGTGATTTGTTGCAGCAGCAACAGAAAAATGTAGGCAGCCGATGGGGCTGGCAGCCCACTTTCACACCTCCTCCGGCTGACCGGTGCACCGGCCTGTGCAAACCGCTGCCTGTCCTTACGTCCACACCAGGTTGCACTTTGGGTTTCCACAGCGGTCTCCGGATTGCTCTAGAGCAGGGACTGTGACTTCATTCTGCATGACTCCCCCAGGCCTCTTCCCACCCTCCAACTGTCCTCCTGTACACTCCCTGCCACTGAGATGAAACTTGTCTTTCCTCTCTGCTACTGCTTGCTGCCGAACTGGTCATCGACTTTGTTTTGGGATCCAGGCCCCCAGTGACCTTATGGTCTGCAACCCTGGGAGGGAGAATTGAGATCTAAAATATGAATATGGTTTAATCGTGTCAAGAAAGACTCAGTGAAAATTAGTCTTTCATGCTTGGACCTAAGCGATTAAGCCACAAATCACTGTAGACATCTGCCCATTAAAAAGGAGGGCAGAGGATACTTGGCATGTTCCCCGCCCCAGGACAGTGATCTCCATGTATATTTGACAGAAAGAATTTTATCCTGGAATCTACTTCAATGAGCTTTTAATCCTCTAATTAAATCACTCTTCTGGGTTATTTAAATACATGTTCTGGGATGAAATAGTCTACAAGATTTTCTTCTAATGAATCCCACTGGGTTCTAACAGAAGCCTAATAGTCCCCTTAATTGGTGTGTTCTGCATGAGGAAGCTGAAGCCAACTGCCAAGAGTGGAGTGTCCTCACTCTGCTAAGAGCTTCGGCTCCTGGTTTTTGGCAGTTACTTACTCAGACAGATGGTAGATGGGCCCATCACCGCAGTGACTTGCATACATACCTGCATACAGAGGAAAAATGCATGCTCAAATCAAGAATATTAGTTAGCTCTCCTGAAAGTCACTTTATGAATTAAACAGATTTTGTTTCCAGTATTGTAGCTACCATGTTACAACTCTGGCTCACTGCTCTGTGGTTTAATCTGCATAAGAGTGGAATATCTGTAGGATACCTTAGGCTGCTTCCAATACTTCATTTGTTCCCCCTACTCATTGTCTCAGGTCTAGTTCAAATACCAGCCACTGTCAAACCATCTCTGACCTCCACCACAAGGGGTGACATGGTGTCATGGAAAATCTATAGGTTTTGCAGTGGCACTTAATCATTATTTCTGTGATGGTGTGTAAGTTCTTTAACTTTTCTAAGCCCAGTCTCCTGAGCTATAGAAAGCAGCGTTGTGAGGATACAATCTGTTATGCTAGGCAATACATATTAAGTAGAAAATATCATCATTTCTTATCTCTTCTTTTTGAATCACAGGCCTCATATCCTACGTAGTATTTACATTATTCCACCTTGTGTCAGTTTTACACTTAGCGTGTGCAGGCTAGGTTCTGGTAACAAAAAGACCCACACACGTAATGATTCAACACAATAGATATTTATTTCTTGCTCTTTTAATAGTCTTGTTACTACCTGAGCTGTGGTCCCTACATTCCTTTGTGAATCTACCCTGCTTGGGTCAAACTGCCTAACAATGTGAGGCCTCCTTTTGCCCAGACTAGGGGCAAGTTTGAGTAGTCTTTCCTTCTATCCTCTCCCGTGTTGCCATCTTTGTAGGACCTAAGCTGTATGAGGCGCCAGGTCCCCTCATATCACACCAGCTACCTGGGGCATTGGGAGAGGGGGAAGGGAGGAAGGGAGGGAGAGGGAGAGAGAGAGGGGGAGAGAGAGAGACTCGAAACGTACAGAGAAATGCATGCTCAAATCAAGAATATTAGTTAGCTCTCCTGAAAGTCACTTTATGAATTAAACAGATTTTGTTTCCAGTATTGCAGCTACCATGTTACAACTCTGGCTCACTGCTCTGTGGTTTAATCTGCATAAGAGTGGGATATCTGTAGGATACCTTAGGCTGCTTCCAATACTTCATTTGTTCCCCCTACTCATTGTCTCAGGTCTAGTTCAAATACCAGCCCCTGTCAAACCATCTCTGACCTCCACCACAAGGGGTGACATGGTGTCATGGAAGGCCAAGAAACGACTTGCCCTATCCCAGCAGACACTATCTTTTCCATGCTGGTCATCTATTTGTGTCCTGAAGTCTTCATTCAGCTTTTGTCCCCTATCGGGGCTCTTTCCCCTCTTGGGGAGTGTGACAGACTGGGGTTGAGGACAAAAGCCTGGGGCTACTGTGTCAATATATAAACAATTGTGCTGCGTTTCTACAGGGTGTGGGTGAGGATCCTTTCTTTAGCTGGGACCCCCATCAGAAAATTCCTCTCTTTATTAAAGAGACCCAAGTCCACCGCCCCTCCCAAGGCTTCAGTGTGCCCACAACACAGAGCTCTCAGAGGAGGGTCGGAAGGCTGTGGTTGCCCTGGCCTTGGGTTCCTCAGGGTGCCTTTGCATCCTGCATCCTGGTCCTCACCATTCCGAACTGCAGTGTCTCCGTGTACATACATGGCTGCCTCCACCACTAGGGTGTGAGCTCCTTGAAGATAGGCATATGCTTTATCCATCTTTCTCCCTCCCTGGCCACTTGCACAAGGTAGGTCTGCTTGGAGATTTGGTAAATGGATCCCCATTTTAGTGGGAATCTCCTGACATGCAGAGAGAGCTGAGTAGAGCAGAAACAGAGTAAGAATCAGCAGAAACTAAAAATCAGCAGGGCCATACAAAAGAGGATAAAAAGGGCATTGGGGGGTATGGCACAGAGTGGCTGTCACTTTAGTGACCTGGGTCCAGAACCCCCCCCCCTCCCCCGCCAACACTGGCTGCCAGACTTAGGGAAGGAAGAGCAACTCCAGAGCCTCCCCCAGGAGGGGAAGGTCATCACACACAACAGAGTTTCTTGGCCTCAGCTCAGGAACTGGTAGCTCCAACCATCCCAGTAGAAGATCCTCTGTGCCTGTAGCTGAGCAGAGCTAGGGAATCAGCGTGGAGCATTTGTTGGGCTCTCACTAGGTGTCAGGCTCTATTCTAGACATTCTAGCATTGTTAATCCTTCTGGTGACTTTGCGAATGAGGTACTATTATCTCCCCTTTGTAGATGAGTAAACTGGGCTCTGAGTGTGTGACTTTTCCAAGGACATACAGCTAACAGTAGGCAAACATGAGACTCAGATTCAGAGAATTTTATTATTTCTTGTACGTGTACTTATTGTGCACACATTTATTTTACATATGAGGGAAGACACCCCAAACCCAGAATTTATTTATAAAGCATTGTGTTTTTCTTTTTACATGTTTAGACTTCAGTCACTATCTCTGTTTGGTGCAGTACACCTATTGAGATTTTTTTCCACTGCTCAAAACAATTTCTGAACTCATCAACTTTGATGGCTTTTATACTTCTGCCCCATTTTGTTTCACCTCTTTCACACTGGCAAAACATTTCCCTTTGAGGACCTTTTTCATCAGGGGAAACAAACAAACAAAAAGTCACTTAGGGTGAGATCAGGTGAATGCGGGGGGCAGGGGTCATGCTGTTTTGGTCAAAAACTGCTGAGCACTCAGCATGGTGTGGGCAGGTGCACTCATAAACCACCCATCATGAAATGGGCAACTGCTGTGAAAGTCTTCAAAAAAAATTCACTGAAGCCGAACACAGCCTCTCACAACAATGCCAGCTAGTACACTGATACAGATGGGCTCCTAGAACACTAACCTAGTGGGGGAAACCTGTACTACAAGGGGCCTGCCCTCCAGAAGATAATTCCATTTTTTGGATTCCCCCCTCATATATTATATGTTACATATAGTACATTCATAAAATATTGTACTAAGTTAGACAGTCAGCCAGATACTGCTCTTGCCCATATGAAGCTCTCAGCTCAGATGGGAATACAGACAAGGAAACAACAGCTAAACACATGGGGGCCAGGGAGGCAGGCAGTGAATTAATGCAGGGTGCTGGATAGGTCTGAAGGAAGATCAAAGGGGCCTGGAAGTGAAGGTAACGTCAAGAAAGTGATTTAAGTGAAGAACCTTGGATGGGATCTTTCATTTCCTTATTTTTCATTTAAAAATGTTACCTCATGATCCTGTCGTGAGGACCCAGTTTAATCTGAAAACATACCTGAAAGAACTCTTCCAGCCACTCACACTTTCTTCATGCCATTTATGCATTTTTGGGTGCCCATGATGTCCTAGGACCTATGGGGGCGCTGGGGACCCTCTGGGAGCAAAGCAGGTGTGGTTCTACCCTGTATCTGGTAGCTGGCAGCCAATGGGGGGACACATCTTTTTCCAGTTATCACAGGCATATTCAACATCAAACTCTAATAAATGCTATGTGTTTTTCTTAAAACTAAAAAGAGTGATGAGTGGCTGAATGTCAGTAAATATGTTCTGGTACCAGTTCCAAAGTGGGGGGTGGCTTTCCCCACATCAACAAGTAATTCTCAGGACCAGGTGAGCATCCTACAATTGAACTCGATTCTGATACTATCTACCTGGTGACAGCATCAGATCCCACAGGCTATTGACTCAGTTCTACTAGGCTGGCACCCTCCTCCCCACCCTGTAACCCCCCTGAGGTCAGGTTGTCACCTGCACTTCAGACTGAATCAGAGCTTTCCACAACCCCCACCCTTGGGTTCAATTGATTGGCTAAAGTGGCTCACAGAACTCAAACATTTTACCTACTAGAATAACAGTTTACTATAAAAAGATATAACTCAGGAAGAGATGCAAAGGGCAAGCTGAGGGCAAGCTGTGGGCAAGGGCACAGAGGCTCCTCATCCAGTCCATGTGCATCTCTTTCCCTGAATCTCCAGGAGCCCACCCACCCGGATGTGCTCTGAATCCAGTCCTTCTGGGTCTTTATGGAGGCTCCATCACACGGGCACACCTAATTAAGTCATTGGCCAGTGGAGAAGCATTCAACCTCCAGCTCCTCTTACCTCCCTGGCGGTCAGGGTGTGGGACTCAAGTTCTAACCCTCTAATTGCCTGGTGGGGTTCCCCTGGCAACAGGCTCCCTTCCTGAAGTGCTTTCCAAAAGTCACCTCATTAACATAACAAAAGACACCTCTATAAACTCTCCTCACTTAAGACATTCCTGGGGTTTTGGGAGCTCTGTTTCAGAAACTGGAGGAAGACCAAAAATATATTTCTTATTGTAAATCAAAATATCATAGTTAGGAATTAGGAAAAGTTAGTGTGAGAAGGAATGAATTGCAGATGGAAGTTTTTGGAACTTATTGGATCCCAGGTGGGCAGCTTCTGCTTCTGCTATGCAATGTCTAGGCTGCAAAAGTTTACTCAATGGCACTGTGGACAGAGCTCACTTTGGAAGCCAGGTGGATTGGAGTTTAAATTCTGGTTCTTCTCTTTTCTGGCTGGGTTGCATTGGGTGAGTTACTTAGCTTCTCTGAGGCCCAATTTTAAGTGGTTAATTGAGATAAATGATGGTGATGAAGACGAGAACTAATAAGTATTAAGTATACTTATAAGTAAATAAGTATTTACTAATACTTATAAGTGTCAGGATGGGCAGGGTAGGACAAGTGGGAATCTAGTTACAATTAGCATTTTGGACCACAAATATGGCCACCATTTGGACTACAAGTAATATGGCAACTGAACTCTGACCCAGAAGAGGTGACTGACATCAGACCAGGAGCCACCAATGCTAAGTTGCTTCTTTGTTCACCAAGAACCAATCCTTGGGTCCCGCGCGAAGTCCAGCCACATAAAACTCCCAGCCTTTCCTTTCTCCCACGCCGTCTTTTCTTAGCCCCTTCTCTGGGCGGGAAAACCTCGCCTGGGAGCACAAACTTCCACAATAAAGCTCACCTGCCTGTTTCCATGGCTAATTGGCTGCTTATTTCCTCGGGGGGTCTAAGAAAACCTTACAATAAGTATTATAAGTATTAAGGCCTCACTAATAAGTATTAATAAGTATTAAGTATTAAGTATTAAGTACCAATAAGTATTAAGTATTATTTACTTAATTATACTTAATACTTAATACTTATAAGTAAATAAGTATTTACTAATACTTATAAGTATTATAAGTATTAAAGCCTCACTAATAAGTATTAATAAGTATTAAGTATTAAGTATTAAGTACTAATAAGTATTAAGGCCTCACTGTGTGCTTTGTGCAGTCCTGAGTAAATTAAGTCCCTTAACAAGACCTCGACGTGGATTAAATGAGCTAATACAAAGCGTGAACACAGTTTATGGCACAAAGCAGGAACCTGAAAGCAGGAGCCCGTAACAGTGGTGTAACGAGGGCGGGGCTGGTGGGGTGTCTGCTGCATGCAGAAACAACAAAGGGTGCGCTGTTCTGTGAAGGACTTGTAAACAGCACTAAAGCTATCTGGACACTGGTTTGCTTTTTATTACTACCATAAACTAGCAATTCTAAACAATGTTAGTCACAACATATTTGTCCCTGGGGAAGGGGGGCAGCTTTTGCTGTGAGTATTGTGGAGTTTGAATCATTTTACTATGCACACACATATATATATACTTCATCCAGTACATTTTCGTGACTTATCCTTTATTAAAAATTATAATTTACATCGAATTTAATTCCCAGACCTTTTAATTATTCAGTCAGCCCTCACCTCAAATGGAAATTGGTGATGGTGTGAAATGGCGCCAGCCTATTTTGGGCACAGCTCCCCACAGTCCTGAGTATTCTGCATTGAAGCAGTAGATTCACAGTAAAATTAGGTAGCACAGTGGCTGAAAGACACAGAAACAGAACTTGGGTTACTTCACTTCTGTCCTGCTCTGTGCCAAATCACCCTTGGAAGGATTGTGGAGCTCACTGTCTTGGAAGCATTTCTGCTTGTGCTCACCGCCCTCTCCTTTACAAAGTAGCCTGGGTAATTAATTATAAAGAGTTAACTCATACTTACCCCCTTTTTAACTTTAACATTTAATTCAGTTTTAATTTTCATGGTCATGAATGCACACACATCGTGCCAGAAGGGGAAAGTCCCACTGCTTGCATTCCTGTGTGATCATCCCACTCATTTGTTTGATTTCATGATTAGCACTGGAAACGGGCTTATTTTGTGGAGAAGAGTGTGTGTGTGGGGGGGTGGGGGTGTTAAAAAAATGACCCCCTCCAGGTGTCACATATGCTGGTGTGGGCCAGTAAGATAATTCCCTTCACTGTTCTTTCTTTGGTGAATTCAGAGAAGCTTCATTGTCTTCGGTTACATAAACCTGTGGAGGAAATACCGGTGCTCCAGCCATGCTGCCTGAGTTTCACCGTGGAAGGAAGTGGAGGTGGGCGTGAGCGAGCACTCACTGACTTTCCCGTGACCACAGAAGACATTCCTTAAACTCAGGCAGTTAGCGACCCAGGGACAGATCGCTTGTTCTAAGGGCACACATCACAGAGCAGAAGGCGGTGATGAAAATACACGAGGGCCTGCGAGCTTCTCGCCTGCCCGAGGCAGGGGAAGCACGGGTGCCCCCTGAGCGGAAGAGCTGCAGTGACGGGCAACAGTTTGAGTCTGGAAGCGCCCGAAACTGCCTCTTAGACAGAATCTGGGAGAGCGGATCCAGGTAAGGGAGCACGCGCTGCCTCTTCCATATTTGCCGTAGGCTAACCATATTTACCGACAGGTTAGAATATGTGATAGCAGTGGGCTGCACACTCCACTGTGCGAGTTTTCATTGAACAGCTAGCTACTCCTCCACTTTAGCCTCATTTTTCTCTATGTAGTCAGTGCCTGTGATGCGCACACCCTGTGCCAGGAGGGGCTTTCACATGTGCTCCTTCATGAACTTGTGTGGTACTTCCAAGAGATCACAATGTGTGGGGTAAAGAGGCTGTACTTTTGAGTTACACAGACCTAGGATCAACTATAAGCTCTGCCAGTTCCCAGCTGTGTGACCTTGGGCAAGTTTCCTAACCTCTCTGAGCCTCTACTTCCTCACTTGAAACATGAGAATAAATAATAACCACCTCAGTGAGTAGCTGAGAGAATTGTGTGAAGTACTGTAAAAGTCCAAGTACAGCACCTGACACAAGGCATGCCACCAAATGGCTACTATTTCAACTCTTGTTGCAAATGACAAAGGCCAAGAGCAGTGAGTGACTTGTTTACAGTGTAACACGCTGCTCCTTACTACTGCACATATTTATTTCTTACTGAGGTGCATTCCACTATGGTTCTCTTTCAGGGTCTGGCAAAGCCACACACCTTTTGTTAGGGGACATCTCTTCCCAGAGGTGGTGCTGATGGAGAAGATGAAATCCTGTACTGATGTAACAGCTTCTGTGAGAGCCATGTGGTTAGGCAGGGGGAGAATGTTTCCCAGAGAGGCTGATGTACTGTCGATGTGGAAGGTGTGCTGGGCTGGATAGACAGAATACCTGGTGTCTACACAGGGGTGTGACAGCTTTTGTAGGTTTGCATTTTTTAGCTATTCAGAAATACTGGTGACAACCTGCGTGTCCTTAGAACGCCTGGCTGTCTCCTCCCACCAGGGGACATGTGTAGTCTATGTACAATATCGGTATTTGTGAGGCTGGCCACAGTGAAGATGATTGGGTGCCCTAATGTGGAAATGCATGACGCAAGATGCAAGGAGCTCACGTTTAGAAAATAGGTGGGGAACTTGTGGTGCCTGTGTCTCTGCATCAGGTATTGCTGGCAGCTGATACCTCTAATAATATGCTTCACCTCGAGGTTATGGAAAGGGGCTAAAGCCAGAAGGGCGTTACAAACTGCTGCCACAGGAAAGGTTGTTTTCCCCTCTAATTTAAATAAACATGTTCAAAATGTACTCTTTGAATCCACGTGGGAAATATTCATCCCTTTTTCCCAAGAATGGCAGATCATTGGCATTGAGACAATATAAGGTTATGTGGTGCTGAGTTTTATTTAGTTACTCCAGGACCTCAAACATGGGCTTTGATACTATTAACTGATTTACCTGCTTTATTTGTAGTTTTACCTGCTTATAAACCAGGAGACAGAATCAGGAGCTGAATTAGAGCACAGTAGTCTGATCTTATCCAAGGTTTGCTTTCCACAGTTTTGGTTACCCATGGTCAAAATATTAGGGTCCGAAAATATTAAATGGAAAACTCCAGAATTAAACAATTCATGAGTTTTAAATTGCACACTTCTGAGCACTGTGATGAAATCTCCCTCCATGAAGCTCCTCCCTGCCTGGGGCATAACCCACCCCTTGGTCCAGTGTCATCGTGCAGTAGATAGACCCCTCTGCAGATGCTTCCTGCTCTTTCATTGTGCAGTAGCCACCGTCTTGGTTATCAGATCGCCCATGAGGTATCTCTGTTTGTATTCAAGTAACCCTAATTTTATTTAACAGTGGCCCCAAGGCCCAAGAAGAGTGAAGCTGGCAATTGGGAAAGGCCAAAGAGAAGCCATAAGGTGCTTGTTATGTAGGAACCATTAGAAGGTCGATAGCCTAAGGTGGTACAACACCTGCATCATTCACCTCACTTTACCTCGTCACCTACACATTTTATCATCTTCTTCTCATTTTATTCACAAGAAGAAGAAGGAGGGTGAGTACAGGACAATAAGACATTTTGGGGGGGAGAGAGAGAAAGAGAGAGAGAGCATATTTGTATAACTTTTATTACAGTATATTGTTACAATTGTTCTATTTTATTGTTAGTTGTTAATCTGTTACTGTGCCTAAATTACAAATTAAACTTTATATGTATGTACATCATGTCCTCGAATAACATTGTCTCTTTCAGTGTTGCTTCCTTATAATGTTGATGAGAAGAAACAAAACAAAAAAACAAAACAAAAAATGACTCTCAGCCAGGGCCACTGTCTGGGTAGAGTTTGCATGTTATCCCCACGTCTGCGTGAGTTTTCTGGGTGCTCCAGCTTCCTCCCACATCGCAAAGATGAGCTTGTGAGGTGACCTAGCTTGTCTGAGTCCACCCAATCCGAGTGGGCTGTGAGAGGGTGTCCAGGGCTGTTCCTGCCTTGCTCCCAGAGCTGCCGGGATAGGCTCCGTCACCCACGTGACCCTAAACCAGAATGAGGAGTTTGGAAAACAATTTTCCCAGTTTTTATTATCTTTCTTAAATGTACATACAGCTCACATTTATTTTAATGGTTAATATTAGAGTGTTTTGATTCTTTATTTAGAAGTTTGGTGATGTTTTTGTGACCAGGAATATGACATAGGAATTTAACTCTTATTTGTATTAATTAGCCTAGTTTAAAAGGTTTTGTTATGTGTCATTTCACCTGTAGTTGGAATTTACAGGAACCTATCGAAAATGTTAAGTGAGGACTTCCTGTTATATAGGAAAAAACGTAGTGTGTATAAGGTTTGGTACTATCTGTGGTTTCAGGCATCCACAAGGGGTCTTGGAATGTATCCCCCATGGATGAAGGGGGCCTACTGTAGTTTGAGCTCCAGATTACAGAAATAGAAAATTAGGTCTTCTAAATTATAGTACATGCAGTTCAGTAAAAGTTTCTTGAATAGACAATCAGGAATACTTCCACATTTCAGAGGCACAGTGTTCCAGAAGCAGCTTCTGTGAGGGAGTTTAGCATGAAGGATGGTTATTCAGGTGTGTCCTCCTGACTGACACCTATGGAAGAGAGGGACAGCAAGCAGGATGGGGCGGAGCAGGGAGCAGAGCTGCAATGCAGGTTCAAAGGCAGCCCCAGCCACCTCATGGGAAGTGCTGGAGCTAGAATGGTCCTTTAGAGATGCTGGGCTGACATCGCCAGGACTTTATACCACTGTGTCATATGTGTCATTACATGTGGGTCACCCTTGGGAAGAGCATGACCTTGGGCGAGGTCAGCAGCAGAGGCAATTCCTGGAGCCAATAACTAAAGACGTCCACAGCTGTCCACACCCAGCAGCTGGGTGACAAGTTTTTTCCTGAAGAACACATGTCCACCAATGGTATTTTATAAAGGGGTGGGGCGTATATGACTATGTGATGATTAACTTTCATCAGAATGGAAAAAGGGGACCTCACTCGGCTCCCCTGGTTCAACAGGGTGACTCGATAGCAGTTGGACACCAGCTGGTGCTGCAGCATTGGTGCTGAGGAGCTCTGGTGCAGCCAGGAATTCTGGAAGGGAAAAAGGTGAACCGTCCTATTTGCTTTCTAAAGCAAAAACAGAGGCAAACACCTGAGGTGCTGTTTTAAAGTTGTGTTTCCCCCTGAACACTGAAATACTCAGAAGAAGTGAGACCTGAGGTGTGTGTGTGTGTGTGCAGGCAGATACTCACCTTAGAGCCAGGTCACAAGTTCTAAGCTCTGGCTGATCACCAGGGTAACACAAACAGTATGTGGCTTCCCTTTTGGGAGCTTTGATGGAATGAGAAAATGACATTTGTATGTATGCTGTAAAAGGTAAGCTTCACAGCTGCTACAGCCCTAAGTCAGAGCTTAGGGAGTGAGGAGGGTGGGGTGGTGCTGGAGTGGAGTGAGAACTGAGTGGGGAACTAGAGCATTTAGCCCGGTTCAGGAGGTAGCTGTAGCATAGTGGTTAGGGTTAACCCCATGACTCTGGGTCTCATGCCTGGATCTGCAAGTGAGTTTAGGCCAATGATGTAATCACTCGATGCCTGTAAAAGGTCTCTTGGCTGGAACTATAATGATAGTTCTTCCATCCAAGGGCTTCTGTGAGGATTAATTGAGAGCTAATGCATGTAAAGGGTTAAGATTAGTGTCTGACATAGGACAGAGCTATTAGCTACTGTCTTCAATATTCTCTACTAGTTCCCAAACATCCTTGAGCATCTACAAGCTGCCATATCTTATGCTAGTTGTCTGGGATGCACAGGTGAGCACCTAACCCTCATGGTGCTCACAGGAGACAGGTGTACATGCAGGCAATTAAAAGCAAGGTGTGAAACCTCAGCACTGAGACACACACAGGGTCTATGGAAGCAGGATGAAGGGCACGAAACTCATTCTTGATGGGGAGGGCGTCAGTGTAGCGTTCGGGGACAGCTTCCAGGCTGAGGTGCTTCTTGAACTGATTTATTAAGAGGTGAGTTTGGTCCTGACTGGGTGGCTCAGTTGGATGGAGCATCGTCCCTTACAGCAAAAGGCTGCGGGTTCGGTCAGGGCACATCCCTAGGTTGTGAGTTTGATCTCTGGTCGGGGTGTGTACAGGAGGCAACCAATCAGTGTTTCTCTCTCACATCAACGTTTCTCTCTCTCTCTCTCTCTCTAAAAATTAAGAAACACATCCTCAGGTGTGAATGGCTAGATAGGAGCAGTCGGGAAGAGGAACGAACAGAAGGAAAGTAAGAGACAGAATTTTGTGAGCAGGGCATGACTCAGAGTTTAGCGCTGCCCATATATGAAGTTTGAGCATGAAGTGCCCAGGGTTTAGGAAGGGGAGGGCCTGTTTCACAGATTTGTCCTAGCTGGTGAGAGCCACTGAAGGTTTTAAGGACAGTGCATTTAGTGATCAGGTCTGGCCCCCAGAGGAGCTCAGTGCTAGTGGGTGCATGCATGCAGGGTGTATCAGTGGGATTAGGCCTAAGATGGATGATGGTATCAGTCCAAGTCCTAGAGACTCATTCTAAAGAAATATATGTATGTGTATGTGTGTATGTATACTTATTATGTATATATGTGTATGGATGTGTGCATATGCATGTATTTGTGTATATGTATATGGATGTGTTATTGTGTATGCATATGAATATATGTGTGTATGTGTATATGGATATGTATGTATGGATTTCTGTATATATGTATGTGTGTTTATATGTGTGTGTATACATGGATTTATGTATATGTGGATGTTTGTGTATGTGTATGTATGTGTGCATGCACATGTATATGCATGTATATTGTAATGGCAGTGCATGCTCATTATGAAAACAGTCAAGTAGTACAGAAAGCCATATACTGAAAAGGTAAAAATTCTCCTTCCATTTCTCTCATTTCCCAATGCTGATTCTTGGAGATAACTAGTGTAAAGAGTTTTCCCGGGTTCCCTTCTAACCAAGTGTAGGCAGACCCACCCACAGGGGGAAATGCCATGTGGCGCTGGTGCTGGGCCCTGCAGCCAGCCTGCCTGGGCCCCAGGGGCAGCTCCTAGTCCCTGCGAGCTGAGTGAGCTTTCCCTTGGTATACACAACCTTCCCATCCCACAGGACTGTCACAAGGATTAAATGACTTGCTTTACATAAAGCACTCAGAACGCTGGGCACATGGTGTTTGTTATTTTTATAGAGAAAGGGGGATGTTATAATACTGCTTTGCAGGATGCTCTTTCTCACTTGCTGAAGAACCTGGAGCATGTTTCCACATCAGTGGACGTAAATCCGACTCACGGCTTGTGGTAACGCTGCACGGCGCTGTAGGCCACAGACACGCTGCGATTTATTTAACCGCTCTCATATTTATGGACATTTAGGTTGTTTCCAGTTTTTCATTCTTACAAACATTGCTAAATGGCTATCTTTGTGTATTTGTTCAAGTATTTCTGTAAGGCAGACTCTAACAAATCACATTATTGGTGTGAGGGAGAGCCCTACCATAGATGACCTGTTTGCTTTGTTTCCAGTGAGAGCAGCTACCAGCTGCCACCACCCTGAAGCACACCTTGAGGGACACCCCTCAGATCTGCAGCTGTGCACCCGGTTGGATCTGCCCTGAAGAGAAGGTGTAATGGAGCCAGTGGGAGGCTCTGGGGTGGGGTTGGCCAGTGGATGTCAGAAGTGCCCCTGGGAGGTGGGGGTTCTATTCCCCCCCAACCCCGTCCTTTCTGCACTCTCATCTTCTCACTGAGATTCAGAATTCAGGAGACATTTGGGGTGGCTGTTGGTGGCCCTAATGACGGCCTAGTTATGGGGAATGTGCGGACCCCCAGCTCTGCGCTCTGCCGCTCTCAGGGAGCTGAGAGAACAGCTGAGCCTCTGGTACTTGGGTGGAACCCTCTGGTCTGGCTGCAACACAGGACCTCACAGGTTTTCAAAGGGCCACTGGCATCTAGAAGGGTGTCTCATGCCAGCCATGCTGGTAGGGTCCAGATCTGTCATCACACTGGGGGCACTGCCTCCCCAGCTGCTAACTCTCTGCGACATCTGTCCACTGTGCAGGCTCTACCACTCCCAGCCTGTGAAGGATGGACCCTGACCTGCCCCTCAGCCACACTGAGTCATCCTCCAGCCTCATGGCAGTGGAATAGCTGTGTGAGAAAACCCAAGAGCTTTAGCCTCAAGGGTCCCAGTGTGATGAGGAACCTTTTCAGTGAGCTGACACTTGGAGGTGACTATTCTCAAAGAATCTTGGTGACCGAGGCTGGGACGACAGGGGTGGTAGGAGCCAAAACAAGCCTTCCATGGTGAACCAGAGCTGTGGTGAATGAGAAGCAACTGTAGGAACAGACACATCTCATTTTCCAGAACTTTTTTTTTTGCTGGAAGTTGTGAGTGGGGCTCACAGTCATCCTCTCCTTCTGACTGAGAAGCCCCTGGACTTCTAGAGAATAGGAGCGGGCCCTCAAGAACAGAATGCTGGGCATGAAAGCATATGTGCATAAAGACAAAAAAGATGCTGGTGCATGCACCTTGCATTGGGAGTAGATGGTCCCAAACTGTTCTTCTAAAAACTAGGGCCGATTTGTCCTTTTCCAGTGTACAAAAATGACCATATTCTCCTATCCTTGATCACTATTATTGATCAGTATTACTAAACTTTAATTATTTTGCCAAACTGATAAGGATGTGAAGAGATATCACAATGTTGACTTAATTTGTATTTTTTTAATCATAAGTGTAATTGAGCATATTAAAATCTACCTATTGGACCTTAGCATTTCTGTTGGGTTGTGTGGCTTTTCCTTACTGACTGGTAAAAGCTCATTTTATAGTAAGAAAATTGGCCCTTTGTTTAGCATACGAATGACCAGTATTCTCCTAAATTCTGTGTTCTTTTAGCTTTGTTTCCTTGTGCAGCAGTAGAAGCCCTTCCTGTAGTCAGAGTCGCAGTCTTTCCTTCGGGGATTCTGGGACTGATGTCATGCTCAGAATACTGTTTGCTTGCTCTCAGATTATACAACAATGAACACATTCTTTTCTTTTACTTCTGTGATTTTATTTCTTTAATTTTTCATGTAATTTAAAAAAATCTCTCAAATTTATTTTGGTCTAGGGAGTGAGGTAAGACTAGCTTTATTTTCTTTTCTAAAATGGCTAGCCAGTTATCCCAAATGCTCTTTACTGGATAATTCATTTTCCCCCTGCTGATTTGGAATGCCTCCTTTGTAATATAGCAAAGGTGTGTGTTCTCTCAATTTAGGAGATCTGGGTTGTGCCCCCAGCTTTGCCACTAATTTCTCTGTAATCTCTGCAAAGCTCCAGCCTCATGCGCCTTATTTTACTCCTGTGTAAATGAGGGGTTGGGAGGGATGAATTCCTTTCTAGACTTAACTCTGTAAGTGGATGCCACAGTTTCACTGTGATATCAGGTCCTCCTCCCTCTTGGGTCTTTTCCAGCCCATTGTTGGGACAGGCCTACTCAGCATCCAGAGTCTGAGGTCAGTGGCGGGGGCTGTGCTCGTGTCCCTTTAATCATTACTTGCCTTCATGAAATCATTGTATTTGAATCTTTGAAAATGTAACCCCTCTCTCACATAAATTCCTGTGTGGCCAACCATATTGAAACAGAAGGAAATAAAAGGGTCTTAATAAGTGGTTTTTAGCTTTGGTCTCTGGGACTTCTCAGGGAACAGAGGATTATGAAGACAGTGACGGGAAGGTGTTATTTAATTGCTCAAAAACTTTATAAAAATTGGGACCCACAGACTAATTTGACATGAGCTTTCCTTGCTGTGTACATGATGTGCTCACATTATTTTATGCTAGTGACAGGGAAGAGGAGAACAAATATTTACTAAATTCCCGGTGTTCTACATACAGTGACTAATTTAATTCTCCCCCAGACCTTAATAGATCATTGCTGTTATCTCCATTTCTAAGATGTGGAAGCTAAGCATTGCATTTCCTTAGGCCGCCCACAAGTCAGTAGCCTTTGACCTCAAAGATTTGACTCAGGCCCACATAACAACAAAGCCTTTACCTTGTACTTCCCTCACTACAGATCTTTAGGGGGGGGAGGTCTGATTGACAGTTAAGTATGTTCTTGACTAGTTAAAAGAGGGTAATGGATTTATTGCCTTTGGTATGATACATGATACAAACCTGTAAAACTTGTCCCTGATGGAACTGCTGAGTTCCGGAATCTGACGGCTTTGACCTTGGGATTAAAGTAGCTGTGGTGGCACAGAATTTCCACAAGGTGGCACTGCAAGCTCACCAATGGAATCAGCCTTCCTGCAGCAACCACCTTGAGCCCATAGGTGCCTCTGAGGACCTGGGCACAGATTCATCACCCACCAGGAGATGGGATTTCCCTTTAAGTTTACTTTGAAGTTTGCCAGCTGTGTCACAGCTGTGTTGGTTCTCTTTGGGGTGAAAGAGGGCCTGGAGTGATCTCTCTCCTTTTCATGACCTGGAGCTGGTACAGGGTCAGTCCCCTTGGCAGTTAGGTCCAGGATGGACCAACACAGGAGTGCTGTTGGATGATTGCCCCCCTCCCCCCCCCCCCAGTTATGACAGGTGGTAGTGCGGCCAAGAGGGGGACCCCAAATAGGCATTTGAAGTGGGGTCCAGAACTTAAGGTGTCCAGGAGATTTTGGGATGTCTCCATCCCCCCCCCCACCCCCCGCCCCAGGGTGTGGGTTGGGGGAAGGGACAAATGGAGCAGGGCCATTGAGAGCTGTTTAGCATAGCAACAGCCTTGCAGCTAAGCTCTGGCGTGGTCGTTTGGCATATCTATAACCTTTGACTGGTTGCATAGATATGTTAAGTAGCTGTGATCAGCTCTAAGCCAGGGGAATGGAAGTAACTTCCCCACCCAGATGTAACTGGGGGGGCGGGTGGGTCCCCTGCGTTACAGCGCCTGCGTGGGAGCTCAGAGAGGATTGTCTCCAGGACATGGGGCCACATCTGCCCAGACTCATGATGGCAGCCCAGTAAAGCTGGAAGGATACGAGTTCCGGCATGTGAAGCCGAGTGTGGGAGGAGTCGGAAATGGGGCTGCAGAGGAAGATTGGCCACGGGGATTTAAAACCCGGTCTTGGCGGCCATTGAGGGAGAGAACCATGCTGCTTTAGGAAGGAGAACCATGTGCAGCCCTGAGAGGAGGAGAGCCATGTGCAGCCCTGAGAGGGAGAACCATGCGCAGCCCTGAGAAGAGCCATGTGCAGCCATTGGGGGAGAACCACGCGGACTTGACGGAGTGTAGACTCCTGCAGCCCTGAAAGAGGGAGAACCACGCGGCCTGGCAGAGTGGGGCCCCCACAGCTTTGGAAGGTGGAACCACCACCTGGTTTTAGCAGAGATCCCGGTGACTCAGCCGAGGGTGCCGGGAACCCAGGGAGGTCTCCCAGTTGAGAGGGAGTACTAACTCAGAAGAACCAGAGGACTCCCTGAGCCATGGACTTCTATTTCCTTTCCTGAGATACGGTACTCTGGACTGGGCAAAGGGGGAAGGAAGGAAGGACTGTGTCTGTTTGTGGGTGTTTTAAGGGACTTTGGGATTTTGGTGAAGACATTAGGCCACTACTTTAAGTTTGTATAGCATTAAATAAACATTTCCTTTCCTTTTCACGAATCTCTGGCATTGAGAGATGTCTTTCCTCTGGCGGTGGACATAACGGACCCGGGGCTTTCTTTCAATAATAGTATATCATCCCAGGCCCCCCTTGTTGTGTTCTGTAATGGTAGGCCTTTCAGGTCCTGCGGGATTTTTCTGCTACTGCCTTTGCTGTGTTGCAGGCAGGAGCACTTATTAAATGTGAACTGGAAGGTCCTGATGGAAAGGCGAGAGGTGAGCTATAAACCAGGAGCCCTGGTGTGCTAGGATCAGGCAGCAAGGAGGAAGGGAACTAGTATTTATTGGATGCCTATGGCATGCCAGGCACTGACAGGAAGCTTTCCCCATGTTATCTTATCCTCACAGTAATTCTGTGAGTTAGCTACAATTGTCCCCATGTTATAGATGAAGAAAGTAAACCTTGCAAAGATGAAGGAGCTTGCCCAAAGTCACAGAGCAGGTCTGCTTTGCACACAGGACCCTATCCCAGTCCATGCCCCAAGGACCAATCTGAAAGACCCAGGAAGAAGGGGTACACAGAGAGCTTTAAAGTCGGTCAGTGGTGCAGCCAGCACCAGACTTCATCTTACCTTCTCAAAACTTTGGTTCCTGTAAGTGTTCAAAAGACTATTTGTTTAAAGAAAAAAGTGGGGGTGGAAGAGGGTGCATGAAGTATTATCATTACGTTACAAATGAGGAAACTGAGATTCAAAGGGGCTGCACACTTGCCCTAGCTTACAGCCAGTTTGGTGGCACAGCTAGGATTCAGATAAACATCTACGTGGCTAAGAGCATCTGTGGTTTTAAAAGGGCAAATATGGTTGGAATAGGAGAACTCATTCATTCACTCACCCTCAACAAACACTGACCAGGCAGCATCTGAGCACCAGGTGCTGTAGCAGCCACTTTAATTTAAGATTAGTTCTGATAAATATTCTTTAGTCCTCCAGGTTTATCCTCATATCATCCATTTTCATGCAGTGCCCTGCCATCATAGGCAGTCAATGAAAACTTACTGAATGGAATGGAGTGGATTGCACTGATTATATACACTTGGGGGTGCTTGAAGTGGGCCAGATCTTTGGATGTTCCAAGTCTCATGAAATCAAATTTTTGAAACTATTCAATTTGATGCATTGAGGCTAGTCCTTGTTGAGTGTCTCATATTGTATCCTTTTACTATTTGGCTAGCTTGAGCCATACCACCCAGCTTGTTGCTAAAATTAGCTTGCACACTGAGATATGAAGCTGCACCAAAATGTAAATCCTGCAGAGGCAGAAGCACATGAGCTTCATGCTGGAGGTGGGTGAAGAGGGGAGCCTGAAACTTGAGGAGGAAGGTAGCATTTTCCTTAGAATAAAGTTGTATTGGAAACTGGGATATTCTGTTAACTAGCTGTGTGAACTGGGGCAGGTAACACACCTTTCCAAGTATCAATTTCTACCTTTGCAGGGCGCGTTCATTGTCCCACTGGACCATCACCAGTGCCAGGTCCCTGAGGGCGTGGTCTGAGGGCTGTGTGTTGCATTTTTGGTCCTTGGTACAGGGCCTGGTGCCTAGTAGTGCTCAATAAATATCGTAAGAAGTAAAACTGTTCCTTGAAGTATGTAAGGCAAGTTCAATTGTTTCAGCTTTACAGATGGGGAAACAGATTCAGGTGGTTTGTTGAATGAGAGCATTCATTTGAGATTTGTTCAAGGTCACTCATCTAAAAGTGGTAGAAGCCGGTTTTTCTGAATCGTGGCCTTGTAATGTATGGGGCCTGAGTTGTCTTATCTCTGAAAGTGGCCTCCTAAGGCCCCTCTGGGGTCTTTTTAACCGAAATATCCTCTGTGTTTAGGTCAGCCACCCCAGTAAGTGGAGGAGAATGTGATCCCAGATCAGAAACAACCAGGATTAAGACAGATATTTGGAAAGTCACATTTATTTATTCATTCATTCACTCATGCAAAAACTATTTTTTGTACACTCGTTCTCTGCCAGACCCCATGTCACACTTTGAGGGTGAGTACGAAGATAAAACACATTCTTAGTCGCCACTGCACTTACAGCCTGGTGGGAGCACAGAGAGCAGCAATGACAGATAGGCTGTTGGCACTAGGACAGCGGAGGCAGAGGATGTTGTGAGAGCAAGAGAGAGAGAAAGGAAGGGGTGAGAGGAGGCTTCCTGGGAGATGCGTGCAGGTGGCTGGAAAATTAAGTGTGAGTAGAAGCCACGCAGGAGGAGAATCGGAAAAAGGAGCCACTGACTGCGGATGGCACAGGCGTTTGTCTCCTCTGCTGGGCTCCTCCCTTCTTAGCTGGCTGGAGGGAGGGGGACACGCAGCCGCCGGGTGTAGTGTGGAAACCTGTGCTATTGCTCCACGACAGTTTGGCTCTGTGGGTATGAGGGATCACACTTTAAAAATGCTTCCTGATGTACTTTGTATTGTAGGGAAGGAGGTCAGCATGTGTGTACTTGGCCACATTATCTCAGAGCTCTAATGACTCCTATTTCTAACAGATTGATGGCTTTGGTAGTTTGGTTTGGGTCGACTAGAATCAGACCTGGAGCCAAGGATTCAAAGGCGATCAGTTTATCAGGAGGTGGGAGGATTGTGGAAGGTGAGGGGCGGTATGATATGGGAGAGATAAGTCAGCTTCGAAGGGTGGTTACTAACTGGCTGGCAGCCAACGAGTTCTGCAGAAAATGCTGGCAGCAAAGGTGTTTACGAAGGTCAAAGCTACCTAGAACCATTATGAAAGGCCTTAAAATTCAGCTTTAATCCTGTAAGTATGTGGTTTTCAGAACATTTTTCATGAAAGTCTCCTCCCCTCCTCCCAGGCCATTGCTAGAGAAGGAGGAACCACGAGCAAAGACTCCAGGCCTGCTCGGCTCCTTCAGCCAGCGCAGCTCTACCTTCCTTCCTTTGCCTTTTAGGTCCCCCCACCAATTCATTTTTACAAAGGTTTCTACAGGTAAAGAAATAAAAAAGACAGAAAATTGTGGTAGTAGTGATGAGGGAGCCATTAAAGTTTTAAATCAATGGATGAATTAATGAAGTTATCCACCACCATCGTGTGCTTGCACAAGCATGTGCTGGGTGGTGGGTGGCGTGCAGGTGAGTGAGGCAGTGCTGTGTGGGACGGCACCCATGGCCGTGCACACGGCCAATCTCGGGAGGATCTCTAGGAGCACGGGGACGGGTTAGTGGTGGGTTTTGGTCACTCGGACAAGAAGTGATGACATCTGGAACTACCACTGTCGAGCGCTGTTTCACCCTTTTCTCCTGCAGTGATCCACTGTCCTGGTTTGCCTGGGACTGCTGTCCAGGTTTTAGCACTCAGAGTTCTACATCCTGGGAAGCCTTCGGTCTCATGCAAACTGGAACAGTAGGGCCTATAGCCTTGTGAAAAAAAAGAGGCGCTCAGAAAAGTTCAGAAACTGGTCATAGCATTTTGGTTTTTTGAGCTAACCCACACCTACTGAGCCAGTGCTCTGTTAAGTCACCAAAAGGGGAAATAAAGTCAACCTCCAAGTCATCAAGACCTGTCTTTTCTTATTCCATCCCTTGACTGGGGTAGGGGGCACTTATAAAATTTTCCTTATTAACGCCAGCTGATTCTATGGTAATGTGAAAGAGGAAGATGTCAATAAAGCTTCCAGCACCTGGGTTTGAGAAGGAGCTATGTATTCAACACTGTGATGGGTTTGCATTCCAACCTAGTATCTGGGACACTCAGAAAGAACTCTGTGGGGCTCTTCTACCATATCCATAATAAGAATGCAGAAAGTTGTGCACCCTCTGGATGACCAATAGAGGTAGGTTGCTCTTTGAGGATGGAGCAGACTCTTTACCCTTTCACCCCAGAGCCTAGGAGCAAATTCAAAGCCATGGTCCATTTGTCCAGTTGGAGTGAGCTGCCCATATCAAATCATCCAGCATTCCCTGGGTCAAAGCCAAATGGCCTGGAGTTCCCCCATCTTGTCTCTTGTCTCAGGTTTTGTATCTCTATGCGAGGAGAGCAAGCCATCCCAGAGTGGTTACAGCATTCTGTCCTTTAATTATGGCCACTGCTTCTGGGAAACCTCCTTGATGTGGTGGGTATACACAGTTGCACCAAGTACCCAGTTCAAGACAGGAATGCTTTCCCCATTATTCTTAGTCAACCCAGAGAACTTGTTCTGTGGTGGGAGTCATATGAGAGTTCCCATAGCAGGCCATTCAGCTTCATTTAACAAGGCCAATGACATACTTCATGCAAATGAACCATTCAAACCTCTAAATACTTCTCTGGTTGGGAGACTTATGATAGCCACCCTGGAGACAGTAAGGTTCTAGTTTTGTGCATGAGCACATTTGCTTCTGCTGAGGTTTTCCTCAGACCCCTGTTAGATGTGCTACACAATAACTATTTCACATTTAGAGGAGTGACCTGCTATGGCTCTAATAGACCATAAAAGAAGCCTGTTTTGCCTCCTCTGTGGACTCACCACATTGAATTCCACATTCACATCTGTGAATGAATGAACTCACCACATTGGATTCCAGTTTGTGCTTTCCCTGTTTCCAAGGAAGCCAATGGCCCTGTTAGCTGTATCAAAGACCTGTAGTAGGGGGTGGGATGCCCTGCCTCTCTGTCTCCAGGATAATCTATTATTGCTGCTCTTCCTTATGGCTCTAAACAACTTCCAAGGTAGTAAAAAATACTCATATTTTGAGTGCTTTTATCTTCTTTAGATGCCCTTTAACTGTAGATCTACTGCTCTACAGCTTCCATGTTTGAAGGTATAGCTTCCCTAACTATTCAGTCGGTGACCATTCCAGTTGGCTGGTTACCTGCTATCACCCCCAGGGGTGAGGTTTTCCACTTGTAGTAGTCTGGTTAAATTCTTTTCCAACTTCCCAAATCCCTTAACACTAGAATGAATGAACACACCACATTGGATTCCACTTTGTGCATGTTATACAGTAATCTAAACCACTAATGACATATGGTGTTAATTATGAAAAATCTGAGAATGACCTAGAATACAGGGGTAGCAGAGTGTACAGGAGGGCCCTTTGGGTCCCCCAAGTTGCACAGTAGAGTGTGCTTGACCTACAGAGCTGGCAGAAGGCTGTTGTTACCTGCTTTACACATTTATAGGGAAGGCTGGAAAGAAGTAGGAGGGGGCACTTAATTTTTCATGTAACAAAAGAAATAACCCTGATAAGCCCCCTGAGTTGAACTAGGGAGTTTGTGAACCAGCACTGATATCAGTGGACCCCTCCCTCACCTCTTGTTCAGTCAAATAAGCTCCTTGTGAAGACCTCAGGAAATGAGAAGCCAGTGGGTATTCCCTGGCCACTGGGAACCAAAGGTTTGTCTTCCCTCAAAAAGTCATGTTTAGATTCTGGTTCTGCAGTAATAAATTTCTCCCACTGGGTGACAACTTCCGGTATATTCATATTGCAATTCCTCTCTGCTTCCTGTAGCTGTGGGGCTCAACTCTTAAACTACTTTTAATTCACAACAAAAGACTTTAAATCAGAAGACAAGAGTTTGAGTATATGTTTGACCATTTACTAGTTTTGTCGTCTTAGAGAGGTCATAAGTTTTTCTGAATCTGTTTTTTCATCAGTAAAATATCTAACATTTGGGACTTCTCTAAGAGTCAGACAACAATGGATGTCGGTGGTCTTTTAAAATTCCAAAGAACTCTATCAGAGTTTGCTATGATTGTTATTACTACCTGCAAAATTCCAGGGAAGCTGATATTACATAAATGGCACTGTGTGGCTCACCCTGAAGCAGCTGCTCTAGTTCTGTTTACCACACATGGGCGAACAGTTTACTCCAAGGGAATAGCTCACTCATTATAGGACTCTGATTGCTATGGTAGCACAGGGTGCCTCCTACCTCATGTAGAACACGGTCTGCACCTTCCCAGGAGCCAGCCAGGCGCCAGATGCCACACTATGTGTGCAGCAGAGAGTAGCCGGGCCTGCTGTCTTATGAAAACGTAATGACAGTTATCTAATGTGATTAAGGCTTGGGTGAACAAGCCCGATTCAATGACATGTTGTTCTGAATCCCACTACAGCCATTCTTGGACAACAAACTCCATTTTTCACTTGATTGCCCATATGAGTTTTCTTGCATTTGGCTGAGCCTTCAATTTGCTCTTTGTTTTAAGTAATACAGTACAGTGGAGTGAGCATGCACTTTAGACAACTACAGACTTGAGTTCAAATCCCAGTTCTGTTTCTTCAAAACTGAATGGCCTTTGGTGAGTTACTATAGTTCACTTTGCTTGCTTTTCTCACCTGAAAAGTAAGAATAACATACATGTTGTAGGGTTTTCATGAGGAGTGAGTAAGATAATGTAAGTAAAGAGTTTAGTTTAGTATCAACTGAGCTGTATATAAATGTTGACTGTCAGATAAGTAGCTGGTGAATCCAGGGTAGGGGATACTCAAGGTTTGTTGTTCAGTATGTTACAGTGATTTTCAAACTTCACTGTGCCTACAAAGCATGCAGTAGCCTTGCTAAAATGCCAGTTCAGATTTAGTAGGTGTAGAGTAGAGCTTGAGAGTCTGCATTTCTAACAATCTCCCAGGTGATGCTGCTGCTACTACTCAGGACCCGTATTTGGGTAGTGATGATTTTTACCTTATCTAGCTCACCTAACTGAGGAAGCCAACAGGGCCCAACCACCTGTTCTCTACTGCTCCTGCTTTACTGAAAAGTTCTCAAGCACCATTTAACCAACAAATGCCTGTATGACTACAGAAGAATCAACTGCGTAAGAATCCATTGTGAAAGAAAGATTCCTGAACCTGTCCTAGGAGATTCTATTTCTATAGGTGAGGAGATGGGGGCTTGGAAACTGTGGTGTTTGAAAAAGGCATCCTAGATGACCGTAATGGGAATCAGCCATGTGACAACAACTTCCAGGTGCTGGGCCAGCCTGTCGGGATCCATCAGTTACTATAATTGAAGCTGAACAGGATTCACATATAACTCTGAGTGTTACTACATCATGGGCACCATGGAGGCTCCCTGACAAAGGATAAACAGGAGTCAAGTGTCTTTGGGCACTTAATTCACATAATTCCCAGTATTAGAAACCCCACTCCATTTACTACTATTCTCAATAAAACACCCATATATCTGCACATTTGTGGGATTCTGATCCTCTGGCCACTGATGAGGAGACTTAGATGCTCCTGGCTTTCATTTTGCAAAGTAGCAGCATTTGGTGTTTAAGTGTTTAGACTTTGGAGTCAGAGAGACGAGGCCTTAAATCCTGGCTCTATAGCTAGGAAGTTGTGTGGCTTTGGGTCAGTCAAGTCACTTAATCACATAAGCAACACACTTTTCTCATCTGCAAAATGCAGATAACATTACCTTATATCATAGTCTTATGGTGGGGATTATCAAGCCCATCAATATCATTGTCAATCTTTCCCACATCAGTTGATGGCAGCTTGTTCCTTCCACCTTCTCAGGCCAGAGCCTTACAATTATCCTCGACTCCTCTCCTGTAATACCCTACATACAATGCATCAGCAAATGATGTTTGCTTCACTTTCAAACTAAATACAGAATTCAACCATGTCTCACCAGCTCCTCTACCATTGTCCTGGTTCACGCCACCTGCAGTGTTCATGAATCTGTAGTGATAGTCCACTATTTTTGTAATAGCTTCTTAAGTGCTTCCTCGGGTTCTACTCTTGCCCACCATAGTTTATCCTCAATACATTAAAATGCAAATCGTTCATGTTACTCTTCTGCTCATATCCTCCAATAGTTGTCTCAGAATAAAGTTTTCTCAGAATAAAAACCAAAGTCCTTACACCGGTCTTTTACAAGGTCCTAGGTGATCAGACTCCCTGCTACCTGTCTGACCCCATTTTTTATTACTTTCCTCTGCACTGTACTCTAGCCACAGAAGCCCCTTCATTTTTGAAAAACATCTCAAGCAAGCTCCAGCTTTTGTTTCTTTGCCCTGGAATGCCCTCTGCTTGAGGTGCTCTTCTCTCTGATGTTTGCATGAACAACTGCTTTTGCTTCAAATCTTTGCTCAAAGGTCACAGTAATGTCTATCCCAGACCGCTCCATTTATAATCTCCTCTGTCCCATCCTTGTACTCAGAACCTCCTTTACTCAATTCTTCTTTTATTTTTTCCGAGTCATCTTCTAACATACCATATAATTTACTGTTTAAATTATGTTTGTTGTTCATTGTCTGTCTTTCCCACAGGAACGTCAGCTCCGTGAGTGTAGAAAATTGATTTCTTCCACGTACCTGGCATGGACCAGCATCTACTACATAGTGAATGCACAGCACATATTCTTTTTTTAAATTACTTTATTGTTGTTCAATTACAGGTGTCTGCAGTTCCCCCCACTGCTCCCCCCAACCCCAGCCAAACCCACCTCCCTCCCTTGCTTCCACCCTCCCCCTTGGTTTTGTCCATGTGTCCTTCATAGTAGTTCTTGAAAACCCTTCCTCTCATTGCCCCCTCCTCCCTCCCCTCTGGCTATTGTTGGATTGTTCTTAAAATAAATGAATGATGCATGTGATGTCCTGATCACAGTGCCTGGCATGTAGATAGCATTGAGTAAATAGTAGCTTTTGTTATTTGTGAAACACCTGAAGAGCTCTTCCTGTCTTGGGTGTCCCTGCCTAGAACTCTGCGGAAGATGTGTTTGCCTTTCAGAAAATCCATGCTTCATCATGGCCCTGGAAGGTGAGTGGGGCTGAGGTTTTCACCCTCATTGGTCAGAGGTGAGTGACTGGGCACCCAGGGGGGAATTGATTTACATAACTAGTGTGTTATAGGACCAGGGCTGAATAGATTCTAAGCCTCTCAATTCTAAATCCAGTGTTTTTCTGGGCTGCTTTGCAAATTGGAAGAAACGAGAGATGACATCTTCCAAGGTCTTAGCTTTCTCGAGCCCAGATTACATGTTAATCAAACACACAAAGTGTTAAGGTGCACAGGTACCAAGATAATGTCAATAGTCCAACATGAGCCTCATTTATCTACATTACCTTGAAACAAAGATTTGTAAATTTGGGTGACATTGAATTAAATGACAAAGCTCAATTACAAGAACTCTCACATAGTGGATAAAATAATCACTGATTCCCCAAAGAGATTGTAAATGTCTCGTCTTTTTTTTGCTACTTGGCTAAAATAAAGTCAGTTTTGAATACTGTTAAGCTCTACATGAAATAAGTTATATTATAATAAATGTAGTGGAAATTAAAAAATGAAGACCGAAAACATCTATAATCCTGTCACCCTTGCAAATCAATAGTTGTCATTTTAATGTTCTCTTCTGCTCTTTTGCTTATATGCATGTTATTTTTGCATGGCGTAGCAATATTTTTCTTTTTTAATTTAATATATGCTACACTTTTTAGCTTTAACCATCAAGTATTTAGAAATATTATATTTAGAAGTTATATAAAATACCATAGTTGGTGTACCACAGTTCATTAAACAATTTCCTATTTTTGGAAATGTACATTATTTTCAATGTTTTACTATTTAAATGGTGTTGCAATAAATGTCTTTGCACATGTAGATTTTATTCCCCTGCTCCCATCCTAATATAAATTCCCAATGGGGTTTCTACTGGATTAAAAAACATCTTTCATAATTTATTAAATATGGTTCCTTTCTTTGACCCTGTTTATGGCTTGGGATCATTTCATCAACTGGCTAATGTACATTGTACAGTCAAGAAATTAGAAAACAACAGATCATTATTCCTAGCTTGTTAAGTTTCCCATCAAGGCACCAGCTTCTATCCTGGCCTCATCCTGAAGATGATACTGTTGGAATTGTTTTCTTCCTGGGAAATTTACTCAGTAAATAGAGGTTTCTCTATTTGGAGGACTCTCTGGTAATCCTTTAAGTACCTGAGCTCTGGTTTAGGTTCCCTCAAGACAAGCACTGGTGGGAAGAGGTCTGGACTTGGTGAGAGAGTCAGAAAAGTTGGATTTTAATTTTAGTTATGCCATTTATAAAAATACTTTGTAAAGTCCTTTACATAGCAAGGTATTAGTATCTTTTTATTTAAGGAAAGAAAAGAAATTTAGCTCTTCAAATGCATTTTTAAGCTTCCAAAGAGGGTTTTGAGGGTTTAGACCTTAGCTTTGGCTTTGAGACCTGAGCCGTTAGAAAGGTATGTCGTGTAATGCATGTGAGATTGTGCTTTCTAACGGGTCGGCTGTATGCAGTAGAAAGACAGACCCAGATTTAAGTCCAGGGAAATTTTACAACCTCTCTAAAATGAGGATAATAATAGGGCAAAAGAGAATTAAATGAGACAATATATGTCAAATTCCTATCAGAATGCTTGACATTCTGGCACCTGTAGTGTCAGTTCTCTCTCCCAACTGCCACACCCCTTTAGAGATTAACAGGTATTTTCACAGATTATTTTTCATAAGCATTAAGGGAATAAAACTTTACTTTAGTACCAATGTATTTTATTTTGGTATCCACATAATATTTAGGAATATTTTAAAGTCATGTGTTCTTATTTCAAGGGCATCTTGAATTATTTCTAGAGATGGGCTGACTCAGTAGGCTATAGTTAGCAAGTAATAGCCAACACTTAAGCTATTTATTTCATTATATTTGCTATGCACTGCATCTTTCCTGTTGGTCCAGATGAAATAGATTTATTTTCAAGTCAAGATGAATACTTATGTCCAAAACTCAGTTTGGATGCAGAATTGCAAGCATCAGTAGCTTAAGAGCATAAATATTACTGTAAATTGTCCATGAGGTGGAAGGTAGTAACTTCTCTCATCCACTGCAATTCTACCTAAAAAAGTCTTTGTTTTTCTCTTGAAAAATACATCAATCCTTTCCATTTCTATACCACTTTACATTTTATATAATATGTTCACATGACTGACTTCAACCAGATGTTACTACCCAAACTTGAGGCATTTGGATTCAAAAGACGTGTATTACTAAACGCTCACCATGGGCTGGCTTTGGTTACTAGGCACTTAGACCCTTATACACAACTTTCTCATGTGATCTTCACTTTCAAAACTTAACGAAGGACAAGTAATTGGAACACAGAGTAACCAAGACTCAAGGTGTTAGGTTCCCGGCCCAGGGGTGCTTTTCTTTTTTTTCAACAATCTTGTTCCTCAAGAAAGATCACCAGCTTCAGTCAGAAACCTAGAGCTCTAATCTCAGGAGTGGCTCATGGCGGGACCTTGGAGGAGCCACCTTCCCATTTCTGGGCCTCAGGTACTTCACTTGTAAAATGAGGAGCATAGACACAATGATCTCTTCAGTCTTTCCCTGCACTGGCAATTCATTTGCCTATGGAATACACTACTACGGGAATATTCTGAGGATGTACTTTCATTAGATAGATGTCCAAATTTGGAAAGAAGTTTATGAGATGAACTTCAGGTTTGTAGTGATCTGGTCACTTGAGTCTATAGGCCTTACTTATCCGAGCAGTCTTGACTTTCAGTGCCCCAGATAGAAGAGCAAAGCAGAAGTTTGATCTGATTCTGCCTCTCTGCTTACACAGAAAACTTTTTCCTCATTCTAAAGAAAAACAATAAGAAGAAAAAATAGAAAAAATAATTTAGATATGTTTTTATAATATACTCAATATGCATAGGTCATTAATGTTGGAAGGAAACTTGGCAAGTATTTGTTTCAAGTCAATAGTTTAATTAGGAGACTGAAACCCAGAGCAACAGTATGCAGGAAGGCCTAGGTTTTCAGTTAGGTAGAGGCAGTCAGGACTAGGACTCAGGGCTCCCTGAGCCTAGGCCAATGCTTCTACTACCAATAACTGGGAACTTGGAGCAGTGCTTAGTTTCAGATTCCTGCTAGTCCTGAAGTACACAAAAATGTGGGTTGAGTGATGCAATCTTAGATTGTTTTAATGGAAGCAGCAGAAATACAATGTGCACTGTTGGTGGGAATGCTGATTGGTGCAGCCACTATGGAAAACAGTATGGAGGGCCCTCAAAAAATTAAAAGGGAAACTGCTTTATGACTCAGCAATTCCACTTTTGGGTATATGTTTGGCAAAATGAAAGACACTAAATTGAAAGAACACATGCACCTCTATGTTCACTGTAGCATTATTTACAATAGCCAAGACATGGAGGCAACCCAAGTGTCCATCAATAGACAAGTGGATAAAACAGTGGTGGTACATATATACAATGGAATATTACTTGGCCATAAAATAGAATAAAACCTTACCATTTGTTACAGCATGGATAGACCTAAAAGTGAAATAAGTCAATCAGAGAAAGACAAATACCATATGATTTTATTTATGTGTGGGATCTAAAGAACTAAATGAATGAACAAACAAAATTGAAACAGACTCAGTGACACAGAGAACGGACTGATGGTTATAAGAGGGGGAAGGGTTGGGGGACTGGATGAAAAAGGTAATGGGAGTACAGATGATAAACTGGTAGATAAAACAGTCATGGAGATGTGAGACAGGGAACAGAGTCAATAATGTTAATGGTACGGTGCCATGTGTGTACTGGAACTATTGGGAGGAACATTTTGTAAAGTGTATAATTGCTTGACCACTAGGCTATACACCTGAAACTAATGCAAAATAATACTAAAGATAAATGGAAACTAATACAAAAAATAATACTGAAGATAAATTGTAATTGAAAAATAAAATTTAAAGTTTTTTTACAAAAAATAAATATGGCGTGCAGCACCGATAAGAACTGGGGCTTTGGAGTCACACAGACTGGGACTGCCAAGTTGTGAACTTGGGAAAGCCATGGTACAAGTGTCGTGGTGTGACTGAAGCACAGGGGTGAGGAGAAAAGTGGTGGCAGGTGGGACTGAAGAGCAAACAGAAGCTATACCATGGAGGGGTATTTGTTCATGAATGTTGTCTGGATAATTATCTTTCTGTATCTGCACCTTTTTTTTCCCCATGTGGGGAAGAGAAACATAGGGGATCTAGACTAGAAAACCAGAAATGTGTTTTCCATTGTGTCACCTTGGGCAAGACAATCTCTGTAGGTGTAATTACTCCACCTTCATGGGACCCCACTGCGCATTCATTGACTCAAATCCTCTAGGTTTCTTCTCTTTTCCAGCTATAGCTGCTGTCAACAGTTCTGCTCAAGCTTCTATCAGCTATACTGCTGACAGCACCTCCGTAAAAGTGTGTGCTGCCCCAGCATGCATGCAAGAGCCTGCTCAGCACTCACACATGTACAGTCTGGATGTAGGGGATAGTTGGTGCCCCATGGAATTTCTCAGCCAATGAGAAAGGGAAGGATGACCCATTTAGAAATAGGCACATAGGGATGAGCACCACAATGGAAGATGATTGGATAGTATCTTCTTGCACTGAGTTTTGTTCTATCCTCCATCCAACTCTCTTGCTGTCAGGCATCATTTCTCAAACTGCCTGCATATAAGCCCTTATCTCAGGTGCTGCTTTCTGATGGAAGCCAGGCTAAGACATTGTCTAAGCGGGGGATCATACTATATATAATACCTTCTTGTGAGTTGTTAAATGAGGTGTGTATGCATATAATATAATAACAAATACATTACATATATAAATATGCATGTAAAATACATAGCATGGTCCTCAGTACAGAGTAAGTGCTCAAGAATGTCACATACTATGATATGGCTGCCACTTCTGTTCATGGGTTTACATCAATTATGATGTCTATACCACACATCATATTGTGAAATTATAGGCTGAATTTTAATATAGTAATGAGATTTTTGTTTCTTTAGGCCATTTTATTTTATTTTTTAATTTACTTATTTATTTTGAGGAATTCACAGTAAATTTTATTGGGCACAGACCAAGAGTGCATGAATCTTGAGGACCTCTGTGTAGCTTCTCAGTTTTCTTCTCTGTGTTCTTTTTGGCTTATTTTCATAACCTCACGAGCTGTTTGTCCTTGTAATGGATCTTGGCCTTCTCCTTCCACTTTTCCAGAGTGGCTGTGACTGCTTGGTACTTCCAGCCAGCCTTATGAACCAGCTGCTCTAGGTAGGCAAACTTCCACGTAGGCTTCAGTGCACGACCTTGAGGGCAGCAGAAACCACACTTGCTTCTTCTCATCATAGGGCAGTGGGATTCTATCAGACACCAGGAGGCTGCCTGAGCTAGCCTGGCCTCGTTTGGTTTTGTGGGGCAGCTTCCTTGCATGGTCCACCAGAAGATGTGGCTAGGGGCTGGGAAGTGTCAAGACCACGGGATGGGTTGTTGTTTATCTGTTTGTGGAGGAAAGCCAGGCACTTAAGCTTTTTTCTGTAGAAACTGCCAAAGAGCACCAGGAACTGCCTCTCTGCCATCTTCCACATCTGCCTGGGAAAGAAGTTTCTTTCAGGTCATTTTAGTATAGGAGTAAACATTTAATAAAACAGATTTCTTTGGATCTATCTACCTGTGACTGAGGAACTTCCCATTTTACCATTTTATTTTTTTTCTGGTTTGTTCTCCATGTTTTCAGGGGCAGACTTTCATTACTTTCTACTACTGAAGAGAGTCTGGAATGTTTTTTGCCCTCCACTGGATATTTGAAGAGGAAAGTTTTGTGCCCATTATGCAGATGTGAATATTGAAGCTAGGTCCTTTCTCAACTTGTTGAAATTCATGCAGCTAATGTGTAGTAGAATCTGAAATTGAACTGGGTCTGCTTTCAGAACCCAAGTTCGAACCCTTCTTATAATCACTGTGCCATGTTAGCTTAATTGGTGTTTCACTCCATTTATCATGGTTCAGTAATAGTCACTCTTATATATCTAGGGTATGTAGATTATTTTAATGCCCTTTATTTCAGACACAGACACACCTTCACCAGATTGAAGCCCTCAAGACAAAGGAGCCCAGGAAAGAAATCTTGTCAGAAAGAGAGAGGAAGTTTTCATAGAGTTGCTATGAGTCAGAAACTTTTAATGGAACCAGTTGTATTGTTTACCAAGCTAAGACCCTCTCAGATGTCAGGAGAGAGATGTGTAGATGTCAACTCATAAAGTACACCTCTAGTGTGATAGCAGAAATACAAGGAGCTGCAATCCCTCCATGAGATAATGAAGGAGGCCAGAGATAAGTTGGAAGAATCACTGGTTACCAAGGGGGAACAGCAATTGTATTGTGCTAAATCAAATATTTATGAGACTGGGATTTGATTACCGATGGTTTAACAATTCAAGCGAAAGATAATTTTCTAAAATGCCCAAGGTGTTGGAGTAATTCCGATAACTGTTTCTCCTATAAAAATAATTAATCACTAGAATTTGAAATGCATGCAAATTGTGATGGGGATAGGAGATATTTTGCAATGTGAAGGCATCGTGGTGTAACATGTTGGAAGGACTAAAATATATCTGTTGTTAATGGCACCATTTCATCCCTTGTCAGTGTAAGACATTTGGTTTTGATTTTTTTATTTTACTAACAATTATTGAGTGAATACTATAGGTCAGATACTTTTATGCTGGCTTTAAAAATTTTAGTAATTATGAACACCATTAAAGCATATATTATTATTTCACTTAATGGAAGAGAAAACATATTCAAAGAAGTTAAATGGTGCCCAAGGACACAGAGCTTGTAAGGTAAATGTTTGGCTTGGTACTCAGGTTTGTGTATACACTGAAAATCCAGTATTTCCTCCATATCACTCAGCCATTCAGGCATTTCTAAACTACAGTTTCTGGCCCAAAGGGGTTTGTGAAGTCTTGGTTTGAGGTCTGTAGTCTTGGTGGAGAAAAAACCAAACAGATAACAAACAATATATTATTTTGAGAGAGGATAAAATAAGGAAGGTCAAGATCATTCATCAAGTGTGCCCCCTGATTCATTGCTGTAAAAATCCTGATCATTACCTTTGGTGAGAAATGAATGGAAGTCTGTTAGAGCTGAAGGAACCTGGCATTCATGTGATTCATCCTTCTCACTTTACAGATGAGAACCCTGGAGTTCATAAGAGGGACGTGATTTGTCCAAGATTGTTATGTGATGACTCAGTGTCAGAGCTCATTCACCAGAGTCTCAGCTCTCTGCAGCAAAATTTTGGATTTGTTCTGAGAAAAGACCAATTCTCCTTTTACATGACAGCTCTTTAAATATTTGGTGATAGTGCTCCCATGTCCCCACATCTCTGCCCCTTTAGGCTAAGTATTCTTTCACTGGTCAAACATTTCCATTATGGCAGAGATTCCAGATTCTTCATTATGTTGGATCTTTCCCAAAAGTGCATCATATTGTCAATTTCCCTCCCGAACTTTGGTATCAGAAATGAATACAACACCTTAAGTTTTATCAGTAAAAGATTTAATTTAGGAGAGTGGATATAATATCTTGCAACTTGCACAATTAAGATTAAAGTTACAATTGTTGGTTTCGGGATTATGGAGTTACAAATATGGCAAAATGAGTTGAAATGGAATAACTGCTCTTCACTCTTCAACAAAAAATATGTTGGCTAAAAATAATACAAGAAAAAATTTGCACATATAGCTGAAGAATAAACCAGGAACAGAAAATACCCAGGTGTGAAAATAAAAAGAAAGCTCAGTCAGAGCAGCAAAGCTGAAAAAGCTTTTTATAATTACTGTAACATCATATAGAATTTATTATTATTATTAGATACTTCATTTTTATTGTATTTTTTCCATTATCATTTATCCCTCCTGTACTCTCTTCTACCTTCAGCCATCCCCCTTTCCCCCGACAATCACCACACTTTTAATGTCTGGAGACTGGGTACTCAGATTCTCTGACATTGACATCAGGAGCATTTTTAAGGTCTCAGATTTCAAGCTCATGGTCTATAGATGAACTACCTGTTTGAAGGATAGAGCCAAGAAGACCTATTCAATCCTGGAATAAGGATTGGATAAACTTAGCCTGACTTTTTTGGGAGGCAAAAAAGTTTCTAATTCATCTGAGGTTGTGTCTGGCAAACGAATCACCAGTGAGAAGCCACCCCAGATCTGTAGCACACATGAATGTGGGATATGACTCAACATATTACTGATGTAGTACGACTACCAGACCAAAAAGGAAACATAAAACTAGTCTAGAACCACGTGAAGACCACACTGATTAACAGAGGCAGATACAACACATTCTTTAGGGACATTTCTAACATATCAAGACTCCCAAAATGCTGTTGAAGATAAGCACACAATCAAATATAAAAAAATCACACAATGGAATAAATTGCTATGAGAGAAATTAGCAGGTGAGACAAATATCAGCAGTTGAGCTAAATATCACCTAAAGAGATAGAAATAGTAGAACAATCTACAGGAGACATTAAACAGATTTAAAGCGATCAAAGAGATAAAAGATCAAAGAGGAATAGAAACTGAGGCACAACAGGATAATTTGAAAAAAAATCACAGGTAGATTTGAAACAGAACAAAAGCGTAACCAAAGTGAAAAAAGATTATTAATAAAGCACTTAATTGACAGATGAAGTGAATTATGACACATGATGTATCATAATTCTTGATGTACCTGGATATTCAATAATAATTATATGAATTTAATGGAATTAATTCACTACCACCTTATCTTAACATCTTTTTGCTTTGGTTAGTCTGTATCCTATTGATTTCCAAGGCTGTACTCACCTATCTTGAAAAGAGGTACCAAAACTTTATTCTTTGTCTGCCCACAGCCATACCTTTGGAAATGTTATCTTCATTTTGTGCCCGTCTGCTCATCTGTATCCTTGCTGCTGCTGCCTTAGGTTAGTTCTCATGGTGTCTTTCTTAAACTATTGCAACTGCCCCTTTATTAGGGCCTTCTTCCCTCTAGTCTCCCTGGAATTCATTATTGGCACTGTTGGGATGATTTTTCCAAAATATGTTTGAGTATGTCATTTTCCTGATTCAAGTCCATCAGGGACCCCTGTAGCTTTCTTAAACTTTGTAAGATACTCTATGATCTGGGTCTTCCTACTTTCCCAGCCTACCTTTTCTCTCTGCCTATTCCTATCTCATGCACTGTTTATACCAAATGACTTATAGTCTCTTGATTGGTCTTATGTTTTTAACACGTTTCTCTCTATTTATTCTGCTATATTTGTATCACAAGACTTTTCTTTCTTAATTCCCATTCCTGATTGCCAGATAAATATGCATTCATCTTGAGATTCAGTTAAAATTTCATCTCCTCTGTGGTGCTTCTCCTGACCCCCATCTTGTAGAATTAAACCCCACACTTTGAGGTAAATTTTTGTCATAAAGCTTTTATGCTTGCTTTGAATTTTTGAACCTATTTGCCTCCTCTGCTAATCTTGAGCATAGATGCCATTTATTATTTTTCTCTATTCCTGCTCCAAATAGCTGACACAACTTTTATACCCAGTAAATACTTTCTGAAAGGGAAAGTGGATAAAGGAATGATGTTTGGTATAGTGAAGGTATCTATTTTGAAATGTAAAATTAATTATCTGGCTTTATTTAATCTCAAAAGTCTAATTTGCTACTTTTGGGCCATGGAGAACTAATCTGAAAGTGTGATTTTTTTGAGACACAGCTTCAGGTCCTAAAACTATGGTGTTCCTTATTCAGACTTTATGAGAAACCTCCAGCTACTTGGAGACCTTGAAAGTTCCCTCAAAGGTAAAGAATGGCCATATTTGCTTTAACCATAGAAGCAATTAACTCTCCAGCAGTGTGGAAAACAGCTTTTGATCTGTATTTATCGATGCATAGATTTCACAGAGCTGTGATATTTGAAGACAAATGGTTGTGTCCATAATTAAGACTGCTGAGGAATTGGCAAGTGTGATATGATGATAGAAGACCCAGAGAAAGGGCAAAGGAGTGAGATCAGTTAGGATGATACAGTCTTTGTGACCTTGGTGCCTTCTTCCCCTTCATTGATTTCCCAATTAAATATAACTTTTCCTTCAGTCAGTTCCCATATACTGTAAATTATTGATAGCCTGCTGTAGGAAGTAAAGATGACCTACAGATGAAACTGTAGGGGAGGATGATCTCACTTTATTTTTGTATTCAATATAACAAGGTGATGAGGAGAAGATTCTCCATTAGTAATCTTTTCTATGAGGTTGTTTTATGCTAATAATACTCACAGAGTAGGCAGTAGTCACAATTGGCAAGAGTCTTGATTTCATACTGGATTTGAGTTCTGACTCTACCACATTAAGATATTTTATGTATCATTTAATCCTTGCAAAAGCTTTGTAAGGGATTGTGACTCCCATTTTAGAAATGGAAAAAAATGAGCCTTAGAAAAGTTGAGTTTTCTAAAGTCACACAGTAAATTGTGGAGTAATTTAGGATCAAATACTGATCCCATTGAAATAAGAATACATATTCTTATTTGTCTTGAGTACCAGCCAATCTAGGACTAACTGTGCTAATAATTAGGAATCATAATGTCTCCCCATCTCCCACCAGGTTAAGTTCAAGATTACTGGCATGGTCTACGCAGTCCCCCAGGTTCTGGCTTCCATTTCCCTCTTTGGATTCATCTCCTTCTCCTGCCTCATACATTGTTCCAGCAACATGGAACTGTTTGTACATCCTAGTGCACATAGCTCTTTTCTTGCCTTTGCTTTTACTTATGCCATTCTTTGTCTAGAATGCCTATTCACCACACTTCTCCTCACTAACTCCTACTCACAGTTTAGTACTTAGCCAGTGTACTCAAATAAGATATTTCAATTACATTAAAAAGAGTATTCTTGAATGACTTTATGTAGACTTCCTTAAACTCTCCAAGTTGAATTTGGGACCTTTAAATACATAGCTATAATATTCTGGATATTTTACTATTGCATTCATCACATTGTATGGTAATTATTTCTTTGTTCTTTGTGGTTCTAAATGAACTGTAAACTCTGAAGGAAGAATTTTGTCTTTGTAACTGAGTGTTTAGCAGAATATCTGCTACTTTGTAGGTATTCAGTATATTATTGCTGAATGAAAAGTGTATTAGTTGTGGTTCTCTAAAGAATGAGTATGATATATACATATACACATATATAATATAAGCATATGTTATATATATATTTATGTATATATAAAGATTTATTACAGGAATTGCTTCACAATCTGCCACCTGCAAGATGGAGAGTCAAGAAATCCTGTGGTATAATTCAGTTAGAGTCCAAAGGTTTAAGGATCTGAAACTTTGTAGTTTAAAAGCAGGAAAAGATGGATGTCCCAGCTTAAAAAGAGAGAGAGGATTCACCTGATTTTCTTCTTTTTGTTTTATTTGGGCCCTCAATAGATTGGATAATGCCTACCCACATTGGTCAGGGTTGGTCTTCTTACTCAGTACACTGAATCAAATGCTAATCGCTTCCAGAAACATCCCTGCAGACACACCTAGAAATAACATTTTATCAATATTTGGGCATTCCTTAGCCCAACCATCACAAGAGATACTGAAATGTATCCATTTATGAATCCATTTTGAGAGGCTCGATTGTTGGGATTAATAGGTTTACCTGCCCCATGGGTAGGGCCTCTGAAGGCCAGGCTCTTGACTGCTCTAGCACAGCTAGGATACAGGTACTGAAGACCTTCAGCATCTAGGCTCAGCACCTCTTGGGTGTGAGATGATAAGTGCCAAATACAGTGCTGTGCTAAAATTTTCCTTACTCAACACAAGTGGCGTTTGGACTTAGCTTTGTTGTCCTGATCTTTTATTTGTAGAGCTTGGAATAAGACTTGGGAATGGACATGGGTACTGTGCATTTGCTAAACACCTGCATGTGCACTCAGGCATTATAACTGACCATACTATGAAGCTTTTTCTCCTTAGGGATAGTTATTTTCCATGAGGTTGCCCGAACCCCCAAGAAAATGAATCCCTAGATATCTAAACCTGGGCAGCTCCTATGGTCTAGGGCTTGGATCCAAATTCTTCATTCACAAATCTGTTGTCAAGCCCAAATATAATCAGATAAATAAAGACAATAAATATCATAATAATATGTGTCATAGGTTCTAGCTGCTGTATCCTCTCCTATAAAATTGGACCCTTCTCTTACTGATGCAAATCTGGATCAGATCTGAGCTTTCTAAGCCCCTTTAAACAGTAAGACTGGCTACTCAGTTCTTTTTGTGTCACATTAAGGTCTAGCATGTCTCCTGACCAACTTTTAGGTTAAGGCAGAGGAGCAGGGGAATGGTGGAAAAGGCCTTCTATGTTTTCAAGGTCTGAACAGCTCCACCTGGATTAAACTGAAACAAAAATAAATTCTGATTGTAAGTGTTGCCTTACATACTTTAGGGAGATAAATATGTCAGCATAACAGTGAAGAAGAAATGGAACCATTTGGGAAATTGAGATACACAGTATTTTTTAGTAAGTCAGCTATTCTCATTCTTCTTTTGGACAGCTACAGGGTCATGCCATCAAAGGGGAATTTGAGAACTCACTCAATGGGCTGGCTTTAATCAAACAGCAGCCATTTCCTTTCCTTTTTCCTTGTCATTGGTGGGGATTTGGTCAGATGCCATTTCTCCAGCATATAAGTCATAACACAGGTTTTTATGCACCATCTGAACACATAGGTGATGGATGGCCCCTAAGATGCTTGAGAATACTGCCTTATGACTTTACCCTCTGTAAACTGACCTTCACAAACTGGAGGCATCACTTTTACAAGGGTAGCATCAGTGACTTCTTTGAAAAAGTACATATTTTGTGTGTGAGTAACATGCTGTGTCATGGTTTATAACAATGGGAAAAACTGGAAGGTATAGAACCCAGGAAGCAGAAAAGGGCTGTCTATTTCAGGAATAACAACAACTGATTTTATTCTCCACCATGCAGTGATGAAAAGGAATCTTGTAAAAGCTTTCAGTTGGTTTTCTTTTCTCCTAATCATGTTCAGGATTACATTTAAAATATTTTGTGCCGCTGAAAAGGGAAAAGGAGAACAATTTAAAGAATTGTCTTCATTTAACAAGGTTGTATTTCAGTAGAATTGGCAACATAGGCTTCTTAGGAAGTATACAAGTCAACACAGTGCTAAAGGAACATAGAAGAATGAGTATGAACGGTGCTTGGGAGAATCTGAGAAGGTTTCACATAGGATCACTTTCCCTTAAAGGATGTATAGACATTTTTTAGGTGGAAAAGGAGAGAAGACATCCCAAACAAGGGGAAAAGCATGTACAAAGGCATGGAAGCATTCCAAAAATCTCTCCATAATTTTTTTGCAAGCATTCAGATGGCTTTTTCTCTTGGACTCAGTATAAAAAAAATGTTGCTTAGGTTATCAACAGTAGCCAAACATTCAGTCTTAGGAATAATGTATCTAAAATAATGAACAGTACAATTTTAACTGTACTCTTTTATTCAACAAATATTTATTAAGGACCTTCCACTGTTCTAGCTGTGTAACAGGCTGGTAACACAGCAATAAATAAAATGGACAAATTACCTTTCCTTGTTGTGCTTAAGGGCTTCTGAATGCTATATATAACATTTCTGAGAGTTTTGATCTGAGGGTGCTAGAAAAGAAGCTCCATTTTCAATTTCTCTCTATATATGAGTATATGTATTATGTGTGTGCATTAGTGGAAATATATGGATACTTTGGTCCTGTTGTAACAGAAGTAACTATATGTCACGCATGGGAAATATAGGTTCATGTGTTCCTTTCTGAGGTATAACTCATTAACTATGATGTTTTTATCTTATTGAATCTGGACCCAGACCCAGAATCATTCTCAATAAAGCACTCTAAGTAGGCACTTCTAGCTAACCAGAACTGACTCATAAGATGAAAGCTCCAGGTCAATTATCCATATAGTTTTAAATTTGGTGGAAAGAAAAGAGTAGATCAGTAGACTCTGCTCTGGATGTGGGAGTCAGTACATACTGGCTGATGATGGCAGTGATACATGTTCAGCCTTCTACTTAGTTCAGTTCAATATAGAAAAATTTTGAGCACATATATTCTGGCATAAATTATAGTCCTTGTTGAGGAGTTTGAAGTCCAGTGACAGGGGAGGCAGCTATGTTAGTCAGTCTTTGCAGTGTGGTGTTAATGACTTGGGTTGCACCACCCTGGTCAATACCTAAGGCTCCACTCTTTACTACATAACACGAGTGCTGAGACAAAAAAAAAATGGTCCAAATGAAAGAACAGATCAAAGTTCTTGAAAAAATAGAACTAAGTGATAAAGAGCTAGCCAGTGTATCAGATACACAGTTCAAAGCACTGGTAATCAGGGTGCTCACAGAAATGGTTGAGTATGGTCATAAAACAGAGGAAAAAGTGAAGGCTATGAAAAGTGAAATAAAGGAAAATGTACAGGGAGCCAACAGTGATGGGAAGGAAACTGGGACTCAAATCAATGATTTGGACCAGAAGGAAGAAATAAACATTCAACCAGAACAGAATAAAGAAAAAGGAATTAAAAAAAAAAAAACGAGGAGAGGCTTAGGGACCTGCAGGACAACTTTAAACATTCCAACCTCTGAATTATAGAGGTACCAGAAGGAGAAGAGGAATAGCAAGAAATTGAAAACTTATTTGAAAAAATAATGAAGGAGAACTTCCCCAGTCTGGTAAAGGAAATGGACTTCCAGGAAGTCCAGGAAGCTAAGAGAGTCCCCGAAAAGTTGGACCCAAGGAAGCAGACACCGAGGCACATCCTAATTAAGTTACCCAAGATTAAAGATAAGGAGAGAATCTTAAAAGCAGTAAGAGAAAAGGAGACAGTTACCTACAAAGGAGTTCCCATAAGACTATCAGCTGGTTTCTCAAAAGAAACCTTGCAGGCAAGAAGGGGCTGAAAGAAGTAGTCCAAGTCATGAAAGTCAAGAATCTACATCCAAGATTACTCTATCCAGCAAAGCTATTATTTAGGATGGAAGGGTGGACAAAGTGCTTCCCAGATAAGGTCATATTAAAGGAGTTAATCATCACTAAGCTCTTATTATACGAAACTTTAAAGGGACTTACCTAAGGAAAAGAAGAAAATAAAAAATATGAACAGTAAAATGTCAACAAAGTTACAATTATCAACTGAACCTAAAAAGAAAACAAAAACAAAAACAAACTAATCAAATAGAACAGGAACAGAATCACAGAAATGGAGATCACATGGAGGGTTATCAGTGGGGAGGGGTGGGAATGGGGTAAAAGGTATAGGGAATAAGTAGAATAAATGGTAGGTAGAAAATAGATGGAGAGGTTAATAATAGTATAGGAAATGTAGAAGCCAAAGAGCTTATAGGTACAACCCATGGACATGAAGTAAGGGGTGGAAGGGGAATGTGGGTGGAAGGAGGTATACAGGGTGGAGGGGAATAAAGGCGGTAAAATGGGACAACTGTAGTAGCATAATTAATAAAATATATTAAAAGAAACCTATATATTTTTCATTCTTGTTATCATATTTTAGAATTTCTAATCATTATGTCCTCTGAATATTAAAAAAATAAACTTTTATGTTTTATGAATGAAATACCTTTTTTTATCTCTCTAAAGTGCTTTTTTCTGTTTATATCTCCCTGAGTAGTCTATTTCCTTATTAAGTTGCTAATTTGTGTGTTTTTTGGACTTTGTATTTCATTTTAAGTGCTTTTCTCAAATAGCTAATGATAATTGCTGACCATTCACATATAAGAGTAGAACATAAAAATTCACTTATGTGCTGTGTGCATATGGGTAAGGCTACTTATTAAAAAAACCCCACAAAAACTAAACCGCGGGTGGGATTTCTTGTCAACTATGAACTTTACCATAGAGATATTTGGCTGAACAGTTGGATTTGGGAGTTCTTTTTGTCACTATCTTAGGTCTTTTTCCTTGTGCTGGTGAGATCCTCAGAAAAATATCTTCAGAAAATATTCCTCAGTAAGTACCTTCAGAAAAATATGTTGCATGAAAGGTGTTGTAGTTGAAGTCCCTAGGAAGCAGAGATTAGCATGCAGTGAGTTTATTAGAGAATATCCTTGGGATCAATAGTTCCGGAAGTGAAGAGGAGGAAAAAACCAGGGATAAACAAAAAGAGTTTGGGCTATGATGCATTCTCAGTGAAGGCCTCAGCTGACCCTAGAAAACTCTGAAACTGGTAGCCCTTCTAAGTTGTCTGCATTGGGATGATGGAGGCTGGGTCTTTATACCCTTATGTTGATCAGTCATTGGATGTAGTTGTCCATGACAAGGGCCAGACCTTGAGGATTCTTCAGCTAAGACATTTCCTGAATTGGCCTGTCAGCTGAGAGTTGTCTGCCATCAGAACTTCTGGCACGTGATGGAGAAATTCTGTAGTTCTTGAGATGCTTAATTTTATGTATCAATTTGAGTGGGCAAAGAAATGCCCAGATAACTGTCAAAACATTTCTGGGTATGTCTGTGAGGGTGTTTCTGGAAGAGATTATCAATTGAATTGGTAGAGTAAATAACACTGCCCTCACCAATGCAGGTGGGCATCAATCAATCTGTTGAGGGCCTAACTAGGGCAAAAAGTTATAAGAAGGGAGTTGCTTTTTGCTTGAGCTGGGGCATCCATTTGTTTCTGTCCTCAAATATCATTGCCTCTGCTTCTCAGGCCTTCAGACTTGAACAGAAATGTTTACCATCAGCTCCCCTGGTTCTCAGGCCTTTAACCCAGACTAAGTTATGCTACTAGCATCCTTGGTTCTCTAGCTTACAGATGGTAGATTATGGGACTTCTTAGCCTCCATAATAATGTGAGACAATTCCTATAATAAATTTCTCCCTCCTTCTCTCTCTCACTCCCCGTATATATGTATGTACAGGGCCTATCTAGAAAAAGTCCAACCATTGTTAATATAAATAGAATGGTTTGTGCAATGTTTATGTAACTTGGCAGCCAAAGAGAGTAAACTGGAATGTGCATGCATGAAAGTGGACTTCATTGTATTAGTCTGTGGGGGCAGTAGACGCCATTGAGTGAGCATGTGTACTGTGTGGCTATCACAGTCAAAATGACTAAGTGACTAGAGCAATGAGTCTGCATCCAACTTTGCATTAAGCTCAAACATTCCTCCACAGAAACTATTCAGATGATTCAGAAGGCCACAGCTATGGGCAACTGGTGATTGGCAGTTCCATCACAACAATGTGCTTGCTCATCCATCACGTCTCCTGCAGAGTTTTTTGATGAACCATCAATTCACCCAGGTAACTCAGCCCCTACAGCCCAGATTGGTGCCCTGTAACTTCTGGATTTTCCCAAAACTAAAATCACATTTGAAAGGGAAGAGATTTTAGACCATCAGTGAGATTCAGGAAAATATGATGTGGCAGCTGATGAATCATTGGGAGAACTGTGTGACATCCTAAGGAGCCTACACTGAATGGGACTGAGGTGTCATTGTGCTATGTACAATGTTTCTTGTATCTTCTATCTTCTTCAATAGATATCTCAATTTTTCACATTATATGGATGGATACTTTCTGGACAGACATATATAATATATTTAATATACATATCCACATGTATGTTTCTCTGGAGAACCTTGACTATCACAGACCTGAAGGGGGATCTGAATGGTACACTACATCATCCAGTACAATGGTATAAGCTTGAATTCTAGAGTTCTGGATACTAACTGGGAAAAACAGTCCCAGCAATCTCAAAATTTAGTATGTGTGTGGAGAACACAGGTGAAGAAAAAAGATTATTGAATGGATATAAATATTTTATTCTTCTAATATGTGTGTAGTGAATAACAACATAGTTCTACTTGGCAACTTGAAACCTACTATTCTCCATCTCCTATTTTCTAACTGCTAATTTTATTGCTTTTTATTATTATAGCTTATTGTCTGTATATTTTTGTATTTTTGCATACTTTCCACATAGCTGGATACTCAATACATAGCAGTTGCACAAAGAATGTTTACTTTGTTAAATAGTAATTGTCTACTATAGTAATAAATGTGTTATCTAATTCATGTATTCTTCTGAAATTGAGGCTGTTCATCCTGCAGCTAAACAACTTGGTGAAGATAATTGGTAGGAGAGAATAGGGTATGGTGAGATTTCTATTAGTGAGCTCTTGGGAGCCTTAGCTGGAATGAAGTTCTTTACTTCTCCTAGCAGTGTTTTGGAGTAGCTTGTGCCCCTTTACTTTGGTGGCCTTGTATGTCCACCTGCTGGTAAGGTCACCTCATGATATTGGCTGGGGCTCCCATTTCTGCTTTTTGGTTCCTTAAATGGTAGTTGAGATGATGTTGCTTCTGTGGTCCCTGTGGACTGGGGTGTTTCTCCACTCCTATAGTTGACAACCTATCTTCATTCCTCTGTGGTCTGCATGGTCCTTCCCACTTTCTAGTTCTAATAATTGTTCTTAATGAGACCAAGAAATGACCCTATCTGTGCAAGCCCTTTCTTTGGTTTCTAAACAGAAAAGCTTTGCTGTTTTCTACAATGTGTCTACTTTTTCAACTTCTATTTGGTTCAGTTTTTATTACTTTTGTATTTGTATTTTGAAAAACATCCATATGTCAGTGCTATGGTCTTTATGTCCAACAAAACTCATAAGTTAAATCTCCCAATGTGGTGGTATTGTAGGAGTTGGGGCATTTGTGAGATGATTAGGTCATGAATGGGACTGACTCCCTTAAAACAGACACCACAGAGAGTTCCCCAGTCCCCTCTACCATGTGAGGTTACAGTCAGAGGACAGCTGTCTCTGAATCAGGAAGTGGGCCGTCACCAAATACTGAATCGGACTGTAATTTGATTTTAGACTTTTCAATCTTCAGAACTGTGAGAAATAAATTTCTGTCATTTATAAGCTACCTAGTCTATGGTATTTTTTGTTATAGTAGCTGAAAGGGACTAAGAAAATCATGACTAAAACAAATTCTCCCTGAGACTGGTGGTAAGATAATGTTAGTGACACAGATAGCTTCTTACTCTAAAGTGCCCCTTCTTAAGTACATTTAGTTAATACCCTTGCACTGACTCTAAGCTCTTCGGGTCTTTCTATTTCAGGACAAATCTGTTGTCTATCTGAGATTCTCTGAGAGGTCAAGGGAGGCGTTTGTTCCTTATATGATATGAATTTCAGGCCCAAGGCAGAATTCAAATATATTCCAGTATACAGTGAACTGAACCCCTAGCTCATCCCCACCCTCCTCACCAAACATCCACTGCTATAATGAATACCTACCTACGGCAGGCTTCCTCTGGATCCCTCTGGACACAGGATATATGAAACATGCATGTGGTGCAATATGTACATGAAAGCATTGGGTTGGCCAAAGAGTTTGTATGTTTTTTTCTGTAAAATAAAAGACACATTTTGGCCCTGGCTGGTGTGGCTCAGTGGACTGAGTGCTGGCCTGAGAAACAAAGGGTTGCTGGTTTGATTCCTAGTCAGGGCACTTCCCTGGGTTGAGGACCAGGCCCCCAGTAGGGGGCATGTGAGAGAAAACCACATATTGATGCTTCTATCCCTCTCTTTCTTCCTCTCTTCCCCTCTTTCTAAAAATAAATAAATAAACAAGTCTTAAGAAAAAGACACACTTAGCATTTTCACCAATTACTTTATTGATTTGGATATTTTGAACATGTTAGTTATCTACTGTGTGGTATAACATTGATTGTTCTCAATTAATGTCTCAATTTGATTGCTATCAACTTTAACTGGTCCACCTGACTGTGGAGCATTGTCCAGCAAAGAATCTCCAGCATGAAACTTTACAAACCACTTTTGACACATTTGATCAGTCACAGCACCATCTGCATATACTGCACAAATCTTTTTTTTTTGTATTTTAGTCACATTTTTACCTTTCTTGAAATAATAAAGCACAATATGCCAAAAATGTTGCACATTTTCTTCCATGTTCAATATTAAAATGGCGACACAAAAGTTCACCAATTTTGATAAGTTTTTTTAAAAAGTGAATGCTGATATGACAGCTGTCACAATACAATCTAACAAAATAGTTCCAGACTTCCGGCAAGATGGAGGAATAGGTGGATACACTGTATCTCCTCGCACAACCGAGAATAGAACAACAATAATTTACAGATAGAACAATAATAATTTACAGACAGAATATCATTCAGAACTGACAGAGGATTTATCTGAATGGAAGTAGGACAGCCAAGAAGTTGAAGTAGACCCGTACATCCAGACTGGTAGGGGACGACGAGCCGGGCGGGCGTGGGGCTAGCGCGGGTTGGTGGCACGGAGGTCGGGGAAAATTTGGCGCAAAATTGGCGCGACAGCCATCTGGGGCGCAAGAACACAGCAGTGATCCCTGAGTATGCAAGCTGTAGCTGGGGGACCCAGTGAGGCAGCGATTGTGGACCAGGGCAGAGCTCGCAGCCCAGGATCCCAGAGAAGTATCTGAGCCCAGGAGAATGGAACTACTGCCATTGTTCCCTCCCGTCCCCACTTCCACCCCCGCCCCCACATATAATGTCACAATCTAGTGACTGGGGTGCCCAGCCCTGGTGAACACCTAAGGCTTCACCCCCCACCGTAACAAGAGCGACCAGACCAGGAAAAAAAAAGGGGGGACAGGGAAAGACATAAAATATGTTTCCAACAGGACAGATCAGTCCCCCCAGGACTCATCCTTTTGAGCGACCAAGAAATAGCCAATCTATCAGATGCACGGTTCAAAACACTGGTGATCAGAAAGCTCACGGAATTGGTTGACTTTGGGTGCAATTTAGATGAAAGGATGCAGGTTACCATAAAAGAGATGCAGGAAGATACGCGGAGGAGAGCCAATAGTGAAAGGAAGGAATCTGAGTCTCAAAACAATACAGTGGACCAGAAGGAAGATAGAATCAACCAAGCAGGAAAGCATGATGAAATAAGAATTCAAAAAATCGAGGAAAAGCTTAAGAGCATCCAAGACACCTTTAAACATTCCAATATCTGAATTATAGGGGTACCAGAATCGGAAGGGGAAAAGCAACAAATTGAGCACATATTTGAAAAAATAATAAAGGAGAACTTCCCCAATCTGGCAAAGGAAACAGTCTTCCAAGAAACCCAAGAAGCTCAGAGAGCCCCAAAGAAGTTGGACCCAAGAAGAAACACACCAAGGCACATCATAATTACATTAGCCAAGGTAAAAACGGAGAAAATCCTAGAAGCAGCAAGAGATAAAGGGACAGTAACCTACAAAGGAGTTCCCATCAGACTGTCAGCTGATTTCTCCAAAGAGACCTTACAGGCAAGAAGGGGCTGGAAAGAAATATTCCAAGTCATGAAAGACAAGGACCTACATCCCAGATTGCTCTAACCAGCAAAGCTCTCATTTAGAATGGAAGGGAAGATAAAGTGCTTTTCAGATAAGGTCAAGTTAAAGGAGTTCATCATCACCAAGCCCTTATTTTATGAAATGCTAAAGGGACTTATCTAAGAAAAGAAGATAAAGAAAAGACATGTATAGTAAAAGGACAGCAAACTCACAATTATGAACAACCACACCTAAAGCAAAACCAAAAGAAACTAAGTAAACAACTAGAACAGGAACAGAACCACAGAAATGGAGGGCACATGGAGGGCTAGCAGCAGGGGGGGGGCTGGGAGGAGGAGAGAGGGGAAAAAGGTATAGAGAATAAGTAGCATAGAATGTAGGTTGAAAATAGATAGGGGGAGGGCAAGAATAGTACGGGAAATGTAGAAGCTAAAGAACTCACAAGTATGACACATGGACATGAACTAAAGGGGGGAAATGTGGGTGGGAGAGGGGGTACAGGGTGAAGGGGAGAGAAGGGGGGAAATGGGACAACTGTAATAGCATAATCAATAAAATATATTAAAAAAATAGTTTCAGATAAAGTTAAAGAAAACTAAGCACTACTAGAGCCATCTTATAGAAAAAAAACCAAATGAACTTTTTGGCCAATCCAATATGTAGAAGAGTGCCTAATATGTGATTGTAGTTTAATAACTATTGGGGAAAGAAACCAACATTTTAAAAATATCCACCATTGGTAAAGCATTGTGCTATGTGATTTATATCCTTTGTCTTTTTAAAATCCTTAAAATAGCTTAAAATATGTGTTAGTTACATCTTACCAATAAAGTACTGTGTTTAATAGAATTTAATTAAAACTCCTCAATGTCACGTAACTACCAAATGAAAGAACCGGGGTTCTCTATCAAGGCTGGTTCTAAAGTTCATGCTCTTTTTATAGTACCATGTTTCCTCTTATTTGAATTTGAGTGTAAATTTGAAAATGTATATCAAAAGACTATTACTATTTCTTATATGTGTGTGCTATGTAGAAATACTATACTATAATTATTCACACCTTACTCCTCTGTGTTAAAGGACAAGCCAAAGGGATTTTAAATGGAAGCCTCCATCTAAAACATTCATTTAAAAGTAGAAGAAAAGAAGATGAATAAGGAGAAGAACAGAATGATGAAGAGAAAGATTAACTTAAAGAACAGGTCTTGGGGAGATGTAATTTTTGGGAATAAAAACAGAGCATAGATTATTTAAACCCACATTTGTTTTATTGAGAAAGTATAGTAGAAAAAAAGTACTGAATGCATGTTAACTGCTCAGTACTTGTGTGCTGAATGCAAGTTAACTGCTAAAAAGCATCTGGCAATCATTTGAATCTGGCAATAAAAGTAATGAGTGAAACATTTATCATCAATCTGAAGGCATATTTTTCTAATGGATTTTTTATTCAAGTTTTATGTTTCTGTTGTGAACTTAAGTTTTTTTTTAAACCATGTAGTGATTCTATTTGTAATTAGGATGATTCTGATGACATAGTGGTGGCACAAGAAATAATATTTCAGTTGACTTTCAATGATCAATAGAGCATCTACCTTTTGTCACAAAATAATGCAAACTTTGTTAAGTTAGGAGAAATCCAATGAACATACTTTACTTTTAAGATGGTGCCTTTTACAGGTTTCAGAATGTGTATAAGAATGTGTGTGTGCTCATGTTTGTGAGTATTCATGTGTATCTTAAGGGGCATAAATTTAAATTTCTATGTGTATTATTGCACGAATGCTTATCTAACTTTGATAATTGTATTCTCCTTAAGAATAGGGTCAAAAGGAATAACATCTTTGGTTTTAGACCAATATCCTCATGAAGCATATCATCCTTAAACTGGAGCAAGAGGAATCTATACACAAGGTCCAGTGCTTAGTTGATCCCCAAAGAAAACATACCAAAATAAGACTTATTTAAGAGCCCATGGATTGATATCAGCAACATGGTGGCGTGAGAGGACCTCTAGGTCTTTTTGCTTGAAGTTACAACAAGTTGGACAACTATAATTCAAAAAAATTTCCTGCTCAAGAAAGAAGCATTCTAAAAGATCTTCACATTGAGATATCTGAAAGTGGGCATATCTAAGTGAACATGGGAGACAGGACTAGGGGAACAGAGACAGAAGCTTCCAATGCAATCCAGTACTTGCCACAGCCTGAGTGGATGTGATAGTATTGAAGGGTTGAGGTGCAACCGGCACTGCGAGTCCTGGAGGGGCAGAGACAGCATCAGGCCTGGGGGCTGGCATACACTAAGGCTGAGACCAGGGTGAGAAACACAGAAGTGGTGCAAAGGTGGCAGTGTTCCACAACCAGCCATCACTCTGTCCTCCTGTGGCAGTAAAATCCTCACTTGGCAGATAGTGTAAAGGCTGAACAATTTTCAGCCCAGGTGATCTGTACTTATGGTAGCTAAACTCACTAGAAAGAACACAGCTGCAGACATGTGAATCTACTCTCCCCCTCCCCCCCAAACCTTCTCCACTCATTGCAGTAGAGCCTGGTAGAAGTAGCTGGGTTAACTCAGAGTGATTCTTCATGGTAGCTTCTGATAGAAAGGCAGAGTTGGGAACACACAGACCAGAAGACCTGTAGTCTGCCGCTTACCTTATGGGTATGGTGTACTGAGACCAAAGTATCAAGTAGTAAAGGGGATGCCAATCTACTCATGGAATATAGGGCATTTTCCATAGCCAAGACAACATTGCCCCACAGAGATTCCAGAAGTCCCAGTAGTACAGTTAAGAGAAAATAAAAAATTGTGCTTCAGCATTACCCATGGGAAATTAAATGAAAGAGCTCTACTTATCACAACCTGCTAAATAGTGAAGAGTCAAATACTTAAAAAATATTTCCACAGATGCCCAGGCAGAGAAATAATCCATCAAACACAATGAATAACCAAGGTAACAGGGAGTTCAGAATATAAAAAAATTCAAAAACTAAACTCAAAGACATGAAAGACTGTGATTTAAATGACAGAGTATGCAAGGTTGCAAAACACTCAACAAGGTACAAAAAAAAACCCCTCAGAAAATAAATTCAATGAACTCAGAAATAAAATTAATGAACAAAGGAGTACTTCACCAAAGAGACTGAAACTATAGAAAAGAACCAAACAGAAATTATGGATTTGTAGAACTCAATACATTGGATGAAGAATGAATTAGTAAGCTTAGGAAATAGAACAGACCAGATGGGGAAAAATTAGTGATATTAAAGATAGAAATCTAGAAATGACTCAGGTAGAAGAAAAGAATTGAGAGAATCTGATAAATATCTAATTTCATTAAAAAAAAACAACATAAGAATGATGGGTATATAAGAAACAGAAGAGAGAAAGAAGGGAATAGAGAGCCTATTGAAACAATCAATGAGAACTTTCCAAACATATGGAAAGAACTGGATCCTCAAATTCAAGAAGCTAACAGAACACCTAATTATCTCAACCCAAAAAGACTCTTTCAAGTGATATTATCTTAAAGCTGTCAAAAATTCTCAAGGCAACTAGAGAAAAAAAATATGATAACCTGTAGAAGAAATCCCATTAAACCATCATCATATTTTTCAGCAGAACCCTGCAAGGTAGGAGAGAGTGCAATCAAATAATCACATTATTGAAAGAGAGAAATCACCATCCAAAGATATTATATCCAGCAGTTATCCTTTAGATATGCAGAACAAATGAGGCTTTTCCAGACATACAGAAGCTGAGGGAATTTACCACTACAAGATATGCATTGCAAGAAAAGCTAAAAGGTGCTCTTCTACCTGAAATAAAAAGACAAAAAGATACCCAACTGTGAGTAAAATTAGTAAGAGACAGACAGGAGCAGGGAATTTCAACTCTTGTTCAGAATAGGGTATTGAACACAAATCTAACATGAAGATTAAAAGAGCTAAAGACATTTTAAAAAGAAGACACAGAGTTCAATTTAGAAATGAACACACAGAGGAGACTTCCAGTCAAGATGGTGGTGTAGGTAAACACAACATATCCTTGCACAACCACATCAAAATTACAACTAAACTAAGACAAACCATCATTCATAACTGTAAGAAAATAAGCTGAATGGAAGTCCTACAACTACAGAATTAAAAAAGAAATCAGATCAAGACTGGTAGGAGGGTCAGAGATGCAGAACAGGTTGGTTCCATACCCATGTCTGGTAGATAAAAATTCGGAAGGATATCTCAGGAGTAAGGGGTCCCGACCCCTTAATAGACCTCCCAGCCAAGGATTCCAGTGCCAGGAAAATAAGTCTGCATAGCTTCTGGCTGCAAAAAACAATGAAATTGATGCTGTGGAAGACAGAAACTTCTGGAATCCCAGGCAGTTTCTCTTAAAGTGGCCAAACACAGACTTACTTGGACTCACCTCCTCTGAGCTCCAATGCAGGGGCAATAGATTGAAAGGCATCAGAGACATACGGGGAGGAACTGAAATTTCTGGCATCAGAGTGAAAGCTGTGGGGGGCAGTTTTCTCACAGACTGAAGTATTGGCAGAGACCATTGTTCTTTTCTGAGCCCTCTTTCCACAGAACCAAAGAACTAGCAGGTGGGCACCATATCTCCATCACCTGGCTCACACTGTTTGCCTCACCCTGGTGATTCCCTCAGCCCCTGTCCCACCCAACTTTTAGGCCCACCCAAGTTGTTTCCAGTGGCTTTTTCATATGAATGGCTTGCCTTGGCCCATGCTTCAGATTTTCCTAAATTCTATCAAATAAGCAGCATCTGGCATCAGTGAGCCTTGTACCTCTCTCTAAGTTGTCCCAAGCCTGACACTGGCAGCAGCCAGAATTGGTTCACAGATTGGCCTCTTCTGGGTACTTCCAATCCCGGAATAAGTTGCACTCATCTGCAGATCACTTTGTAGCTTATGCTCTGTGATGCCAGACAGAACCTAGGGTGCGGCTGACCTTGCATGTGCCAACAGCAATCAATGCTCAACTATAAGAAGAAGGTCATAAACAGTTCATATGGGGGGTGCACCTTGAGAACCCAGCTTGGGTAATAGGGGAGGCTGTACCACTGGAATCTACAGGACACCTGCTATATTAGGCCACTCTACCAAGCCTGGGAGATGTAGCAGCTCTATGTAATACATATTATGGTGGGAGATAGGGAGAAGAGATTTGGTTTGTATAATCCTCTTTTATAACTCCTGTTAACTCAATGAATTACTAAAATGTAATAAGTAATCTTTCTTATGGGATTAAAAAAGAATTTGTAATTATGTATTTGTGATACAAAGGGCCCTTCCAACACCTGTAGCCCAGAGCAAGGGCTCCTCTTGCCTGGATCTAAAGATAATTCTCTGGGTTCCTGTCCTGGCCCCTTCAATGGCTTCAGTGTAGAATGTCTGAAAAAGTCGGCTTCCCCCAAAGCATCAGTCCCTAACTCATTGGTCAGCACAAGTAAGTGATACAAATGTCCCTTTAATTGTAAGCAGCCATGGACAGAACAGTTGCTCCCCAGAGATGTTCACTCATAATCCCAGAATTTGAAAATACAGTGCGTTACATGGCTAAAGGAAAATAAGATTGCTAATCAACTGACTTCACAATAGAGAGGTGATCCTGAATTATCTGGGTGGGGCCAGTGTAATCTCAGGGGTCCTTAAAGTAGACGAAAGAGACAGAAGAGAAAATCAGAGAGATAAAATGTGAGATTTGAGAAGGCTTCAATGTGCCATTTTTGTCTATGAAGGCAGTGATTTCAGGCAGCCTCTAGAAGCTGGGAACGGAGAGGAAATTGAGTGCCCCCTAGAGGTTCCAGAAAGGAATGCAGCTCTATTGAGACTTTAATTTTAGTCAGGTGAGACCTGTGTTAGACTTCTAACCTACAAAATTGTAAGATAATAAATATACTGTTACGTGCTATTTAGTTTGTGGTAATTTGTGACAGCAGCATAGACAATTAGTGCATATGGTGTCTGTCACAACCGCTTAAATCTGTCATTGTAGCATGAAAATATGCAAACCAACGGGTGTGGCTATGTCCAAAGAAACTTTACTTACAAAAGCTGGGTGGTCAGCCAGATTTGTCTTGTAGACTGTAGTTTGCCACCCCTGGTTTATGACCTAGAGCAGCAACTTTCAATCTTCTTCATCTCATGGCACATATACTCTAATTACTAAAATTCTGGTGCACACCAACAAAATATATTTCTTGTTGACTTGACAAAAAATAGCAGATGGCTATTGTTATGTTGTCTGTTGCCATTTTTTATTTGACAATCTAAAGGGAAAGAGGTCAGTGCCCTTGACTCAGTACTTGAGTCAAGTATTGTGCATGTCTTAAAAATTCTTGTGGCACGCTGGTTGAAAATCTCTGGTTTAGGGCAAAATTAAGTGTATTTTGTGGACAAAGGTAAAGATGTCTATACCAGAATGAAGATCTAGGCAAATATCAGTGGGGATTATAGGCAGATTAGAGAGGAAAGAAGGAAAACATCTAATATTTATTAGCATCTACTATGATTCAGTATGTTATAGGTACCACTAAATTACAGTATGTTACAGGTGTTTCATCTGTGTTTTCTTATTTAAAGCTTGAAATAACATGGTAGGCTTTGTATTATTACTTCCACTTTTACAGATGAGGAAACTGAATGCATAAAGACTAAGAAATTTACATTCATACAAGTAATAAGCTAGGTTTTAAACCCAAATTTTCCTAATTCTAGATCCCTTTTTCCACACTGAGGGGTGTCTTATTCTCCATTTGCTCTCTCTGACTGTTTCCCCACCCCACCATAAGATGTGCTAACTATGTGAATTAGGCTAAATTAGAAAGGCTCAATGTTTCTATATTTTGGGGGGGTGGGGGCTTAAATTCAGTTATAATGTTCAGCATTTGACTTCTCTGAGCTCTCCTACTGTGAGCAAGTCTCGCTTCTTACATCCCTGTCCGCTATTCAAAGGAAAGGTATAATGATTGAGTGGAAATAACAGAAGCAGGTAATAGCTCATTTGATTTGGGTTTGAATGTTTTATTGAAGCTAATGGGGTTATTATTTTAAACAAAAGACACACAGAAGGTAAATTCTCAGTTGAAGGTTGTAACAGGGTGCAGCCAAGAGGGGAGGCCCAAATAGGAATTTGTAATAGGGTCCAGAAGAGCTTGGAGATAATTGGCTCCACACCACAAGGCCACACCTGCCCAGAATGCTGGCAGCTGTGGCCAATTGTGAGAGGAGCTGGAAATGGGGCTGCAGAAGAAGATTGGCACTGGGATTTAAACAGAGACATGGCAGCCACTGGGTGTCTCTCTTTTTGGGACCACACGTCTGTTTAGGATCACGTGGCTTTGGTGTCTTTGTTGGGACCATGAGGCTTGGGTGACAGTCAGAACCATGAGGCTTTGGAAGTGCCTCCTTTTGCCAGGTGGAGGGTGCTGGGAGGACTGTGTGCAATTGTGGGGGACTTTAGTTTGCATTATTTCAAATAAATAATAAATTCTTTTCCTTTTCACTGATCTCTAGTATTAAGAGACACCTTTCCTCAGGCAGTGGGCAAAATGAACCCAGTGGGGAGGAACACCTGGAGAAAAAGGGGGGGTCTTTTATATTATTCAGCAACCCCCCACTCTGTTCTGTGACAAGGTTACCTAAGTCTTTTCAAAAAACCACCTCATTAACATAATAAAAGATTGTTCTTAGGATGGGAAATAACAATGGTTTTAGGAGTTCTGTTCCAGGAATGGGTAGAACGCCAAGTATATTTCTTAGTATACACGTAAGTCACAATATCAAAACGATTAAACAAAGTTAAGTACATTTCCTCTTTATAGTACATCTCAGAGCCCAAAAAACCCCCAGGAGTGTGGAGGATACCGGGCCAGCAGTATCCATTGAGGCTGCGGATGCTCATCGAAACACGAGAAAAACACACACAGGGACAACCGAGTCCTGTGTAGAAATAGGTATGAAATGGCCACCCTCCCTAGGGGAGAGTGCCCCGTTCTTCCACCCGAACAGGCTTTTATTGGGTTTGTTTACACAGGAATTCAGGTAAAGCTCATTAATCATTGCCAGGAAGTTAGGATCAAACAATAGATAACAAAGAACTCTGAAGGCCTATTTTGAGTCAGGATCAGATAGCTAAAGAGCTGTAAAACTTTGAGGAACAAACTTACTTCTTCCTTGGACCCTTATCAGTTAATTGAGAGCATTCTAAACAAAGCAGGTTTCACAGGATTTTACATGTTCTTTCTTAGGCCTGATTGCCCAGGGAACCTGACCTTTCTAGCACAGGGCTATACCATCCTCTGTTTTTGTTTCAGGCTTAGGTAGAGCAAGGGAAGTAAGGTAGCCAAGAGATTAGGAGATTTTCTCACAGACAATGGGGACTCAGGTTTGTCAAAGCCAAGGGGCGGGGGTCCATCACTCCCTTTTGCTGTAGCCCCCAAAGTCCTTCCTTTGGGGCCTCCCATGTGATTGTGCCTGTCTTAGATCGTTGCCCCCTTGGAGAATCCTACCCGTCATTGGCTAACTGACCAAGTATTGGGGGCCAGGCAGGGTGAAGTAAAAGGAGCAGAAGTGGTACTTCTGCCAGGGAGATAAGTTTTTGTCTCCTTGCTGGCTTACGGTCCAAGGTCATTCCCTCAGCCTTAGCCTTGGTGGGGGTTATAGCTTCTGGTACCAGGCAGGGTGGTTCCCAACACAGGAGAAAAAAAGGTGTGCAGTTTTTCTAAAAGTTATTTGACCAATAGTCAGTTGCTTCATAGAGCATCTTAGGGGACTAGTATTATATTTCATGAACCACCCTTTGAGAGACGTGGATGAAATGGCCCAAACAAATGCAGAGAGGCATGAGGTAGGCTGGAAGGCATGGGGACCAATCAGTAGGGAGGGACAAATGTAGGAGCCAGATAGCAAAGAGCACTGTGTCAACCACAATCAAGAGGTAAACTGAAGCAAACTCAAATTACCAGAAATTAAGTTTATTAGAGAATAACAGAGGAACTACAACATGGAAAATGTATGTGGTAGCAAGCTATAGGTGTGTCCATTGAAGGTTTAGGGCAGGCTGTATCTGTGGTCAAGGAATGCAAAAAAGGACAAATCCAGCCAGAATGCAAGCAGTAAACTCTTTGACTTGAGAACGTGTAGAGATTCTTGACAGACATTCACTGGTGAGCAGAGTTGGCTGGAGGCTGGCTGGCCCAAGATGGCTTAGTGGGACAGCTTGTCTTAGTCCCATGTGGTCTTTTACATCCATCAGACAAGCCTAGACTTGCACACGGTAGCTGTGGCAAGGATCCAAGTGAGCAGATAGAAGAGTGTGAAGTTTCTTGCTGCTCAGGCTCAGAGGTTGCATAATGCCATGTTCATTGTGTACTATTCCTCAAAGCAAATCACCAGCCTAGACTGATTTAAAGGTGGAGAAATATGTTCCACCATTGTTGATAGAGAAGCTGCAACTAATTGCTGGCTTACGATCCAAGGTCATTCCCTCTGACCATAGGTCTCCTTTGTGGTTTATTTGTTTTAAGGATTTGCTTTTATCCATTTGAAGTCCGTCTAATAATCCTGTGCTTAAAGGAGCACTCCTATGGTGTTATTGTATTAACCCTTTTATTTATTTCTGAACCAAGGTCATTCCTTGGTTTTATTTCAGGCACCTAAATGCCTTGACAACAAACCCAGATCCTTTTTCACGTCTCTCATACACTGTACAGAGAACTTATGCAAAGCAGACCTCAGAGTCACCAGGTAGATAAATTAAGCTAGAATAATATCCCTGGATTCCGTAGCACTTTGTCCTTTATTGTCTTTGCCATTCTCACAACAATCCTGAGATATGGGCAGGGCAGATGTTACTGCCTTCTTTTTCCTGATGTAGAAATTAAGTCTCTCAGGGTTTAATGATTTTTGTGAGACCCACAACAATACAAGTGGTAAGTTTGATATTTGAACCCAGGTAATGGGACTACAGATCCATCTCTTGATTTACTGTGCACATCATCTCTAGCTGGCTGGCTTGCTGCAGGTTTATGTTAAGACCAAACTGACTTCGTCTCCTGATCATTAACAATGCAATATATTTCTCAAACCCGAACTTTGAGCTCTAGATGATGGGGCCTGGTGGGGGCATGGGCTACAGAGGCTTGAACAAAAGACATAGTCAGTCATTGGGGTTGCTCCCTGAGTCAGATACAAGGGCTGGTCTGCTCTCTGAGTTGCCCTGTTTATCTTTTCTTTACTTCAATTTTTCTTTGTCCTCATAAACCATGGAATCTTTCAAGGTGAGTCACAAGGGTAGTGTATTGGGGAGGATGATGATGTCTCAGTTTGAAAACAGTGAGGACACTGCTTCGGCCTCACACTGGCATAAGTCTAAAAAGTGCCACCTGGTGCCTGCAGATTCTTGCTGTGGTGCTCAGAGCTCTGATGACTACAGGCATGGCAGTCGGGCAGTGGAAGGGGCATGAACTCTTGAATCACACGCACCTGGGCTTGCCACTTGTAAAACAGGGCTAATGCTACTAACTATATAAGCTTATTGCCTAAATAAAATAAGCTAATGTACTTAAACTTCTTCACAGAGAGTAAGTGCTAAATAATTTTGCATGCTCCCCACTTGAAGGATGCATCCATGTATAATAGAAATTTCTCTCTATAATTCTCTAATGCTAGTTCAAGCTGCACATAAACTGGATAAACACACGAATTTTCTCTCCTTTTTTTACTTAAATGATTTTCTATTTTAACCTGAAGACAGTAATTAAATTTGACCTAATATATTAAATTAATACATACTGCCTTAGGCACTGTGTTAGGCTCTAGGCTAGGCATTGGGATGGACACATAACTATGAAGTAAATCTCTGTTCCAGGACTCCTCAGAGTCCAGCAGAGGAGGTGTGAGCATAAGGGCTGTGTTATAAGGTAGACTGTGATGCAACAGGAATAGAGATCCCAACAAAACACTATGAAAATATAACAAGAATATAGATATTAACCTTAATACAATATAAGGCATTCTGGAAGAGATTTCAGTAGAAATAAATGAATCAGTTGATTTTAAGAGGTGGTATGTGACGTTGGGGGAAAACGTCAAAAGAGAAAGGGCAAAAGGCAAAGACTAAAATTTAGGAAAGTGTATATTTCTTGACAAGGCTGAATAAATGAGTCTTAATCTTCAAGGTCTTTATTACTGTGACTTTATCACCTATACATTAAAAATACCAAATTTATATATATCTCCAGCTCAGATTTCTCTCTTATATTCTAAACTAGCATATCTAATTGCTTTCTCCATATCTCTATTTAAATTTCTACTAGACATCTCAAACTCAGGAAGTCCAAAATTGAACTCATCTTCCCCAACTATAGTAAGCTTTTCATACTCACAATATTCTTTATCTTAGTTAATGACAACTTCTTCCTTCTAGAAGCTCATGTCAAAAATCTTGATATCATCTTTGACTATTTTTTTAAATCCCACATTTAATTAAATTCAAAAGCATACCTCAGCCTCAGGACCTTTGAACTGACTATTCCTTCTATCTGGAACAATCTCATAGGCCTCTTCATGGATAATTCTTTCACCTCTTTTAAATTCTCCTTACAGTGAGGTCTACCCTCATGACCTTCTTTGAAACTATGACTTGCTCCTTTTCTCACCCATGTACTTCCTTTTCTCCTTACCACGACCTACATTTTTTCTATTTTACTTATTATATTCTACTATACCACAAAATTTACTTTTTATAAATTTAAAGACCTGTGTATATATATGTGTATATATATGTGTGTGTGTATTTTCTGCACATGCCAAGCATCTAAAACAATCCCTGACACTGAATATGCACTCAATAAATATTTGATGAATAAATAAATATATTCTGAAATAATTTTTGTCCATTTAGCATCTCATACAAATTCCTGTCTTTGCTTATTCTAAGTTAAATACATACCATGTTTTGATTGGCAGCTCAATTTATTTTTGCAGGACAGTTCAATTTAGAAGATCATGATTGTTTATTAGCAATGTAAGTACAATACAAAAAACAACTAAGCTATTTTAAGGCTGTAACAGTCACACAGCTACCCAGTTACACAAATTAATGTATACTTTTCCAGAATTCTGCACTGAGAAAGGGATATATCTTGAGAAAATGATCAAGTATGGAGCATACAATGCACATGAATTAACATTCATTTCTATTTGAATAGGCTTTCTGCTGCATAGTTTTGAGATAGAAACCTTTGCCTTTTGCTATTCAAATCACTCTTTGCAAAGTTTTAACCTGACCTGCCATGTCCACTTACTTTAATGAAACATGAAGCTGCTTAAAATGAAATTTCTCATCTTCACATTCTGTTCCCCTGATTAATTTAGTGTTGGCATTTAAGCATGATTACATTCCCTTGGGAATCAGTGATGTTTTAGGCAATTTCATCTGTTTAATTTACATTTTGTTGAAAGACTTAGAAAGGCAACTGCTTTTTAAATCAAGATCCCCAAATGTCCATGCATCCTGATTATAGCTGATCTTTCTATTTTCATTATGCTTTCATGAGTTGAACTTATTAAAATATGAAAATAAAGGAAAGCAAATCCACCATGTCAAATAAAATGCACCACTGCTCTCCACTCTCCACACAGAGATGCATTTCCATCATGCTTCCATGCTTTTTAAATTAAATGTCAAGTTTTGCGCAGCTGCCTCAAGAGACTTGATCATGGGTGCAAAGTTTTGCTTTGCCCTGCCCTGGGTTATATTTGGCTTCGTGCTTATTGCTAGTAAGACTATTATAAGATTGGAACAACTAATATATTTTAATGTTGAACAGGTCAAGGTGATTTTTAACCAATATTCCATAATTGCCTTTTTCATCATCATCTGTAATAAAAATAATGGGGATCTAAATTATTTTAAAAAGTCTTCCTTACAGATTTTTTTCTATCCTTTTCAGCTGGTAATATAAACAACAGAATACAGAGAATCAGAATGTGTGTTTTTAGAGCTGAAGGGATATTAGAGATTATTATTATTTTATTTATTTATTTTTAGAGAGGGAAGGAAGGGAGAAAGAGAGAGAGAGAGAAACATCAATGTGGGGTTGCTGGGGGTCATGGCCTGCAACCCAGGCATGTACCCTGACTGGGAATCGAACCTGCGATACTTTGGTTCACAGCCCGAGCTCAACCCACTGAGCTACGCCAGCCAGGGCTAGATTATTTTTTTTTTGTTATATTTTCATTCCATCCCATCTAGTCCCATTCCCTAATTGAGAGGGAGCTGACCACTAAAAGGTAGAGGGCAGAGAGGGAGAAGTGTCTTCCAGGCAGTGGTGATGCAGGGGTTCCAGGGTTCAGGGACCCGAGGGTCCAAGACTCATTGTGGATTCTTGGCTTTGGGTAGAAAAGAATTCAAATGCAAACCAACATAAAGTACAAGTGAGTGTTTTTTTTTTTTTACTTAGAATTTTTAAATTATATTTCATTGATTATGCAGTTACAGTTGTCCCAGTTTTTCTCCTTCCCCCCCTCCACCCAGCACCTCTCACTCCCTCAGGCAATCCCTACACCATTGCTCATGTCCATGGGTGATATGTATAAGTTCTTTGGCTGCTCCATTTCCTATACTTTGCTTTACACGCCCATGGCTATTTTGTAACTACCTATTTGTACTTCTTAATCCCCTCGCTTCTCCACCCATTCCCCAATACACATACCCCTCTGGCAACCATCAGAACTCTCTCCATATCCATGGTTCTGTCTCTGTTCTTGTTTCCTTAGTTTGTTTTTTAGATTCAGTTGTTGATAGATATGTATTTATTGCTTTTTATTCTTCATAGTTTTGAACTTTTCTTAAGTAAGTTCCTTTAACATTTCATATAATAATGGCTGGGTGGTGTTGAACTCCTTTAGTTTTTTTCTTGTCTGGGAAGCTCTTTATGTGCCCTTTAATTCTAAATGATAGCTTTGCTGGGTAAAGCGATCTTGGCTGCAGGTCCCCACTTTTCATGACTTTGAATACTTCTTGCCAATCCCTTCTAGCCTGCAAAGTTTCTTTTGAGAAATTACTAGTGAGTTTATTAGTGAAGAAGTGAGACAGAGAATGAGCTACTCCACAGACAGAGCAGTTGCCCTTTAGCAGAATTTGCTTTCTTTATTGAGGTTTATTTGATGGCGGGGGCATCCAGTGACGGGGAGGAATACTCGATCTTTCAGGGAAAGGAGCATAGACCTCATGGAGGAGCCTGTTGGTTGTTTTGTGTCCTTATATGGGCTTTCCATTTCTGATCATGATGACTGAGGTATGTCATTTAGCATGCTAATGTAATACAATGAGGATATAATGAGGCTAGGGGTTACTGTAAGGTGAAATTAGCCTCCATGTTGGATTGAGTTGGTCTCTGCCAGAACTAACCCATCAATTCAGTGGGGGGTGGTCTTCCTTCTTGAGAGCTCCTGTAGCTTTTATCAATTGCAGTTGTTTTGTCACTTACCCTATCTCAGTAGGGCTCTGATTAGAGTAGCGCTTTCCACTAGTTTTCATTAATTTAACAAATCTGGAAATCCTTTATTGAGTGCTATGTCCTATCCCTTGCTAGAAGTTGGACAAACAATAAAGAATAAGACACTAGTTCTGAATTTTAGTAATTCTGTTTAAAATCCTCTTGGCAGAGAAATATATATCTTTTCCAGTCCTAGCTTTTTAGAAAATTTATTCTTTGTTGTATTTTTTCTATTACCATTTAGTCACCTTATATTCCCTCTGCAATTGCCACACTGTTGTCCATGTCCACAAGTCCTCTTCCCTTTTTGCTCAGTCCCTCCAACTCCTCAACTCTTCCCCAACTAGCTGTCATCCTGTTCTCCATCTATGAGTCCGTCCTGTTTTCCTTGTCAGTTTGTTCATTAGATTTCACATTTGAGTGAAATCATACAGTATTTGTCTTTCTCTGACTGGCTTATTTCACTTAGCATAAAGCTCTCCAGGTCCATCCATTCTGTCACACAAATCCAAACTTCAAGTGGAGACCCTCTTTGTGCAGTGCCATGCTTCTATTCTGAGTAACACTTGAAATGTTCCCTAAGTACCACTAACTAAACATATTAACATTTATTTATTTTTTATTTGTTGTTCGTTGAACTTATTGGCTTTCATTAACTTTTCTGTGCAATAGGGAGATACACTCCAGACATTTTCTCAGGCAGTAATTTGAGGTGCCCCAAGAAATTTCCAGCCATAGACACCACAGTAGATTATCATTCCATTTGAGAACTGTAGTCTTTCCCTAGGATGTTTCATAATTGAGTGTTAAGCCCACAGTATTCTAAGTTTCTGAATATGAACTATCCCCACACTTGTTTTATTTTGTTTGGTTTGCTCATACAGATTTATTTTCACCTTGGTTTTTAGTACCAATTTTGATTCTATACCAGGACTCAGTTTGAGCTGACTTCACCTCCTCCTGACTTGCACAGTAGCTCCAAGGCATTTGATCTTCTCATGCCAAATGTCAGTTGTCTAGACTTGGGTTTTATTTGGCTTAAAGCTTAGTACTAATAAGGTTCTTATGTAGTCTGAACAATTAATATTGTATTTTTCATTGTCCAGATAGTCTTCAGCTCTAATAAGAAGAGTGAAGATATCTATTATTTAAAAGATCTATTGAGTAGGAGTTTTATTCTTTTTACTTGGTGGTATTAGTTGTACTCTGTGTAAATGGTGAATTCTAAAGCTTTCAGTGTGAAAATTGCAGAATCACACATAGTGGCTCGTGGGTTATTTTGGTCTGAGAGTTTAGGGTTAACTACAGAATTATAGACACAATCTCCATAAGATTGCCCTTACTTCTGACACCAAAGGCAAACCCAGGAGTTGAGAGTAGTTCTCAAAGTTCCCCTCAGGGTAGATCATTTGCCAGAAAGTCTCACAGAACTGGTTGAAAGCTGTTATACTTACAGTGATGATTTATTATAGGGATTAAGTTCAGCCTAAGGAAAAACTGCCTAGAGCAGCATCCATAAGTCCAAACTGAAGCTTCCATAGTTACTCTCCCGGCAATTGTGTTACTCTGCTGGCAGTGATATGTGACAGTGTGCATGGAGTATTGCCAACCAGGGAAGCTCACACAAGCCCTGGTATTCATATTGGGGCTCCACTACATACATATGACTGACTGATTGATTGATTTTCCAAATAGATGATCTTTGTCTTTAGTCTCCAGCCTGTCCAGATGAACTCTAAAGCTCTTATCCTAAGTCACATGTTTGGTATGGGTCAAAACCCCCACTTTAACTCATGCTATTGTTATTTTACTAGCTCAAAGCCCTCAAGCAAACACAGACACTTCATCTCCTACTAGCCCAGGAAAAAGACCAGACTTTCAAGGGGGCAAGATTAAATTCTTTATAACATACTTGGGAAACCCCTTAATTTTCTTTTACCTCTATTTACTCACTTATAGAATAAGACTAATCATACATAATTGTTAGGGTTGTTATTTTGATTAATGCTGAACCATATAAGCTACTTAAAATTTTAGAAGTAGAAAGTGAAAAATGTGCTACTCTTCTTCCTTTAGTTTACTACTCTCTTCATTTATATGCATGCAGGTGCTGCCAACCCACTCTTGTTAATTTTGTCTTTGTTCCCAACTCCAGTTGTTTTGATAAACACAGGCTTAGTCACCATCACCAGGAGTCCTTGGGTTCAGCTTTTCTCTTGCCTCAGTGCACTGCTTTATTATCTCTACTTGGGTCCTGCAATGCATTAGGTCTTTTCAAATTTTGTTCTGTTCTTCCTATACTTGAAGTTGATTTTTTTTTTCTCAAAGACTTTACCTCATCAAGTTCCTCATTGTTCAGTGATGAAGTTTTTATAATTATTATTCTATAGTCATTCTCAGGAATTCTTTTCTCAACAATTATTTTCTTTTTCTTTTCTTTTTTTTTTCCAGTTGAGAGAGCTGTCATTTTGGAACAGTAATGAAAGTTTCTCATTCAAATGCTGTTTGTGTGTGGGGAGGTGTGTGCCTCCTTGGAGAGGATTAGAATGGAAGGGGTAGGGTCTTCTTTGACTAATTTCTGACCTAATTGAGAAATAAGAGAGAAGATTAAATAGACAGGGCCCCCGATTTTTTATTGGCAAAATCTAGGCATTGGAGAATATGAATTTTATCTGTAGACAAATGGATTTTCTATATCTGAGCCATGAAATTAAATAAACAGAGGTAACTCTTAAGGTATAAGGAGAGTGCTTGCTCTCTGTCGGTAAGCCCAGTCCAAAGGGGAAAAAGAAGAATTCACTGAACATGCTTGCTTTAGTCTCACATAAATTTTCAAGAAAAAATTACTCCCACTATTCTGAGGACAAGAGTAAAACACCAGGGGGAGGCCAGGGGTATTATATAACTGAGCTTCTACCACACAGAAGCAAATATCAGAAATGGTATTTGCAAACTGCTTCCAAACTGCTCATCCCTTCCTATATCCATAACATGTACTACTCTCCTCTCACACTGACTCGGTTTGGCTATGTGCCTTCCTTTTGTTAATGGGAAAGTAGCAAATGTGACCTAAACTGTAGCTTGAAAAGTGCTTGTGTTTTGGGGCTTGCTCTCCCTTTCTGCTCTTGAACTCTATCACCTCCATATGGACAAGTGCAGGTGTCTTGATGGGGAGAGGCACTGCATGGAGAGGCTCCACTTATCCCAGCTGTCTTGGGGGTGGTCTCAGAATCTAATCAGCCCCATCTGACCCAACAGCTGACCACTACTACATGGGACAGTCCAGCAAAAGAATCATCCAGCTGACCCAGCCCACCTTACCACCACACAGAATCATGATAGAGTAAATGAAACCATTACTAATTGCAGTGGCACATGAAGCAGTGGTAGATAACTGACAGAAAAGATACATTCCCATAAAATGGGAAATTCATGGTGTCCATGGCAAAGGGGCAATGGGATTGTGTCAGAGATTCTATAACAAGAAGTATTCCCTCATACATGAAGAAAGACTAAACAATTACATCTTATTTCCTGCAATCTATAACTGTGGAGTCTGCTAATCAAAAAGAGCAGAGAAAGGAAAAAATTACCTGTAATACTGATATCCATAATAGATAGAGGTGTGATTTCTTTGTAGTATCTCAGCAATTAGATCTACAAAGTTTAAAATCCTAGGTTCTATTGAATCTTTCTCTCCAAATAATTTTTTTTCCTGAATTTAAATCCTACCCTCTGTTGGTGCATTGAAAACTATTTTCTTAAGCAGTTTGCAATGTCTGGTGGTAATTTACCTGACATTTCATTGGGATAGATAAGTTCCTACCACTGGATTTATAGTTTTCAGGACCAGAAACCTCATTTCAGAAGAAATCTCTTTCTTAATTTGATTTCTGACAATAAAAGGCAGCGCATAAAATATAAAGTCTATAAAAAGAAATCATCAACTGCGATTATAGAAACTGCTTTCCCAGTGGGAGAATTATGCAGCTATTACCAAAGCATGGCATAATGTGGCTGCCTGAAATATAAATATACATACAAATCAATATTACCTCATATTTCAGATAAACTTGCACATCACAAATACTTCTGTCCCAAAGACACCTTGATAAAGAGGATGTAGGAAAAGTATGCCTTGTAAGGTTTGTGTTTTGCTGGGAGGAATGTTCACAGGGAGTACTTAATTCATTCAACAAACCTTTATTTGGTACCTATTCTATGTCGTGTACTTTCCTGGAGCTATGGATACAGAGATAATAGACTTGGTTATTGCCTTCAATGAAACTCTTGTCTAGTGAGGGCAAGTAGCTTGATTAGTGTTAAGACAAAGATAGGCAGATAGGGACACAGAGAAAAAAACACTAATGTAGAATGGGAAGAGACCTCAGCAAAGGCTTCCCAGAGACAATGAAGCCAAAGCTTGCTCTGCAGGGCGTGTAGAAGTTAACCAATGGAAGTTGGGTGTGAAGGTTGATTTGGATGGAGGAAATGAATTGTTCAAGACCAGATTGGGTTTGGAAGATTGAGCATAAAGCATTGTGGAAGCCTGTGGAACTAGTAACAAGCATGGCTAAAACACAGAGTTCAAGGTAATAGAGAGTGGTTTTTTTTGTTTGTTTGTTTTTTTTATATATTTTTTTTATTTTTTTATTTCAATCATTGTTCAAGTACAGTTTTCTCCCCCCTACTCCTGTTCCAGCCCCTCCACCCAACCCTCCCCCCTTCCCCCCATTACCCCCCACCCCTAGTTTTTGTCCATGTGTCCTCCAAATTTGTTCCTGTAATCCCTACCCATCCCCCCCTGAAATTCCCTCTTCTCTCCCCTCTGGCCACTGTCAGACGGTAATAGAGAGTGTTGTGCAGTGAGTCCAATGAGGTGAACATGGTTTAAATAATAAAGGAACTTTTAGGACGTCTTGAAGGTTTCATGTTACCATGATAGAATGAGGAGTCAGTTAGTCACTGAAGGATTTTTAAAAAGGGCCATGATTTGGTGACCCAAATTTTTAAAAAAGATGTCACTAATTAGAATATGGAGAATGAATTGGAGATTGGTCAGGTGAGCATTGCAGAAAACCAGGAAATAAAAGATGAAGTTCCAAATTAAGGCAAAAGCATGAGGGAAAATAAGTGGACAGGTTCAAGAAATAACTAGAATAAATAGGATTATATTAGTGTATTGGTCAGAATTCAGAAAACAGAGGGCACATTCAAACTAGTTATTTTGAGGTGAATTTTAGTGAAGTAACTATTTGTAAAGGTGGGGGCAGAATGTAGGTATGCCATAAAGAAGATTGATTCAATGGGAATTTATTTCCACCCATGGGCTTAAATTGCAGAGGAGAGAGTAGTCGCCAGAACCTAGTGAGAAAGAACTCTGCAGAAAGGCTGACAGGGTTTGCAACCTTTGGTCAAAGGTGACAGCCATCTCACAGTGTCCTAGTAGAGGTGGAGCCATGGGCCTATGTATTCCAATCTCACTCTCTTCCCTGTCTGATGTCTTCCAGGGGCTCTGCATGGGCTGAATGTAATGAGTCCCCCAATGCCCTCCATACTGAGCTGACCCCCAGTGCCCTTCTGACTGAGCTAAGGAAGAGACAAGAAGAAAGTGGATCTGGAGAGGGGATCTGGAAGGTATCTAGCACAGTAACACATTGAATGCAGGGGATGAGAAACAGGAGTCAGGGTAACTTCTAGAATTCTAGTGTAGGACACAGGGTGGATGGTAAACTCATTCACTGATGTGCGGAAGTACAAGATGGATAAGTTTCTTACATTTTTTTGAAAAAGAAAACACAGAAAATGAATTTAGTTTTGGAGATGCTGAACTTCATGTGCCTGAGAGACTTTTTAATTTATTTGTTAACAAATGTATAGTAGACAGCCTTTATGATGACGGAAGTCGATTTCTTTTAGGAATAACAAATTCTGTCTTCTTGGAGAGCCCCAGACTGGCACCTTTTTACAGTTTATATAGTGTCAGTGATCCTGATGATCTCTGCAAGTCAGTGAAAAAGGCTAAATAGTTTATTGTGTTTAAATAAGGCCAGAGCTCGTCAATCAAGTGTCCATAAAAATGATTAAAGTAAAACACATTTTATTGCTTAAATAACATTAATTTAACACATTTTTATTGAGTTGAAGTGGCATGATGAAAAAATGCTAGGTTTGGAGCTAGACGCTGTTTAATTGGAATATGAGCTCTGTAATGTACTTGCTGTGTATCCCCGGGGAAGAAATATTATTGCTCTGAATCTCAGTTTACTCTTTTGTGCATGGTGATAATAATCTATTTGTCAAAAGTCCTTGACCCAGTGCATGGAATGTAATAAAGGGGAAATGGAGTTAAAGAAACATTAAAGTTCCTATTTAAAATAGTTTTGGGGTTAGAAGTAATTTTTAGAGCTGGAAATTAGTTCATTGGTTAAGACATGTATAATAAAACTTTGGCTGAGAAATTAACTTTTCGGTTCTCTGATTGTGACATGCTTACAAATTTTTATGTGACCTTGTCAAGCTCTGACAGTTTATTTTCCATAAAATCAGGAGACACATAGATTATTTATTTATTTTTTGATAATTAATTTTTCACGAAGAAACAACCACATGTAGGCCAAATGTGATCCTACTACTAAATGGAATACATTTTCTGGAGAAGCAACATTACTGCTCTCTCCTCGGTTTGCTAATTGATGACAATTTTTGTTGGCATTTCTATAAATTGGGTGATTTGGGGGACATGTTACTTTTTTGCTCTATCATTAGCTTGTCTAGTAGCATGAAACTATGAAGCTTGTTGGGCTTAATTCTTTTAGAAGGTTTAGGTGTAAGGAAGCCAAAGTTCTGTTGGCTGCTTCAATGTCATCAGCCAGTACTCTAATTTGCTAGAGTCTGCACAGCTGGTGTCTTTTATGACATAATGAGTGTGGCACTGCAATATATGAGTGACACCATATTAATTGAATCATATAGTTTTACCATAAATATACACTCAAAATAAGAGGTGTAGGTGGCTTCTAAATGAGGTTATTTGGGAACATTAAAATGAACAAGTAGTATTCTAATGCAAGCTTTTATTTATTTGGTTGTGAGGAACAGAAACAGTGAAAAAAATCAAAACAAAACCAAAAACCTACTACAATATAAATGGAAGCTTTTTATAAACTGTGCTGGTGTGGGAGACCCAAGATGGGAGCTGCTGAACTGCTGGGCCCTGCTAAATCTGGACATGGAAGCCTCAACTGTGGCAAATTTCCCATCCCTATTTCTCCCGAGGGGGTTTGTGGTCACCCTCCAGTGATATCTGAGCTTCTTTGGAATGTCCATCTGCTTTGGTCTCTCTTTTCACAGACTAGCATTTTTTGCCTTTCTCATCACCCTGAGTGTGGCCAATAGAACCCTGTGCATCCCTTCATACACTTTCCACACTAGCCCCTGGACACAGCATGGCCTGCCTGCCTTAGTTCCTCTTTATAACTGAAACCAGCTTCAGTGACTCAGATCCAGGTTCTCCACATCATTCTCTGATTGACCTAGTGGGTCTTTCTGAATCATGTCTCACAAATCTCAGATCTTTGACCAGCCAATCAATCCAACCTTGGTATAATGCACTAATGCCAGAGAGGTGGCACTGAGTGGGCTGATTTTTATACAGCAAGGAGTTCTGAGTAGAACTTGCAAAGATAGACATATTTTATATAAGTAGAATCATTAGAAAAATATAATTAAGCCATATTCTCAGTGGTCGTGGGACAGAAGGTTTCATAGGTGCTTTTAAATTAAGACACTATAATTCCATATCTTATCAAATCAATTTAAAAGGGAAAGAGATCATGTTAATATACCCAGGCTAAGATGCAAGAGAGATGTATGGACCACACTATCCAAAATATGCTAGGTTGTATACTTTGTCTCTCTTGCTTTGTTGCATTAGCCTTCCTTACTGATGTGTATACAAAGACCAGACTTGAGGTTTGGACACTTTGGCCCAATAAATAGAAGATACCTGGGCCCAAATACATAGTCTTTCACAGAGATATAGATACAAATACACATGGCATATCCTACAACTCACAAATTATCCTGGTGAGTTGTCATGGGTTTTATTTGTGTTTCTTGGGCAGATAATACACCAGGTCATAATGAGCCCGTGTTGGGTAGCTGATTTTTTTTATGACTTGGTTGTATGCCCAGAAGTGGCATAATCATATCTTATGAATTTGTATTTTTATTCATCTTTATTTATTACCTGCACTCTTGTTTATTCTCTCACATATTCCATTTATCCTATCCTTCTTTAACATACCTTATAGGCTAAAAACTTACTATTGATATTTAACATATGTCCTGAATTCTGCCTACATTTTACAAATTACTTTCTTACTTCCTATCTATACTTAATACTTCTAACATGTTTCATCCATCCTGTTAATTTTTCTTATCTTTTTAAATATTCAGAATTAAATATTCGGAAGTAATAGATCAGACACACATTACAACTTCTATGGCTCAGGCACTCAGAACTACTTAGAGGTAGGTACTAACTAGTATTAAATAGGAAGCTGAACCTCAGTGATTATGTAATGTGTCCAAAAATAACACAGGCAGTAAGAGGCAGTGCTGGAATTCATGCGATTTCAGTTCTTCATTCTGTTGACATACTAAGAGCTCAGAGACGGTCCTGACAGTGAAAACATCTGTCTTCACATTCTACTGTGAGGTGCTCAGCCACAGTGACTGTGCTTCATTCATCTCAGCATTTGCGGGGCCTGGCACAGTATTCCATACAGAATGTAACTCAGTAGATGTAAATAACCCCTATTCGAATATTGCAAGCTGTTGCCTACCATATTATTTCCTTCTTTTTTTTCTCCCCTAACTCAATTCCTGTCTCCTTTCCTCCCTAGGAATCTTACCAGTTGTTAGATGATCTTAATGTTCTGCCAGAGATGTGTTTAAATTGCTTCCTTCCTATCTTATCTTTCCCTCTCCCCCACTCAACATCTCTGTTTGTGACTATGTTTCACAGTTATAGGTCAGAGAGAGAACTCTAAAGATCATTCATTTTAAAGGTAGTATGACCAATTGCTTCAATAGCACAAGGAGTGGAAGTAATTTTACTTAATGAGGCAGAACATCTGAGCTGCTAGTTTAGAAAAGATATCAATGAAATTTGTTCATGTTATTGTCAGCCTCTTGGTTTTTACTCAGGCCTTCCTAGTTCCCTAGACATGAGGCATTAGAGCCCTGGCCAGTGTTGTTCAGTTGGTTGGTGGATCATCCAATAAGATGGAAGGCCACAGATTCAATTCCCAGTCTGGGCACATATCTAGGTTGTGAGTTCAGTCCCCAGTCAGGGTGCATGCAAGAGGCAACTGATTGATGCTTTTCTCCTGATGTTTGTCTCTTTCTCTTTCTCCCTCCCTTTCGCTCACCCTACAATTCAATAAGCATGTCCTCAGGTGAGGATAAAAAAAGGCATTAGATACATTTCTCTGGTTTAACATGTTTTATTAGTCTCACATATTGTGAAAAATGGTGGAGCCTAGAAATCTTATGCCCCCAAGTGTTAGGAACTATCTACATGAAGCCAGAAGTTAGAACATAATTATAAAAATAAGGGTTAGGCACCATCTACTGGAGAATAAAGTATCTCTAGTTTATATTTTTCAAAAGATAAACCAGCAAAGTTAGTCTGGGGATGAAGATGTTAATAGGAGACATTGGAAGACATAATTTTACCTTTCATGTCTGACAGGCAGTCTGAGAACAGGAAAGATACATGGCACGTTCATATTCATACAGTGGTTTCCCAAGATTGTCTCCTACCCCTTCATTCTTCATCCAATCAACAAAAACTTACTGAATCCTACTACACATAAGGCACGATGAACAAGTTACCAAATATATCTCAAATGTCATAATATTTCACTGGGTTCACATTGCCTTCCTCTGAAATCCTACATTCCTCCAATTGTGGTTCTTTGTAGACCATCTCTCTTTTAATTTACTACTCCTGCATTTCTACATTCCTTCTCCACTCACTTCCCTATTTTCCTCTTTTTTTCATTACAATTATTAAGTAACTTTTGTGTTCCAGGCATTGGGATAGAAATGAATAGTAAGAGTTTTTACTTTTATGGGCTCATAGTATAAATGGAAATAGGCATGTGAAACGAAAAACAAGAGTATAATACGACAAAGGTCAACCTGGCTGAGAGGCTCAGTTGATTAGAGCATTGTCCCAGAGACCAAACGGCTGCAGGATTGGTCCCCAGTCAGGGCAAATACCTAGGCTGTGGGTTCAGTCCCCAATCAGTGGTTGTACAGGAGGCAACCAATCGATGTTTTTCTCATATCAATATCCACCCCCCCCAACCTGTGTCTCTCTCTCCTTCCTTTCCCTAACCATATCCTCAGGTGAGGATTAAAAAATATGTAACAATGGTATTTATTTTTACATTTAATTATATATCCTCTATAATTTTTTTAAGAAGAGATATTTACAAAAAGAATCTGGTTCCAAGTGATCTTTGTATTTTCCAGAGTTCCTTGGGTTTATTGTATATGCCATAAATGTTTCCTGAATCAAAATTGAGAAAATAAAAATACTGTGCAAATCATGTGAGACACTAAGCCATGGCTGCCAGCTTTAGTTTCTTGTTGCTTTTTCTTTTTGAGTTTTGTTTTTTTCTTGTGCCATGATGAAAATAACTTTTATCACCTACTTATTATGTGTCAGGTGCATGATTCTAGTTGGAGTAGATACATTATCCACACTTCACAGGTGAAGAAATTGAGGCACAGAGACATAAAGAAATCTAATCAAAACCACAACACTGTAAAGGTGAAGCAGCTTTGGATTTGGTCCCATCATGTGAACTCTTGTTAATGATGCTGCATAGCACAGTGTGGTAAATATGGAATAGGTTTAGAGTCAAGTAACTATGAACTTCAGTAAATTAATTAATCCCTCTGAGTTTTAGTTTGCTGAAAAATTGGTTAGTAATATTTACTTTAAATTAGCTCCTTGAAGATTAAATGAAATAAATATCCGGCACAAAGCCTGGCACTGAAGAAATGCCGATGCTCCTTCTTTTACCTCTCTCTTCAGAGATCCAGTATTCTTTTTTTTTAAGATTTTATTTTTTTATTTTTAGAGAGGGAAGGGAGGGAGAAAGAGAGAGAGACAGAAACATCAATGTGCAGTTGCTGGGGGCCGTGGCCTGCAACCCAGGTATGTGGCCTGACTGGGAATCGAACCTGTGACACTTTGGTTCACAGCCCGCACTCAATCCACTGAGTTATGCCAGCTAGGGCCGAGATCCAGTATTCTTTAAAAGGGGATCTACTAAGTTGTGCTTCCTGGGGAATCAACATTTTATACAGGGTGGAAATGCTTTGTCCCTTTTCTAGTACTCAGTAGGAGGTGGGTAATGCGGTTGTAGGGGCAGTGCTGGGCTTTTGATCTCAAAAACCAGTGGTTATATTCCAGAATAAGAAGGGGACCACAGCGGTCATCTTGTGCAAGGGTCTTTTACAGATCTGTGCATCAGAACAGAGAAGTATCCCTACCAATTTTACACAGTATCTCCTCCACAATTTTTCTATGTCCTTAAAATTTCCTGAAAAAGGTTGAGAGAATAATAGATGACCCCTAGCCCTAGCATCCCTTTCTCCAGTCATAGAATGGCTCCCTCTGTGTGCCCTCTTCTCTTCCTATGATGGCCCAGGAATCTCAGTGTGCTCATCTCTTTCTTGTATGCTACCTCGTCCATCACATACTTGCCATCTACTCTATTGCTTGAGCCTCTTCTGGTTTAGTGCTTTCCTTTGTATTTGCCTCTGAAGTGAAACCTACCAGCCCTTCTAGTTTCAGGGTGTTGCTGACAATTGTGGAGTGCAAATAATTTTAAGCAATGAATATAAGCAAATGAATAAATTTCAGGACCTTGGAAAGTTCTCAGAGTTTGGATTCCAGACTTAACTCCTTTCTGACATGAAAGCCAGAATTCCTACTCTTTTATTCAAAGTAATGTAGTCTACCATATATCCCCTATCTCCCAGACTCCACCCTTTAATGACACCAAGTTGAATTATGGCAGGAAGGAAGGTAAGGTTTGATGTTTCCTCATTTCCAGAAGGCAATATGATATGTCCCATGGATCATTTTTTTGTTTGTTTAATGTTTGATTTTAGCAGTCTGGTGAAGCTTTCAGACCAGGTCTTAGAAGGATGATTTTTTATGAATATAATAAAATACACAAAATTACAGAGGATAACAATTGTACTGAAATAAAGGGGTAAAAATATTACTGTGTCTCACACTTTTCAGTGTATTAACTAATAAACAATTTTAGACAGAGTGCACTGGAAAGCAATGCCATGCCTTGGTTACCAATATGAGAACACACAGCTTCATCATCAGGGTGATTTGACTACTCTGGGCACAGTTGTTCTACGGTTAGGCCAGTATCTGTAGATGGGAAGGTTGTGATTCAGTGTGATTAGGGACAAGTGTAAATACTACTGCAATTTCAAATTAGTCATGTATTTAAGTGATGTATTTGTAAAAATTAAAATATTATATGACAATATCTGTTATTTTTCTTGGTAACAAAGTCATAGGTACTACTAATACTACTGTGCATTAGTCTTACATTCCTAGTTTTAGAAAATGCTAAATTTCAGTTAAAATAAACAAAAAAACATGCAATATGTTTTCACATCTAAGTTCATAGACTCCAGAAATCTCTTTACAGTCCTATAGTGGCCTGTGGGATCCAAATGGAGACCCTGTCCTAGACTTCCTGTCAGCTGTGGTTTCTTCCTGTTCCCTTTCCTAGGCCACTGTGACCTGCCCTCTGAGCCTTCCTCATAGTCATAGAGTTTTGTCTCTAAGTATCTTGGAATGTCACTGATATAAGGATAAGTTAATAGCATCTATGAAAATAAGGAAGCTTGAGCTATCAATTTGGCTTGTGGCTACAAAATTAGAGTGATAAAATTTTGCTTTCCTATCCTTTCCATTTCTTGCCTTAAAAAAAACAAAACAAAACATTTTTTAGTGAGAGAATCAAGTGGGTGGAGAAAGGAAGATGGCAATTGCAGATGGAGCATAAGGACTACATAGCTCCTGGTAGCTTTCCAGATGAGCATGAATATGCAGATTTTAGGCATATGATAATCAAAAGGCCTGGAGGTCCTTTTCTTTATATTCCAGTGCTATTTCCAAAGCACATTCTGATGATCCTAATTAGGTTTTTCTCCCATATGTGTTGGGATTTCAATTATGATTGCATGTGTGACAATTTTTGAATAGAAAGGAATACCATCTCATCTCATGGATCATCTGAGCTCTGTCAATTCAGCAATGACAGGCAGGGCGTGTCTTCTAGCCTCAATATTCAGTGTGCTGTGTTGTCTCTGAAGTTATGAAACCTGGAACACGTCCACGACTCTGGGTCTCTAAATGAATGCATCTGTGGTGCAAACCGCTGCCTTCCACAATTAATACTGACAAGAGAGTGCATCTCCAGACAACCACACAGATTATTTTAGTAAGCTCTCTTCCTAAGAGTGTATTGTCCTGAACAAAAAGGATAACGAGACTATTCTTTGCATACATACAGAGTCGTCTTTGTGTAGTAAAATGTCTAAACTCTCTACCATGGTATACCACACCATGTCTGCTGGCTTTTGCCTCTGGTTGCTTTTTTTATTTTTGTCCCCATATTCTGTCACATGCACTCCGATATTGAGCTACACCACACAGTCTGCAGATCCTCAGACACACTTGGCCATTTCGTGCCTCTGTGCTCCTGTATATGTTGTCCCCATTGGCTAGAATTCCCTCATCCTGTGTTTTCTGGTGAACTCAAGATTTTGTTCAAATTAAACTCCTCCAGAAATCTTGTAGTAAAATCTCTGGGAAGAGGTAAGTACTTTCTTCCATATGTTCTCACACTGCTGTGTTTAATGTTTATATATTGATGACATAATTTGTGAATTCATTCAGTACATGTTTACTGGAGATCTGCTCAGTCATGGGCTCAGTCTCTAGGTAGAGATGAATTAGACAGATGTGTCCTTCCCTTTCCAGACCTTACAGCTCCAGAAATACTCCACATCCCTCTATCTGCTTATTTTCAGTTTCTTGCTATCAACTCAAATAAGGATCATAGTTTTTTTCTTAATGTCTCCTCAGACCATTCACAAAAGCGTTTATGTTGTAGTAGACTTTATTTATAGAGGAATATTTACATTGCAGAAAGAGAAAATATCAAAAAAATTCAACATTAGACATCTTTTTTCTTAAAATTTCTTCTACCTCTCCACCACTACGAACTGACTAAATTTCTCAGTGAGTTCCAGTGTTCTGTCAGGCTGATTCCTCTTTTTTCTTCTTCAAGGCAAAATTACACCTTAATTTTTCTTAATAGTTTTTTCAGAATGATTTAATTTTCCATTTTCTTACTCACTTCTAGGCATACTTTCCAGAACCAAAAACTAATTGAGGGACTTTGCTGAACAAGTGTCATCTACCCTGGGTCTGACTTTTTATCTCTACAGAGAAAGTAGTGAAAAATAGAAATCTTAGGTTATTCTCTTACTGTAAGTGGAAGGAAGTAGTGTAGAGATATTTTTCTCCATTAATATGATTCATCTACCTTATCCAAACTTTTAGAAGGCAGAAGTATCTACAATCAGGTTTGGTTTTAAATAATATAAAATATTCTGTTTTAACATCACATTATATACTGATATAGCATTTATGGCTTTATAAAGGACTGTAACTTTCTCTTTACTGAGAGCCAGTAATAAAAGATTAACAGACTGTAAAAAGATGAATTTCACTTTGTTATGAGAAACTGGGGCTTGCTAAAACCTGGGGTGCTTTCTGAGTCACATTCTAGGTAATCTGTAATAAAGTATCATTTTTGCAAACTTTTAAAAAGCAGCCTATGTTACACTTTCTTCTTGCCATAAATCAGCTTCTTCATAGATGCCTACTATTCATCTTAATTTTACCACAGGAAGTGTCTGTGGCCTGTGGAAGTATTGAGCCATCTTTTTTTCATTATGTTTTCAAATACGTATTTAAAGTTGGATTTATTTGCTTATTTGTCTTATATGTGGGGGCTAGTATTTCCATGGCTCTTTGAATGTGGACTTGTGTTAATTTGAGTGGAATAGATCTCTATGCGCTTAGCTTGATTTTTATGTTGTCATCGTCATTACAGTTATTACTTGGTGTATTTCATTCCAGAGAATTTTCAATTTTTTTATTATATATTATTGTAATCAAAATCCACAGGCTATTTTGTGTCTTCCTTTGTTCAGATACTATTTGATTTGCATTTTGAACAGTGTTCAATGCATTTTTTCCAGCTTTATCAAGATATAATTGACATATAGTATATGGTGTACAATGTGTTGATTTGATACATTTCTATAATGTGAAATAATTACTACAATAGTATTGGCTAATACCTCCACCCTCCCACATAATTACCATTTCTTTTTTGTGATGAGAACATTTAAGACCTATTTTTTCATTTGGAGAGATGGCATTATATAACCCAGAAGGATGTGGTAATCTGAAATCCTCTTTTTTAAAAACTAACAAAACAAAGCAAAACCAAACATGGAAGTCCATTAAAAATATTGTGGCAGGAAGAAGTTAAATTTAAATAGATATAACCGAAAACAAAACCCCAATTCTTCAATATAGTAGTAGTTAGAAAATCTTGATACAGTAGGAAGAAACCCAAGAAAAAAATTCCTCAAAGAAATAACTTTGAAAAGACAGGGAAAAAAATTCATGGACTCCTGAAATTCATTACTTCTTTGGGGTCTGGGAGACTTGCTGTGGCTTTTACTCTCTTTCTTGGAGGGATAAAGATACATCTACTATATTTTCTAATCAGTCCTCTACATTAGCACCTCTGAATTAGGTGCTAATGGAGATTTTCATCATCTTCCAACCTTCAGTTAGTTATTAATAACAACTTCAACCCACAAGTCAATTCAGGCTTCTAACTTATGTCCTCCTCTGAATTACATATCAGCAGGGGCTGTAGTTTCAGGGTGTGCTAAATAACTTGGCTTAACGCTTGGGTATCAGGGCTGGGAAAATATGAAAGTAGGTGGAAAGAACTGTTTTGGGTTAACCAAAGACAGGAGGAGCCTGTTTTGCACTGGCCAGGCAAGGGCTTCTTTCACAGCTCTTTCTGTTCTTTCTCTTTGTGTTTATGTTTTTACAAGTTGACTTCTCTTGGGGATATTCAGGATGCATGAAACCAAACTAAATCGAAAAAGCTAGCAAGACATTGCTCTGAAGAGCCATCTTTGCATTGTTCCTGCCCTGGCACCGCTCTTGCCACAGCCACCTCTGCTGCCTTGGACTCCAGCAGCTTTGACACTAGACTCCTCAAGCACATACACGGCATCGGATCACCGGCTGCCCCATCACATCCGATGCGGCGTGGACACCAGCCCCGGGATCACCACCAGGACCTTAAAGGAGAAGAAGGAAGCTGTGGAGGAGGCACAGGAAATGTACTTGCTAATGGGAATGCTAATGAGGAAAATGGGAGCAGGAGGTAGACAATAAAGCAGATGAAAAAGAGTAAGGAGGAAGAAAGTTATGGTGAGGAAGAGGATGGAAATGAAGATGAGGAGGCTGAGGCAGCTAATGGGCAAATGGGCAGCTGATGATGAGGATGACGATGGCGACACCAAGAAGCAGGAGACAGGTGAGGATGACTAGACAGCAAAAAGAAAAAGTTAAACCTAAAAATTAAGGCCTCCATGCTTCATTCACCCTCCACATTCGGTCTCCTTCAGTAGTGCCGTCAGCCCGTGGGGTGGGGGTGTGTGCTGGCAGGGTAGCGCCACCTGCAGGTGACATGCGCGCCCCCACCACCCAACGAAAACCATAACATAAATTTGCAACAGGGGAGGAAAAAAGAACCAAAACTTCCAAAGCTTTGCATTTTTTTCCTTAAAAGTATTTGAAAACGATTTTTTGTATATTTATTTACATTTTATATTTTTGTACATATTGTTAGGGATCAGCTAGTTTTAATGATCTCGGAATGAGCAAACTAGCCTTTGGAGCATTCTCTGTTCTACTTCTGACTTTACTTGTGTTGTTACCATGTTAATTAAAATCTGAAAGGAGAAAAAAAAACCTGTAAAAAAAGCAAAAATGACAACCAAAAGACAATCTTACTCTGAACATTCCAGTAACATTTTTTGTGTATGTACTTAGCTGTACTATAAATAGTTGGTTTGTGACTACTTATAGTAGTTGGTTAGTATAAGTAGTTGAGATGGTTAAAAAGGCCAAACATAAAGGGTTCCTTTTCTTTCCCTTTTTTTTTGTCTATGAAGTTGCTGTTTATTTTGATGTATGCGTGAAACAATGTTGTGCAACAATAAACTGGAATTTTATTTTGCTGAGTTGTTTTTAAGAAAAGAAAGTGAATAATTAGAAAGATTCAGGGAAAACTCACAGAACCTAACTATGGAAATACAATCCAGGAACTCTCTGTTTTCCAGTTTCTGCTTCTTTTTGTTTACCTGTCCTGAGGTATAATTGACAAATAAAATTGTAATGTATTTAAAGTGTACAATGTGGTGAGTTGATATATGTACACTTTATAAAAGGATCCCGCACGTCAAGGTTCTTCACATCATGGTTCACACCAATTATAAACTTCCTAAACACACACATGTCTTTGTGCAATAGCATAAATCCCACTCTCCAAAAGTCTTTTGCTGGCCAGTGGTAGCTGTATTAGGTAATCCTTACATAGTGTTTTCTACAGGCCAGGACCTCTTATTAGTACCTTAGAAATTTTAGCTTTTTAAACATGCTGAAGGTACTGTTATCTCCATCTTAGAGTTGAGAGGTTATGTAACTTGCCCAAGGTCACACAGCTAGTGATATTATAAAACTGAGATTTGAAACTCAAGCAGCCTGGCCCCAGAGTCTATAATCTTAACTATCATACTTTAATGCCTTTCAAATAGTGCTAATAGAGGCTTTTTTGACATTGCCACGTGTGCCTGGTTCTATTACTGTACACTGAAGCACAGGCTATTCAATTAGGTGCTGGTCCTGCACACATCACTGTGGAACTTCACAAAACTGATGTTTAACATCAATGCAAATCAGCCTGTGACATGGTGTCATTGTGTTTGAGGCAGGAGATAAAACAATGATTGTCTGGGCTTTTATCGATCATCCTCTTATTTGTAGCAAATTGTTGACTTAGGATTATTCAATACATACAGGGTTGGGTAAATTAGTTTTGCAGTTTGAAGTAGGAAAAACACAGAGTTTATTCCTGTATTATTATTTATTAATTACTATATTATTTTCCATATAACAACCATAAACCTACCCCCCTGTATTTGTAAAATATTGGGAAGGTAAATTAACAATAATAAATTACCAGTCAAAGATTATTATTTGTATTTTGTTCATCATGAGTACATCATGTGTATATTTACCAACCTGAATGTAATGTAGGAGGCAGTATGATGGAATCTGAAGTAGGTAGACTTTAGAGCCAGGCAGATATTGGTTCAAGTCTTAATAATAATGAAAACTATCAAGAATGGATAGCTTGGTATTTGTGTGTCACTCTACTAAGTAGTGACAAAATAGTAAACATTTTGAAAGCCCTATTTGGAATCAGTCGAGCCAGGATTGAAATCTTGAGACTACCATATCCTACCTTTAAGATTTTGCCTTCTTTCTTCATCTGGAAAATGGGTATATTTATTTCTGTAAAGATTAAATAAGAAAATAACCTTTACATTAAAGGAGTAACTGTTAGCAGATTATTTAGTCTTTGCAGCTTTGCTTTAATGATAAAATGTAATGGGCCAAATGCTCACTAAATCCAACACAGTAGGTGCTCAAATACCTGATATTCTCTTCTCCCATTACTCACCGACGTCAAAGTTCTTCAGTTGCCTGAGTATCTTCTGATAAAAGTGTTTCATAACATATTCTGGTTACTTATATAGAAAGCAATAAAGTTGAATGAGTTAGAACTGTTATGACAATTCAAGGAGATTAAAAAGAAGTAAATGGACCAATTTTGGAGTTAATGCTAAATGGTTCCAATTATTCCAAAGTAATTCAGAGTCTCTTTCCACAGATGTTGTAATCAGATTATCTGGAATCTGATGTTTGAAGAAGCCTAACTGAATTAAACTCTGCTTTTCTTCCCTATCGCTACCACCCCTGAAGCCTTGAGTAGCTCCACTACTGAGTGTGCTATGACATTGATTTCCCATGTGTATTGCAGCCTACTCTTGATGCTCATTTCTCTCTTCAAGTCTCCCAGGAGTGCACGATCTTATGCCTGCATCCTATTACGGGTATCTAGAGATGTTAGTTTCTTCCTTCTACATCAGGAGGTAGAAATTCTAATGTAAAAAAATTGCCAACATTTAGGAAAGTGTTAAAAATATTGGTTATCTACAAATGATTTGGGGTCAACTTTCTGTAACTAATGTAGTTATTCTCCTATGACTGGATACTAAAGTAGCTTCTGAATTTTGACTCTTTTAAATAATGCTGCGCTGAAAATTGTTTATAATGGGCTTTAACAAATTCCTTAAGATTAGAGCCGTCCCAAAGGAATTGTTGCTTTAAAATATGTGAAAAACTGTACTGTGGTTCTTTGCTCTAGTGTAACATTTCCATAAAGGTTTTGGTAATACTCCTGTCAGTGGTAGGTTTAAATGTTTGCTTCATCACTATCTTGAGCATTATCAGTTAAAATGCTTTTTAGAGAGTGTCAATTTTATAATTAATTTGCCTTTTCATGATGACTAGTGATAGTGACATGTTCTCATTAGATTACTGGTCAATTTTAGTCCTTTTAAGATTTTAATTTTTTGTGAGTTATTTTTCCATATTCTATATTCATAATTCTATTGGAGTTTTAGCTTTCTTGACAATGCTTTGTATAAACATTTATATACCAAGATTATGAATATTTGTTTATAGTATATATTTCACATTTTTTTTCTGAGTGTATTATTTACCTCTTTCTTATTTTGGTTTGTTACATTAACTTGTGATATTCAAAAGTCTAAAAATTTTTATGTAACTAATGCTATGTATTGTTAACATTGTGATTTCTTCTTTTATGCTCTACTGTTCTTTTCAACATAAGATCAGGTACATTATAAATTATATGTTTAAAATTTTAAGTGGTTTTCTATTTTTCATTTGGCTTTATAATCCGTGAAGAATGTATGTTGGTGTATGGTGGTGGATAAAGATCTAACTTCATTAGTCTTTAAATTGATTGTCTTGACTTTATTTATTGAATAGTCTTAATTTATTCATTTATTTATAATGTTTCTTTTGTAATGTAAATAATATGGGTTATTTTTAGGCTTTTCTATTTTTTTAAATGGCTTATAAATCTATGTCATAAGATTTTGATTTATTCTCAGTTTTCCAGTCAAGCTCTAGAATTACTTTGTCAAGTTAGAGATTTTTGCATTTAAACATGGATGTGGATGCCTGTGATTTATTTTTCTCCTATTATTTTGATAACCAGAGAGCTTGCTAAGAGCATCAAAGTTAAATATAGGTCTCTTTATCCTATCTACTTTGATTCACATGTCCATATACATCTATCATTTTGGATTGATTATATGGTAGTCAATTCTGAGACTAGTTGGGTCAGAATTGTGTCAGGGCGGAGATGAGGGAAAACCTATCTACCATGGGCATATACCAATCTTCTTGAGACTAACTCATGGACTGGCTTGGCACTGTGTTTTTAACATATATATTCTATCTTCCTTCATTTTACCTGTGAAGATGTGATCATATATCCAGATCAACAGATCCTACACTTGTCCACTAGATTTTATCCTCTTCTGCCTATCCAAGGCATAGAAAGCTGCATTATCAAATAATAAAATCTATTATAATATAAACTGTTTTATTGACATGTTAACAGCAGGCTAAAAACACATATATTCTTAAATAACATCTTGTTAGAGGAAATGACTGTATTTTTTATTATTTATAGTCTAGGACTGGAAATTCTTAGGTCAGGGTATCAGAAGTTGAAGCAAGTCTGGATTTGTTGAATATTAAAGTAGTCAATCTAAGTAACATGAGGTTCTGAGTAAAGTATAGTAGAATAAATGATGGGGGTAGTTTTTCTGGCTTTCACTATTGCATGATTGATGAAGCTTGTTGTATTATGTTATCAGACTTCTATCCTTTGGCCATCCTCTGTCTACACCAGAGGGTCAGCCACAAATCAATCTCATTCCAAATCTATACCACTGACCTGATCTTTAGGTAACATCTTTATTTCAGTCACAGAAGTTCGGAGTCAAACCAGGGTGTGACCTTCTGGCTCCTTTTGGCAACTGGTGAGTGGTGGGATTCTCTAACACAACAGTGGCTGTGTGGCAGCATTTAAGACTCAGAAAAACCACACTTTACAATTGCAGTGCACATAAAGAATAAGAGCCTGAATGCTTTGAAGCCACCACCCAAAAATACCAAAATTCATGAAGAAACATATGCCCCAGGTTCCATTTTGATTTACCTTGGTGGCTGTCACCTTAGTTTAGAGATGAACTGTTCTACTTGACCAGTTGTATTTATCCAAATTCATATGAAGTATTGGAAATGGCACAGATAGCACAATGGCTAGCTAAGAAAGTGAAAACTATTTAATTGTTTGTTTCTACTCAGGCTAAAATGTTTCAGACCTACTTTCTAAGGCTTGAGCACTTGGAGAGTATCATTTATACTCTGACTAAGTTTAGTGATAAATTTCTGACACCTTTTCTGATCCCATAATCTTCATTGTAAAAAAATCATTATTCAGATAGTATAGATCTAGAGTAGCCTGTAGTAGCCTCATTTTGAAATTCCTTGGAATGTACTCATATGAAACATGAAGAACAAAGGTGTAGTGATCACAAATACTTGAAACTTTCAACCAATTACCCAATACATACAAGTAAAATTTATTTATAGTAAACAAGTGAGGGCTTGATGTCCACATAAAAGACAGTTCCATACTGGAGGACAAATTTTGTTGTGGGAGTAGATGTTTAACACAACAGGAGTATGGCAGTTATCTTTTCCTTTGAGAAGACAGGTTTTCTGAGTGGAGCTGAATAAACTGTAAGGATGTTGGAGAATCTCTGGGTAGAAAAGCAGCCTATGACAGAAAATACAACCCCAGTATTTGTTCCTACCCTAATTTTGTTTCTGGCTTCTGTGGATAGCCCTGTAATAATTTATGTAGAAGTTTTTTACCAAGTCCAATTTTTTATATGAGTAGATGTTATAGTCAATTGTGTGATTATATTTGATCTACTAGAAGGGTCCAGTGGAATGACTCTCTGGATATTTAGGCAGACAGTGATTAAATTTTTATCTGAAGTACTAAGTGCTACATGGGAAACCCAAGTCAGTTTGATTTAGGGCTACAGCCAAAATCTGTAAGAGTCTTATGATAGAATTGATAATTCTATCCAGAACAAAACAGTGCATGAATATACTTAGAGGAAGTCTTTTCAACATGGCAATGGTGCAGAAATTTTTTTATCAGCAATTTATGACTGAAGATCATCCAAATTTCAAGAAACAGGCAAATACTAAGTAACAGTTCTAGATAAAGAGTAATATATTACTTCCAAATATCTTGGGTGGAAGCTGTCTACATTATGTTGTTGACAGCCTGATTAGCCCTCTCTTGAAGATTGCTGTTTCTGGAGAATTCTTAAGAATTCTTACCTTGAGGTTGCCAGCTGGCATGGTCTGCTATGTTTTTTTTCTGATTAACTTTTATTTTTTATAGATCTTTGCATATTATTTATTTGTTTCTGAAAGTTTGTTTTTTCTATTACCATTTAGTTCCCTTATACCCCTCCACAATCACCACACTGTTGTCCACATCCATGAGTCCTTCTACCTTTATGCTTGATTCCTCTACCCCCTAAACTCCCCCCACCCTTAACTGTCATTCTGCTCTCCATTTATGAGTCTGTCTCTATTTTGCCTGTTAGTTCAGTTTGTTCATTAGATTCCACATATGAGTGAAATCATGTGTGGAATGGCTTATTTCACTCAGCATAATGTTCTGACTGGCTTATTTCACTCAGCATAATGTTCTCCCTCTGGTTTGAGGATAATTTGTGACTTTGTGACTATTAGACATGGATCCAAAGAACCACCCCTTGGAATTTTACTGCTTTGGTAGTTAACAGAACTTGATAATGTCCTTTTCTTTAGGGTTCAAAGGATGCCTTTCTCTGATATCACTTTGAGAAGACAAATTCTTCAGGTTTTAAGTTCTGCAGTGATTGCTGGATGGAATTTGAGGAGGGATAAATGTATCTGTGGACAAAACAGAGTATACTGCTTGAGTCCCTTGTTGGGAACTGCCCTGCCTGGTATCAGAAGCTGTAACCCCTGCCTAGGCTAAGGCTGAGGGAGTGGGATTGGACTGTAAACCAGCAAGGAGGCAAAAGCTTATCTCTCTGGCAGGAGCGCTGCTTCTGCTGCTTCATTCATAACTGAACCCCAAAGCTTGGTGGGTTAGCCAAAGACGGGTAAGATTCCCCAAGGGGGGGACGACCTAAGACAGGCACGATCACATGGGAGGCCCCCAAAAGAAGGATTTTGGGGGCTACAGCCAAAGGGGGTGATGGACCCTTGCTCCTCGGCTTTGACATAGCCTGAGTCCTCATCTGTGGGAGAAAATCTCTTTATCTCTTGGTTGCCTCAGTTCCCTTGCTCCACCTAAGCCTGAAACAATGACAGGGTGGTGCAGCTCTGTGATGAAAAGGGCGGATTCCCCGGGTGATTAGGCCTAAGAAAGAACATGTAAATTCCTGTGAAAACTTCTTTGTTTACAATGCTCTCAGTTGAATGAGAAGGGTCCAAGGAGGAAGTTAGCTTGTTCCTCAAAGTTTTACAGCTCTTTGACCCTGACTCAAAATAGACCCTCAGAGTTCCTTGTTATCTATTGTTTGATCCTTACTTCCTAGCAATGAGTAATGAGTTTTTACCTGAATTCTTATTCAAAGGAAACCAATAAAAAGCCTCTCCAGAAGGGGAATGGGGCGCTCTCCCCACCTGGGAGGGTGGCCAAGTGGCACTCTCCAGGAGAGAGGGTGGCCAAGGTGCTCCCTGCAGGAGGAGTGGCCCTGCTGTTCCTATTCCCCCACAGGACCTGGTTGTCTCTGTGTATGTTTTTCTCTCATTTCGACGAGCCATCCACAGTGTTCCGTGATCACTGCTGGCTGGTGACCCACGCATCAGTCCCTTGCAGTATTTTGGCCATACTTACTTGCATCAGGACAGAATCTAAGATCGCAAGTTGTATTTCTAGTGCATGTTTGGCTTGTTATTAAATCATAAGTGAGTGATGAACTTTTAAGGGAGTTGATATTATTGTCTTTAGACTAAGGGAAGCTCCTTGGCGCATGAAATTCGTACTTTGACTAACTTTGATAATTTCATTTGTCCTTTTTATTTTGCCTAAAATGTATGGATGCCTCAAAATGAGTGTAATGCCTTGCAGAGCTTTTTGGTGGTTGTCTTAGTGCAGTTATTACTTGAAAGGTAGTTGAGATTTCCCAAGTAAGAAACACAAATGAAGTAGCTTTCTGCTGTTAAGATAGTTGCTCGTTAACAGGGAAAAATTTTAATGACCCTGAAAGCAAGCATCCAACAACCAAAATAAAAAAAATAGAATTCCATTTTAAGGGTCACATAGACCTTAGAGTGTTATGTCATTCATGCCCCACCTTTACCATTTTGCCAGGATTATGTTTTCATAGGTAAGACATGCAGTAGAGATATCTTGAGTGATTTTCCCTGAATTCCTCCAACAGGGTTGGTGTGTAATGGTGACCAGGTTGTATTTGCTGTGGTGTGAATTTCATGAAGGACCTTAGCAGGAATCCACTTGAGATTATCTGCTGCTATCAGTCAGCTATCTTGGGAATTCTAGAGATTATCTTTATATAATTTACATGCATATAATTTCCAGTATTTGTTCTTTGTTGTCAGGGCTGAATTTTGACAATCTATGTTGGCTTATTTAAACCCTTTCAAACCCTAGGTATTTGGGGGACACCATAGGGGCAAAAATCTTTACAAGGACTATCTGAATAACATAATAATGAGCCAGAGTCTGTTAGTTTCTAGATCACTTATTTTTTATTTATTTAAAGATTTTATTTATTTATTTTTAGACAAAGGGGAAAGGAGGGAGAAAGAGAGGGAGATAAACATCAATGTGTGGTTGCTTCCTGCACACAGCCAGCTAGGGACCTGGCCTGCAACCGAGGCTTGTGCCCCAACTGGGAATCAAACTGGTGACCCTTTGGTTCACAGGCCAGCACTCAATCCACTGAGTCACACCAGCCAGGGCTAGATTATTTATTTTTAAGAAAATTTCTGTCTTCAGTAAGTATTTCCTTTGTCAACATTAGGGTGTCCAGAAGTTCCTTGACTGCTTAATCATTTTTGGTAGGAATCCATCTTGTGTTCAGAAAGAATTACTCTATTCAAAGCATCCCAGATCATGGATAATCCCAAACACCTATCATGTTGTCGGTGTATGGGTATTTTTACTTGGGGAATTCAAAATGCCATGGAGGCACTTAATTGTTTTATTTTTTAAAGCCATAACTACTTTCGGAGCCTCATTCTGTTTTTATTCCAAGACCCACTTAATATGTTTGGGCAAATACTAAAGGTCTGTTAGGAGAACTGTTTCCAATTCTGGTATTGGTTTATATACTAGTCCAGAATTTTTAGCTTAAGGCTATCATAAAAAACAAGAAGAATGAAGCAGAAGCATCTGCCTGTGGATCTACTCCCGAATGTTGGCTGAAGTTATTGAAAAAATTATTTCTAAAATCTCTGATTAAATTCCCCCCCTCTTTTTGTTTAGCTCAGAAGGCTGTGTTAATGTTTAGATATTCTCCGCTGGAATTATAACAGGGATAACTCTGAATAAGGGTTGCCCAAAATTATGTGCTTTTTAAAATTCTTATTCTGTTTGGTGGACCTCAGGAAAAAACTTGTATCTTTAGCTCTCGTCTCCTCAGCCCATTCCTTTCAGATTTTTTTTTCTTTCTTGACAAATGAGCTGAAGTCTGAGTCACCACTGTTATATATATAAAGCACATGAAGGAACTTACATAGTACCTGATATATAGTTGGCATGTAGCACCTGTATACCATTCCTTTTTTTATCTTTTAATACTCTTAGCCACAAAGCCAGTGATATTGTTCCTCACATTTTAGATATGGATTGAAATCTAAGTAGTTAAGGAACGTGTCCATGGTCACACAGCTGGTCTCTGAAGTTCATCCCTTGATGGGAATAACAGGGAGTGTGAGTACAATTCACAACCACAATGTCCTATTGGTAGTTATGAGTCACTTGGAGTGTTTATGCCAATCAGCAATGATTAAGGAGGAAGGTCTTATTTTATGTTAATGATGAAATGTGGTATTGCACAAAATTACAAATAAAAATATAATCAATGGGAGTGCCAGCTGCTTTTCATGTATTTGCTGTCAATAATGACAATTTGAACTTTGGTTATAACAAGAACTCTTTAGAGACCCATTCCACCCCCCTGCCTCAGAACTACTGTATCTCTTTCAAGTTGAAATGGTGATAATTTTCTTCTCTCTTTTTATGTAGATATTTACTTATTCAGCAAATGTGGTTTTTGAAACCCTATAATACTGTATGTATCTGCAGCTTTCCAATTTGGGGATTCTTTTCCTCAAGGAAATTATCTGACATATATAAAAAGCTTTATGCATAATGATTTTATTTATATTATTGTTTATAGCAAAGAAAAATAGAAAACTACCAAAATACCTATTATTAGAAAACAGTTAATGATACATTCCTATGACCAAATATTATGTAAACAGTTAAAACAAATAACATTTAATTACTTAGGAAATGCTTAGGATATAGTGTCAAGATGAACAGTTATGTTGAAAATTTAGAAATAGTATGACTCATCTATGTGTAATAAGTGCATAGATTGATGACTTGAGGGAGCATTCTGTGATCCGCCAGACTAGGTTCAGTCCTTCCAATATAAGCTCTCAAATTTTCCTTTATTATACTCATCACATTTGTAATTACTTGTTCAGTGTCTACCATTTTCACTAGAATACAGATTCTGTGATGGCAGAGATTGCACTTACTTCTATGTGTCAAGCATCTAGTATAATGCCTGGCATAAAAATGTAATTAAATATTATTTTAATGAGCTAATAAATTAAGAAGAGAGGGAAAATAGGCAACTAGATGAAGTGGCTGTGGACTTATGGAAGATGATTGAGTGCAAGAGCTTTGGAGTCAGATGCCTTGCTATCTGCCATTTCCTGGTGCTGCCGTCTCTAGGTCTTTTTAAGACTCTTTCCTATGTGTAAAATAAAGATGATTATAATGCTTATCTCATAGGGCTGTGATTAGGATTGTATGAGATAATTATATGAAAGCACAGAAAAAGTGTTCAGTAAATGACAGCAATTATGATCATTGTGTTTTACTGCATTTTCCTAATATTCTACAGTGTGAATTTATTCACTTATGATTAGAAAAATCAAATTTAAAATGAAAAAAATAGCAAAATTGGTATATTATGTGAGTTTTCTTCCTTACTTGTCATAGCTAGGAATTTAAAATGTGTTGACTATTCTCTGGAATGTCTTCTACTTTTTGAAAGTATTGTGAGACTTTTTCTACACAAGAATCCTCACATTTCATTGTTTGGAAGGCCACCCCAAATCCCATGTTTGCCAAATGTGTAGACAATTCATTTCTCAAGTCAAAGTTGTTATGACACAGAAAATAATTTGTTGAGTGTTTCCCAACATATACAAAAATGTGTTGCAAACCCTTTAGTCAATATGTGTAAAATATAGGAAATGAAATTTGGCACTTAGCACTCCTAAGGAATCCATATTGGGAGAAATTTTCTTTAAAATCAAATAGTGTAAGAGTTTCTAGTCAGGAAAATGGCAGCACACCTGTCTCCAGGAAATCAGTCACCTTCATGGGTTGTTAATTGTGTGTGCATGTCTAGAGAGTCATATTAGTGTGCACAGTAAAAATAAATTGCACATCAATTGTATGGTTGCATCTAAAAATAAAATTTCTGGCAAACTTTAGCTCTTTCCTCAAGACTGAAGTTAAATGTTATCCTCACTGAGAAGCCTTTCATCATCTCCATGCAGTGTTAACTTTATTTTGTTTTTAGGTTTACTGTGTTTGTGGTATTTATCTGTTTCACTAAAAATGCCTCTAAGGAAAAGTGTTTATCATATATATTTTTTAACATCTGTGCATGGCAAAATGGCTGATATGGAATATGGTCAGGAAATATTTATTAAATGAATGAATGAAGAAGTGAATTAAAGTATCTTACAGAGGCATCTTTTTAATCAAGCAGAATCTACAATCATACACAAAAGAAACAGACTTCTATGGCTCAGCACAAAAATTGCTTATGATCACATGTGTATGCCTGCAGAATGTTGATCAACACTGATGATTTCATTTCTTCCTTGTTACTTACTAAATTCAGCTTGCCAAATCCTTGAGGGCAGGAGCCATGTCTCGGTCATCTTTGGATCTCCTGTATCTAGCACTCTGCTTGGATTGTGAAAGACCTTCATTCTGCAAGTGCATTCTGCAAAAGTCCCCCTAGAAGATATTTTCTTGATAAAATGGCTCTTGGTTTTTAATTCTCAAATATGATCTCCCATTACAATGTGAGCATCTCTCATTAAAATGCTTTCCATGTGATATTCATTTAAGGAAAACCATACTTTCATCCTTCAGGCTAAATACATTTTAAACAAGTTGATGTGAGGTAAGTCTTGATTCCAGATACAGCTGGTAGATTGTCAGAATCACAAGAAATGTGCTTGAACTAGTGTCAAAGTCTCTTCCTTGGAAAATTACTTAGTCTACTGGGAAAGATAGACAGATAAGTCAGACAGATAAGTCAGTGGATGGATGCACTGGGTTACAATGGATAGAATCTATCCAGGCAGAGATGAAAAAGGGGTTTCTAAAAAGAAAAGAAATTGAGAGAGATTAAAGGCCCATTTTGAAAGACTGAGTAGTTCCACATGAATAAACTACAGGCTGTGTTTTTGGGAATGGCAGAAGTTGCAGCTTAGAGGTGGGCAGACGTGGAACAGAGATGGCCTTGTATGGCATGATAAGGTGGTAAGACTTTTTCTGAAGACCATAGGGTATCATGAATGGCGTTAAGGTAGCCTTAGCCTGTAGAAGAAAATTTATACCTTTTCAGGGGAGAAGAAGGGGAGTAAACTACCAACAAAATAAATATTATAACAATGGAATCTGTGACTATGACAACCAAACAAGCAGAGAATAATCTAGGATTCAGGTTTTGGGCCTGAAAGATTAGATGACTGGTGATGCCATTCACTCCTTTATTCTTAAAAAATCTATTCAACAGATATTGATTTAGCACCTGCCTTTGGCAGAGCACTGTTTGAAGCACTATTGATATATGGTAAATAAGTTATGGGCCTTCTAGGAGCTTATAGCATGGAAGGCAGAAATCCAGACATATAGTGACAATATGGTGTGTTAATTATAGTAATGTATATAATGTGTGTGTGTGTGTGTGTGTGTGTGTGTGTATTTAGTTACAGGTAGGGTAGTTTGGGGACTTAGAACAGGGTGTGATTAATTTTTCTTGAGGAGTCACTAGGAAAGTGTGAAAAAGGTGATGATTCTTGGGTTCAGTCTTGAAATAGGAATAGAATGCTTTAATATATGACAGGAAAAGTTTATTTCAGAGAAGAGAACATTATGAGCAAATGTGCAATGCTTCTAAGAAACCATGGGTAGCTTGGTAGTACGTAGGCATAAGTATTGCAGTAGCTTAGAGATGGTGCTGGTATGCAAGAAAGAACTAGACAGCATGACTTTAGAAACTATGCTATAGATTTTGGACTTTACCAGACAAATTAGTGGTTCTCCACTAGAGGTACTCATTAGACCTATATGAAGACTTCAAATACATTTTTGATATCAGGGCTCACCCTATATCTGAATAAGAAAGCACAGATGAGTTTCCAGTGTGTAACATTTTCAAAAGTCTGTGGACCAATACGATGCAAAACCACTGTAAAGAACAGTGGGATACCTGAAAGTTTAAGCCCTTTTCATTGCCACATGAAGTGTTCTCTTGCTTTTTTATTATTCCTGTCTCACAAAACACAAATTGGACCATAATGTTAATTGGCCAAACTTGTAATAATCAGTTGCCATTTTCCAATCAAACTCACAGAATAAATAAAATCTCATGATTATGGAATCAGCCTTCTTTGTGGATGCAGCCATGCCAGATCTGTATCATGTGAAAATGACCATGAATAAATTTTTCAAACCACTTTAGTTATAAATATCTTCCCAAAGTATGTAATTGAACAATTCAGTGGATTTTCTTTTTTATGAGAGAATCAAGTACTGAAGGGTGGTACTTGTCTTTTTTTTTACAGACATGGAAGTCAATATTTATTTAGAATGAGAAAAAGGTGAATAAAAATTACAATTTTAAAAGAGTTCATAAAAACTTCATCACAAAGACATTGTCTTTTTTACCAGTAGGAATGCAAATATTCTTTTTTTCCTGAAGTCTTAAAAAATGCAAGGCAATATATAAAATCGACTAGAACTTAAATAGTATTTTATGTCATATGTGATAAATGAAGAAAATAACACAGTAAAGGAAAAACTGGCACACAGAATTTCAAAAGAACGTTTAGTAGCCATTTCTGAAACCTCAAAAACATGATTTAGTACAGTTTACATTTAGTAAGTGCAAGCAGTCATGTAATGGTTTTAGAAAAATGCCTTTGGTTATAATCTTTTGAATGTGGCAATTTAACTTTGACATAGCTAAGAGGTAACATTCAAGTTTTCACATTTTAAAGAAATTTAAGAAACTTCACAAAATTTGGACAAATAATTTTTTCTAATTACATAACATGTTCATATAGAAAGTAATACAATAATTAATAAATAATAATACAAGAATAAACTGTGTTTTGTGTACTCACAACTGTAAACCTACTTTTGCCTCACCCTGTGTAAAAAAGGAAACTCTATCATTTGCGACAACCTGGATAAGCCTGGGTAGCACATTACACTAAACGAAATAATTAGGTCACAGGACACATACTGCATGATTCCACTAATAGGAGCATGAGGAATCTAACATAGTCAAATGCATGGAAGCAGGAAGTAAAATGATGGTTGTCAGGGATTGGGAGGAGGGGGAAATGGAGAGTTGCTAATCAAAACCTTCAGAGTTGCTATGTATAAACTTTCAGTGAAGATAATGTCTTGAGAGCTGCTATACAGCATAGTGCCTATAGTTAACAATACTGCATTGTGCACTTAAAATGTGTTAATCACGTAGCTCTCATTTTAAGTGTTTTTTATCATAAAAAAAGAAAATCCCTATATTTTAAATTGTCACTTGTCTTATTTCTTCTTCCTTTTAATTTGCTAAGTAATTAGTGGAGGAAATGTCTTCTAAGGTTTGGTAGATAGAGCAAACAATAGCAGTATGCTATCTTTTGTTGTCAAAACAGATAAGCTATCTAGCCTGAAGACAGAAAATGAAGTGATGTTTTCAAGCAGAAAAGTAGATAACCTCCCCTCCCTGATGAAATAGTAGTGAGGGCATATGAAATACTTGGGAGATGGGGCAATTCATGCTATATCACAGCTTGAAGTTTCAGCCTCAGTTGTAAAGGGCTCAGTAGGAATGCCTGAATTTCACTTCACAATTTTAAGTGGCATCAAAGCTAATTCAAATCAGCATATTGAATAGGGGAGGGAGTAAAGATATTGAGAAAGAAAACTAATCAGGTAGTTGAAGTCACAGTACATTCTGTTTACATTGCTTTGTGAACTATTGGCATTATTTGAATAAGGGAAAGAGTTACAGAATTACATGGCTAGAGAAAATAAAGTCTTTCAATTCAGTTTTCTACCTTGCACTTAAATTCACTGTCTTGGAACAACCTTTTAGTTAATCCTTAACTTGCAACATGATGTGGTGGGCAGCTAGACAGACAGGAGCAGAGCAAAGACAATGGGCCAGGTACAGAAGGTCACCAGGGTGGAAAGCCCCAGGGGCCTTGCAATGGTCAGAACTGGAAAAACAGGACCTTGCCCCCAGGGTGACCTTTCCTCCCTAGCATATTTCTGGCCACGTGGTTTCATATTGCTGGTCATGCCCTAAGGACCCTCTTCTGACCTTCCATATTCATGCGGTTTGGAACCTCCCCTGACATTTCCTTCCCTTTCATGTCACTAGTCCTGTGGTAGACCCCTTTAAAGGAGGAACAAGGGGGCCAGAGAATAACCTCAAATGACTCCTAACAAACCCTTGCAAGACCACGCCCATAAACATTAACCCCTAGAGATAACATCTAGGCCTCAGGTGTGTTTCAGCCCCAGGCCCAGAAAAGCAGCAATGCCAGGAAGAGAGAAGCCAGGGCTGACATCAGGACCAGCTGCTTTGACTAATGACCTCCTGTCCTGGTGCCAACTAATCAGTGGAGACCACAACCGTGACAGGACACACCTGGAAAGCTGATGAAATTCCTGTTAAGGTGCTCCCCTGTGACCTCCCCTAAGCTACTCTCCTTTAGAGAGGGGGTAAAAACTCTTAGGAAGAAGAGAAACAGTGTGCACTCTTTCTTCCTGGAGCACTCCCACACCTTTCCCTCTCTCCTTCCCCCAGGCACATTTTGCTTATCTTTTTCCTAAACTCTAGGGACCTTCTTTTGCCTCTGTAACTCCTTTCCTGAGCCCCCGCAGCCCCACTGGTTCACCTTTTCTAACTCTGAGACTTTCTAAATAAACTTTCTCTTACAATTGAGTTCCTTAGTTCTGAAGTCTTTCCTGGCCAAAATTCAAGAACTAAGATTGCTGAGCCGAGGTCCAACATCTGGTGCCATTCGCTGCTAACAAATCTAATTCATCTTTCACTACAAAGATGTTCAAATATTTGCAGATGATTACCATGTTATTTAATTAGGGAGAGGTAAAGAGGATGAAGTAGATCATTTTTTAAACATGAATGTTATGCCTTGGGATTTGATGTTCTCATACTGTATTTCCCACTCTTAATATTTGTCATAGTCACCATAGTGTGCATATATTTACTGAAGGGCCCTGAATAGGTGTTAATTTCTCTCTTGCATCATGCAACAGTGATCTGGTTCTCAAATAAGAGTAAACATTTATAGTAAAGTGTTCTAAGTAAATTGATTTGCCTAAAATTTGAATTAAACTTTTTTCATCATTATTAGGCCATTTCTTAATAATGACAGTTGTCTGGAGAAATTCAGACTTTCTTTCATAGTAAAATACAGCATTTTTCAGAATTTATAATCAGATAGGCTTAGGGAGTTTATAACTACTTTGTGATATAGCCTTGGGGCAGTTACTTACTCCTGGCAGCTTCACTTTTTCCATCGATAAAATGGGAGTGCTATCACATGGGATTGCTGAAATATTATGAAATAATAATAATTAACATTTATTAACCACCTATTATGTGCTAGTTATTATGCTACATACATTATGTTGATCATCCTGAATTTTAATAACTACTTTGCAGATAGAAGCTATGTTTACAAACGTACAATGAGCACAGAATTCAAAATATAATTTTCCATGGTCTTTCTTGTTGCAGAGAACCACAAGCACATTTCAACTTCGTAATGTAAAGAGGAAGTATTATGGAGTGGTTAGGAACAGAAGCTTTGTTTCAGAGAGATTGGGTATATACTGTAGCCCTGCCATATTCTAGCTGCGTGATCTTGGTCAATTATTTAAACTTTCTAAGGCTCTTGCTTATTTGTAAAGTGGGAATGATAATAACATTGATACCTTATAAAATTTTGTAAGATTAAATGAGATAATGTATTATAGTGCTTGACACATAGCAAGTTCCATGTAATAATAAAAGCTAACATTTTCATTGTGCTTATGATGCATCAGGTAGTATTTGAATCATTCTAAATATATTAACTCAATTATTTCTCTAAACAAACTTATTAGGTAGTATATTAGTCAGGGTTCTCAAGAGACACAGAACCAATCGAATATCTATAAAGAGACACTTATTTTGAGGGATTGGCTCAGTGTGATTATGGAGACTGAGAAGTCCCATGATCCGTCACTCATAAGCAAGAGGCCCAGGAACAGCAGTGCTGAAATTCCAGCCTGAACCTGAAGGCCTGAGAACTAGGGAGGGCAGGGGTATAAGTCAGAACCTGAGGGCCCAAGAACAAGGAGCACTGATGTCCAAGGGCAGGAGAAGATGGATATCCCAGCTCAAGGAGAGAGAAAATTTGGCCTGCTGAAACCTTTTTTTTTTTTTCCTATTTAGGTCCTCAGCAGATTGGGTGATGCCCATTACATTAGTGAGGGTGATCTTTACTTAGTTTACTGATTCAAATGCTAATCTCTTTCAGAAACACCCTCATAGACACACCCAGAAATAATATGTACTCCTGCAAGTATAAGAGGATGCGGCATACCATAAAATTAAGCTTATTAGATGGAAAAAAATCCTACTTTGCATGTATAATGTAACCAGCAACCATAGACCCTTGTTAGTAAAGCTGTGGTGAGCTGAATTCTGTTCCTACTCTGTGCAACCTCACTGTAGCATCCTTTGCTGCATAAATAAGGAAGTGGGTGTATGTGTGTGTATGTGTGTTCCCGTGTTCATTTTTAAACAACCACTGGTTCACCTTGTACATGCTGCCACTGAAAAATACAAAAATTAAGAAAGACACAGGACCAGACAAGGATACAGAGTAATTAATACAAAGTTAAAATAGTCTGAGTGTCCTTTTAACTGGTGCTTTCAAAATGCAGTGGTGATTCTGAAGCAGGAGAAATCCCATCCAGCTAGCAGGAAAGAAAAGGCTTAAGATTTCATAGCATTTTCTTCTCTTAGTTAAACCTGTTGGACATGCTCTCACACCTCTCCACAGTTCTTTCTTCAGAGGCAATCCCCGGAAATGAAAAGAGCATGAGTTTATAAGTCAAGATAGTTCAATTCTGATTCTCATGAGTTGTGCTTAAAATTCACAATAATAGTTGAATAACCTTAGAAAATTTGCTTTGCCTCTCTAAGCCTCAATATTTTCATGTGAAATGGGAATATTAAATATATCTCAAAGGGTAAATATTCTATAAAAATTAATGCTTGGTACATATTAGGTTAGGTGCCCCCCCCCCCACACACACACATACACATGCACCTTTACAACTTATTTTTTCTTTTTCCTTCCCTAGTTATACTTAGTATCCCATACTTTCCTCAGTATTTTGGTCTGGCCTCTGAGGCATTCAAGGCTGCACTTTTTAATCAATGTGTCCTAACCCCCACTGTTGCTCATTTGGCTTTTTGTTATCTAATTCTAGTCACTTCTGATGCTTCCATTCATATTCAGCTTTTCCCTTTGGTCTTGACATTTTTCTATTGATTGAGAATATTCCACCTCTACCAGCCATCTCCTCAGTTTAATATGTGGAGAGAAGTATTACTTCATTCACTGACTTACTTTCCGCTTATTTGTAGTTCCTTCTATCTGTGTTGAGCTGGATTTAACACAGACTTCTGTTAGTTTTTTTTTTTTAATGTCACCCCAAAAATTCTGTTTGTTGGAAATCATGCTAGATCATTAGCCATTGTATATATTCACACTTCATGTTTCTAGCCTTGTGTTATATACATTGGAGAAATACATTGTATAATACTTATCTGTATCACTAAGGGATAATAGTTAAGGGTGAGTTCGATGACCTTAGATAAGCTATTTAGCTTCTGTGTAAAATCGGAATAATAATAGCATTTTCCTTAAAGGGTTATTGAGATTGAATTAGTTAACAGCTTGGCAGAATGAGTGCTTGAAACATGTTAGCTATTATTAGGCTACTCTGATATATGGGGAATTCTAGTAATATGCAATTTTAAACTTTAGTGTAAAAATTGGAGTTACCATTTATTCAATAACTACTGTATGAAGATCCTGAACAATAATAGTAATAGCTACCATTGCTGATTTTCCACAAAGTACCAGGGGCTGTGTTAGGTGAGCTGTTTAAAACCCTTAACCAAGATTAGTTGGGTAAAAATAGCTCAAGGTCTAAGATCCTTTTAGATATTTGTGTTCCATCATTCTCATTGTAGCTAACATTTCATCTCCACCTAAAAGTGCATCTAAATTGAATGCACATTTGGTGTATCCACCAAAAAGTTATTATCTATTCATTCCCCTGCTAGTTCTCTCCAATCCCAACTCACAGAGCCTGTCTCCCTTCCACATTTCATATTCTCCTCATTAGAAATTCTTTAAAAATTTTTGTTGTTATTATATTACAGTTATCCCAATTTTTCCCCCTTTGTCCTCTTCTGCCCAGCCTATCCCCTGCTCCCACGGTCAACCCCACACCGCTGTCTATGTCCATGGGTAATTTATACATGTTCTTTGACTAACCCTTTTCCCTTCTTTCCAACATTGTCCCTTCCCCCCTCCCCTCTGATTGCTTAACTATCCACAGGATGTTTCCTCCATAATTCTTGTGAGTTAAACCTGGTGTTCCCCATAAAAACACTTTCCTTGGAATCTTCCTAGTGGATCTGCTCCTGTACTGATATGCCAAGGATTTGGAGGTAATGCCAGCATCATCCAACCTCACAGAGGTGCTTCCGGACTATTATTCCTCTGCTCTTGGGAAGAATTATCTCTGTTCTTATGAGGTAGAGATACATAGAGAGTGCTGGAGAAATAGAAGACAGGTATAATTTAGAGGGTGATAATTTCTGGTTATTGAATCAGATTTAGAAGAAAATCCTGGTCATATGTTCTTTGAATTTTGTGACCTGGGGCAAATTAACTTTTCTAAGCTTCAGATACATCATCTACAAAGTTGGGATAAAATTAATATGGACTCCATAGGGTCATTGTAAGAACAAATTGAGATAATTTACTTACAATGCTGAGGGCTGTGCTAGCCTATATGAAAATTTTTGTGTCAGTTGCAATTATTTTTTATTACAGTTTTTACTAATGTTTTAATAATTTATTGAACATCTGGCATAGATCTGACCTAGTGAAAGGTGTATTATATATATTGGTTTCTTTTTTCTCATTGAACTATAGTAGATATCTTTTTTAACTTTTTTGAGAACTTTGGTTTTGCAGAAAAGTAGAACAGTAGCTAGAAACAGATTTGGGAGCTAGAGAGGATTATTTTTATAAGTCTGGGAAAAGTGAAAACAGATTTAATGGTGATGTAAAAATCTATTAGAGAACGAGGGACAAAAGATGCAAAAGAGAAAAGAGTAATTGAGAACATGAGAGAAAATAAAATTCAAAGCATATGGAAAGGGTTGAGGGAGGGACCATTGCTAGCAGAAGGAAAGTTTCATGGTTAAATAAGAAATAGAAATGGCTGAAGATTAGGTATTTCTGTAGATTTGAGGGGAGGAAGGTGGCTTTTTAAAATAAAATAAGGTGAGACCAACTAGTCTAAATGTGACTGCAGTATGGAATCTTTGAAGAAACTGAAGAATTTTGTGTAGGGTAGGAGACAGTCTATTAGAACTCAGTAACATTGCCAGGCCATGTTGAGTTTGGGGTTGGTGATCATGAATATATGGTGAAAGCAATTTTTCCAGTTGTATGATGTTCTTTAGGAAATTCAGCTGCTTAAATGAGGCAATGAGAAGGCAGAGGGTTAGGTTCATATAGGGCTGGGATGAGCAGAGGTTAGGGAGATGGAAACAAGGGAGTTATCCATATTAGTATGAGCTTGATAATAACCAAGGGCCATGGGTTTGGGCTGTGGTCTACATGACAGAATGCTGGTAGTTAGATCAAAAGTAGAAGCATCAGTGGGTAGGTGATCTCGATGAAGCTGAATAATAATAGGTACGGGGTAGTAAAGCAAGTGAGCTGAAAAAAGGGTAGGAATTTGTGGTTGGTTAGTAGGAGATTGAATTTATAATTTTAGAGGTAACACAGTTTCTGGAAATTTTATTGTCCGGACCATATGTCAGGTGAGTGAAGTATAAAGTTTTGTTGTTGTGAAGCCCAGGGATTTAGAATTGTTTGTCCCTGCAACAAAAGCTGATTAATGTAGGGGATTACGTGAAGGGCTTGAAGTTCCTTCACGGGAGAAGTCTCTGGGGCTTCAGGAGCAGTGTTTGACAACCACTGATCCAGGCAAAACTCCTTAGTGTTTACTGAAGTCTCAGTTTCAGATTTTTTCAATTCTATCAGAGATTGAAATTAAAATGCAAATAATGTCATTCAGAGAAGTCAGGCCTTCTGCTTTGTTAACCAGTTCTCCTCCTTCTCTGTAACCTGCAGCATTTATAGAGACAGACAACGAACGTGGCGTGAGTTTTAAGTCAGACAGCCTTGAATTCAAATTCTAAGTCTTTCACTTACCAGCTGTGAAACATCAGGTCAGCTATCCTCTCCAAGCCTCAGCTTTTAATTCACAGTATAGGCTTTCATGAGGATTAAATTGGTGCAGGCATTTGGGGGTCTGTGACCCGCTGTGGTTCTTGGCTTTGCACAGGAAAGAATACAAATGGGAACCAGCATAGAGTTTAAAGTGAAAATGAGTTTACTAATAAAACAGTGAGACCATATGTCAGGCTACTCCATAGGCAGAGTGACCCCTCTGTAGTGGAATTAACTTTTTTTAATTGAGGTTCATTTAATTATGGGGTAGGGCATTCAATGAGGGTGAGGAATACTCAGAATCTTTCCAGGAAAGGAGTAGAGACTTCTCAGAGGACCACTGTTGGCTGTTTTGTGTCCTCATATGGGCTTTCTGTTTCTGATCATGGTGATTGGGGTGTGCCATTTAACATGCTAATCTATTACTGTGAGTGTATACTGTGTCTATGGATTACTGTAAAGTGAAATTAGTTGCCATGTTGGATTCAGCTGGTTCTAAGCCATTCATCTGTTGGGGGTTTTTCTTACTATCTCCTTGACAGTTCCTGTAGCTCTTATTGGTTACAGCCATTTTACCACATATTCTATCTCCAAATGATACAATTTTGTCATAGCATTGGGTACATAATATGACAGAGTAATTGTGTCTACTGTATCAATGAGGCAAGCTGCATATTTTATTCTTAAGAGCAAAGTCTGCAGAGTCTCCTGCCTGAGTTCAAATGTCAGTTTTCACCACTTATCAGCAAGTAAGTGAGGAACCATCTATCTGAGCCTCAGTTTCTTCACCTGTAAAGTAAGACAGTAATAGGACTTGCCTCACTGGACTCTAGTGAGGACTAACTCCATTAATGTTTGTGAGGCAATTACAGTCATAACCAGAACACAGTAAGTGCTACATAAGCTGTGGATATCATTTCTAATTCCTTTCTCAGCTTCTTACTTGCAGTCTTCAACTTGAGGGTACAGAAGGTTATAAATGTTAATAAAAAGTTTAACAGCTAATATAGTAAATGTTTATTTTCTTCACATTGTTTAGAGACAATTTAAGGAGTATGTTAAACCAACTGTTTAGTGTTTATCCGTCACTACAAAGAATTAACATGGATAACATTGCTTTTCTGTGAAGAGCCCCTCTGGGGCACTGGGGCCTCTGAAGAGGAGGGTCCTGTTTGTTGGGCTGTGTAGGCTCCCACGAAAAGAAGCTGCAGCACAATGTAATGCATCAGAAATAAGAGGTGCCCCACTTACATCTTTGACCAGGAAACCTGTACTGAGACAGCAGTGCAGATGAGATGTGGCTGGTGCTTATGGTAGGGGATTACTGTCCCTTAGGAGGCTGGTGACAAGTCTCAGGAAACCCAGAGAATACTTTTCCTTTCCTTTATGTTCCTTATCTCCAAAGTTTTTGGGCTAAGAGATGTAACTGAATGTTTATGTTCCTCCACTCTGATTTCTCTCACTTTTTTGTGTATTTGACCATGCAGTTCACCTGGCCTGGAATGCTCTTCCCTGTCTGAAAAACTAATTTCTCCTTTTGGATTCAGCTCCCGTATCACCTCATCTGTAAAGCCATTCTGACTTTCCCAGGGCAACTATCTGTGTACATTCAGTATCATTTCTTGTGTTCCCACTGCTTTTCGTAACCCCCCTTTGACACAACTTAATATCTTTAATTGATTCAAAGTCTGTTTCTTCCAACAGACCCTCATATCTATTGAAGGCAAGGTCATATTTATTGACACCAGTATTGTCAGCCTCTACTTCAGTGTCTACAGTACTTACTGTTTTTATTTAAAAATGTTTTATTGTATTTTATTTTATCCAGCTTCATTGAGATATAATTGACATATAACATGGTGTAAGTTTAAGGTGTACATTGTGTTGATTTGATACACTTATATATATATATCTCAATGTGATTAGCACTGCAGTGTTAGCGAATTTCTTCATCATGAACAGACCCCAAGGGCATTATGCTAGGTGAAGGGAGTCAAACAAAGACAAATATTGTATGCTATTCCTTATATGCAGACTCTGAAAAAGCCAGACTTACAGAAACAGAGAATAGAATGGTAGTTACTAGGGCCTGGGAAATGGGGGAAATGGGGAGCTGTTTTTTCATATAGAAAATTATTTAGATAGGACATAAAAATAAAATCAGTCTTCTAAAGACTGATTTTTAACACAAAAAGTTACCGAGCCCTGGTCAGGTGGCTCAGTTGGTTGGAGCATCATCCTATATACCAAAAATGTTATGGACTCATCCTGGTTAGGGCATATACCTAGGTTGCAGGTGTGATCCCCTGTCACAGTGCATACAGGAGGCAACTGGTAGATGTCTCTCTTTCACGTCGATGCTTCTTTCTCTTTTTCTCTCTCTCTCAAATCAATAAACATATCCTTGGGTGAGGATTTAAAAACAATGACAACTTCAATTATTTTTTTAAAAAGTTATGGAGAGACCTGAGAGTAGAATTCAGCTATCCTGATACCATTACTTGTTACATTAATTTTTAGACTACTTATTTAACCCATTCATTTACCAAGTGATTGTTGAATGCTTAGCATGTTCAAACCTAATGCAAAGATGCATAAGACATAGTCTCTCTCTTTCCTTAAGGAACACAGAGTCTCATGAGGAAAAGTGAAGAGAGTTCTGAAATGACAGATTGATATAGGCTAGGTTTTATAATTTAAGGATGTACAAGGAATAGTGAGTGCTCAAAGGTGAGTGATAAACTTTCCCTTCAACATGCGTAGGAAGCTTCATGAAAGAACCACACTGAATCTAGGTTATGAGAATGCTTAGGAATTTACTAGTTGGAAATGTGTGCATGTGTGTTGCAGTATGTGTGAAATTACAGGTGTGCTGCAGAATAATGGTGATATTTTGATATTGTTAGAGTTAAGGTTTAAGAATGAGAGTATGAAGAGAGTATGAAGAGTATGAAGGGAGAGTATGAAGAGACAAGGGAGGACTCAGAGCCCAGAACATGGAGAGCCTTCCATATCCTGCTTAACATTTGGATGTGATCAAGTAGTTGAGGGGTTTTAAGCAGGTGAGTGACATGTTCATATTTACATTTTGGAGCCACATGTTTGAATTTAGTGTGGAGTATGGATTGAAAGACGGAAAGGCAGGAGGCAGAGAGACCAACCAGTTAGGAAGCTGTCAAGTATGAGAGATGGTGAGGCCTTTAGTTAAGACAGTGTCAGGGGCCTGGAAAAAAGAGCAGAGCTAAGAGTGGAAGAATGGAAATGAACAGAGCTTCCTTTTGGGACCCTGGAATCGTTTCTGGAATGCTAGTGAATTTCAGTCTTGTGGTGTCATGGGAAAGAACCTTGGTGAGTCTGAGAAATTGGGATGAGACACAGATGGGCAGAGAATAAGAAATCTTTTGTGCTTAGAGGTGAGGAAGCACCACTCTCAAGAACTATCACATAAGCTGTAAGCCTGAGTAGGAGCTGTGGAATAAAAGACTCCCTGCTTATTCAGAGAGTTCATCCAAGTCTACCCAAAACCTCAGGAGAGTCAAAAGAATAAGAACCGTTGACTTGGATGTACAAGGATTGTAACCTTAGTACTATCACTGGTTTTCTGCGTGATCTTAGGTCTACTAATCAATCATGTTCAGCCTCAGTTTTTCTCAGATACAAAATAGCTATAAAAAATTCTTCCTGGTATTATGCTAAGTGAAAAATGAGTCAGAGAGAAAGAAAAATATGGTATGATTTTACTTATATGTGGAATCTAAAAAAATAAAAACAAATTTATACACACAAAGAGTAGATTGGTGGTCACCTGTGGGGTGCCAGGGAGTGAGCAAAATGGGTTAAAGGAGTCAAAAAGTACAAACTTCCAGTTACAAGATAAATAACTTCTGTGAATGTAATGTACAGCATGGTAGTTACAGTTAACAGTACTGTATTATGTACTTTAAAGTTGCTAAGAGAGTAGATCTTAATTTCTCATCACAAAAAGGATTAGTAACTATGTATGGTGATGGATGTTAACTAGACTTATTGTGGTGATCATTACATAATATGTGTGCATGTCAAATCCTTGTGTCATGCACCTTAAACTATTATAATATTTTACATCATTATATGTCAATTTAAATAATTCTCCTTTACAGACATATTGAAAGATATGGTGTCTGAGAGACTTCTCAATTACATTGGGCCATGGAGTGTGGTGGTAAAGGCCCTGGATTGGGAGGGAGAAAGTGTGGGTACCAGTCTTACCCTAACCCGAACTTGGACTCCTTAATTGCAGCTTAGTCAGGTTAGGCAGCCACACTGGTCTTCTTGAATGTCTAAATGACAGGAGAGTCAGAATCTGGTTGTTTTTGAAGCAGAGCATAGGTAGAAGTGATGGTTGGCATTTAATTTTGTCCTTGGGGCCCTTAAACATTCCAAGGACACTTAAACTACTAGTCATCAAGAGCAGAGATGGTACAGAAGAAAATAAAAAACATAGAGGATATTCCCTATTTGACAAGGGTTTTCCATATGAAATTCAGGTCAGTAGAGTAAAACTTAATTGAGCAACTGTTTTTAAGGTACCAGGAACCTAATGTGGGACAGGAACAAATAGTCCTTGTCCTAGAGAGAAGTCTTCAGTTCAAAGGAATGTTCTTAGGCCTCAAAACCTAGACCATGGACTGTGCTTTCCTTGTGCTTTTGTGTGGAAATAGCTGCAGGGTCCAATAAAGCATGCTGTATGAAGGTGCTGGAGTTTCAGGCTACTGACCACAAGTTATGACAGAACCAGAGGGGAAAAAATGTACTTCTAGTACTGAATTTCTTAGATAGACTGACACTGGATCTTTCAAGATGTATACCCTTCAAGAATAGATAATCCATTACTTATTGTGAAAGCCCCTTCCCGGACATGAGAGAGTCCCAGTTTAGGGCTTGCCAGCCCTTTTTCCTCTTTCCGCTATGAGCTTTACTTACTCTTCTGATGATAAAAATGCCAAGGCGGATACATTTCAAAGAAATGAACAATTTAAAATGTTGCCTGTTTAAAAATTAAAATTAATTTGCCCTGTGAGTCGTGAGTCTCATTTTAATAGTGTCCTGAATAATTCAGGACCTAAAGAATTTGTTTGGAGCTTGTGCTGCAGCTTTTGGCTGTCTTGCTTGGGAAGCAGCCCATGCAGAAATGCATAGCTTGTACAGAATGAATTCTCCTGGGGTCTGCATAACAGGATCTTAGGGATATTGTTATGGAAGGTGCAGCTTAGGAGATTTTCGAGAACAGACTGGAAAGGGCATGCAGACTGATCCCAAGTGTTAAGTTTATCTGAGAGAGACAAACTGGTCCAAGTTGTGATGAAGGACAAGATTCTTATGGAAAACCCATTTTGGCTTCAACCTTTTCACTGTCCTGGAGATCCACAGGATAATGTCTAAACTTCTTAGCATGAGACACAAGGTCTTGGTTTTCTGGCTCTTGCTTACTTTTCCATATTCAACTTACATACTGCTCCTTTGCAATGTGTACACCTTGGGCTGTAGACACAGTGAGTAGCTTGCAATTTGTAGAGGTATTCTGCTAATTGAACTTCTAAGCCTTACTGCCTGGAAGACATTCCCATTCACACTTTTCGTCTTGGAAAATCTTCCCTCTTTCTTTTTTTAGCTGAATTGTCATGACCTTTGGAAAGCCTTTTCTGAAACTCTAGATTGTTTTAGGTTTTGTCTGTATTCACCCCATGCTTTGTGACATGACATAAATTCTTATGGAAATAAGATATTTCCCCTCTCACAATACTTATTCTTTCATTTAGTCATTGTCTGTTTACAAGTCTACTTTTGCCACTGAAACCAAAACTCCTTGAAGGCAGAAGCTATTTCTTCATCTGGCCCATAGTAGACCCTCTTCAAATGCCTGTTGAATCGATTGGGATCACATAAACCTAGTACCTTCAGTCTCCAATTTATTTCCCCAAGGGGCAGCAGTATTGGAATTCCATTATCAAAGAGTTACTGCTTTTTGGTTCAGCATTGCTGTTTTTGTTCAAATGCTCCTGGTAGCTGTAGAGCCTATCATGGAATATAAGACCTGGAAGACATCCTGAAGACTCTTCAGATCTTTTCTCTGTTTTACAAGAGAGGAAATAAAGGTCCAGAAAGAAAAAAAATGACTCACCCAGAATCACTCAGCTTATTAATGATAAATCCCGAATTAAAGCCTGGGAACTATGACTATAAATTGGAGACTGCTCATCACATGCTGGTATGATTCTCCCATGCTAGCGGTTAAGGGTTCTGGAAGTCTGTGGTAAGGTGGTGGTTCAGAAAAGAAAAATAATATATTAAAGAAAAAGTAGAGAAGCCTGAAGACAAACTGCAGGTTTTTCATGAAAAGAGCCCTTGAAGCCAGTTATACCTACTGGCAAGTATGCCATGTTATAATTTGTTGGTTTATATCACTCTCAAATTAGAGCTACTGACACAGGAGTCAGGAAATTTGCCTTATTTTTCTTTGTACTACCAGTACTTACTTATTTCCTGGCAATGAGTACTTGCTCAACAAATGATTAATTTCTGAAGATAGGATCTGAGGAAAATTTAGTGCATGATTGGTCTGTATTTCTTTTAATCCTGAACATAAAGAGAAAATTCGTTATTTTGGTTCTAAGTGTTTTACCTTAATTTAATAAGTGTATCCTTCCCCTATTTATTCATATCCATGCCTGTTATTAAGGATTTGGAATTAATTCTCTTATGCAACCACTTAGGTGCTTCCTTTGTCCTTGTCCTTACAGATGAGACTGATGCTTTGTGTAGTTCTAGTTCGTAGTGTGTTTCTTCAGGAACCCCAGTTGGTGGTAAAGAGTACCCTCTTTGCTCCATTACTAAGGCAATATCCTAAGAAGGAGCCACAGTCTGTATAAGTTAGATATTTCTCAGGTATTAAAGCTTTTTGATAAAACAACACAACCTCAGAAAGCCTCAGTTCAGAAATATTAAGCTAGCAATTCAGATCTGTGGATTTATTCATTTATTTTTCTTTAAATAATTGTGATTCCAATACAAGCATGTCTTTCTTGGGGAAACCTTTCCATTTTAATCAGTTTTCTTTCCTAGAGAACTTGCCTCTGAAAGTCGTGTCCAATTTGTGATGCAGGCAGAATGAAAACAAATGGGGAAGACAAGAGCTGCTACACTGAGGATGTATTTGTTTTTTAGACAGTTGTTTGGTTCCTTTTGAATTACTGAGGAGAAAACATTTCACTTGTCATTCTTATTTAGGAAACAATGTTGTGATTCTGAAGCCTCTTTAACCCTAGTTATAGTCTGAAATTTTAAGTTTTTTCTGTGAGTATCTCTTAAAGACTTTGGAAAATTCCAGGATTGTATTTCTTTTGGTCAATTAAAAACAAGTTTATTGAATCCTACACAAACTATTATGTCAGTAAATGGTGTATAGCTGCTAAAAACAAAATGCAACAAAATACCTGTAACATCTTAGGCCACATTAATTTTGATAGTGTTTAATGGGAAGGTGGTGATGGTGCTTTTTGACCTTTTTCAAACTGACCACAACTTTGATCATTGCATTTATCTCTGGAAGCTACGATTTTAAAAAGATGTAGCATATTCTTTAAGGAACTCCTTCAGGGGTAAATCATTATAGTGGGAGAATGCAGAAGGTGGCCACCTGAAAACATTTGAAGAAACTACATTTGTATACTAAAAAAACAATCTTACTCTCTGTTTTGCTTTTGAAGGAGGTCTATGGAAGCATCAATTTACCAACATTCCAAACTTGGAACTTAGAGATAGGTGGGTTGCATTCACATCCATCTCAGTCTCTTCTAATTTCCTGCCTTTTTATACCAAAAATTTCCAAATCCTGCTGAATTCTCCAACCTCTCTAGCTGGGCAGCTTCTATATACTCCTTTTACATTCACCTTGCTCCTTTAACTCCTCTCCAATCAGGAAATGTTTATGGAACATCTTCTACAAGCTCCTTTGTGTAGGAATCTCCAGATAGGCTGAAAGGAGGCACCGGGATACAAGGCACTAGGTATATAGAAGTTTGGATTCTAGTTCTGCTACTTGGTAGCTGTGTGACCTTGGGGCGCACCTAATCTCTCTGAGTCTGCTTCCTTATATGTAAAATAGACAAAATAACGTGTTCTGGTTAAGATTAAATAATACAACGTATGAGAATGTAGTTGGCTTGATAAAGCTCTAGTTTTCTTTTTTAGTTGCACTGTCTGCTATCCAACAACATTCGCTGGATGACTGAAAAAAAAAACCCAAACAATCCTTTCAATTTCTACCCACTTTCTTCTCTTAAAAACACCCCCTTTTAAATAAAAACATCATGTCTCTGTTTCTTTAAAATTGTATTTATTTTTAGTTTTATTTTTATAGAGAGGGGAAGGGAAGGAGAGAGGGAGAAAAACATCAGTGTGTGGCTGTGTCTCACACATTCCCTACTGGGGATCTGGTCCACAACCCGGGTATGTGCCCTGACAGGGAATCGAACCAGCAACCTTTTGGTGTGCAGGCCTGAGCTCAATCCACTGAGCTACACTAGCCAAGGCTCTCTGCTTCTTTATAATATATTACATTAGTCATTTATTATAGTTGTTAGTAAACTATTCTTATTTACCAGGGCTAACTAATAGCTTACATTTATTGGGATTTACCTACTTTGTTAGAATTTGTATAGTAACTGTGAAAATTAGGTATAGTATATTGTTTTGACTGTTTTAAAGGAGAAGTGAGGGCTTCAGAGCCAGAATTCAATGCCAGGACAGTATGGTTGTAAAAGCCATGTTCTTTCTGTAGCAAGATAGATTTCTGAGTCCTAGGGGACAGAAACTTCATCTCAAGCCTCCTTGTAATCCCATTACCTAGCAGAGTGCCCTGCATGAAGTAGGTGTTCAATAACAATTTATTTAATTGGATTGAATTGAACCAAATGATTGATTTATTATCATCTTTGCTTTCCTGTTGATAATTTTAGTTGTGTATATCTTGACTTCATTAATAACTAAAAAGGTTCATTTCCTAGAACTTATCTGAAGTCAGGCTATCTATCTGTTAAAAATATTTTCTACCTTTTCAAAGAGATTGCAATAATTTTACAAAACCTTTCAATTAAATTTATGAACTGTGTTAAAAAGAACTTTTATGTTTTAACATTTAAAAGCAATTGAAATAATACAATAGATTCATGCTGAGAAAATATTAATTGGGACATATATCATAATGATGAGGCTCTTATCAAGAGGTTTGCAGGTGGTTTCTTAGAACTTATGGAATCCTATGTATTTTTCAAGGAGATTCATATTTAGGGAAAGCATATATCTGGAATAAATTTTAATATTACCTTTCAATACTGACATGCCTCCCATCACTCAATAGATGGTACCACCCTACTTATATTCCTTCTGTCTGCAATATGGAGGTCATTTTCTTCTGAGGCAGTTTGGCCCAGAAGAAAACCCACTGATGTTTACATCAAAGAGGTCTGAATTTTAATTCTGACACTATTTTTTTGTAAACCTTCTACCTGGACTTCATGCATTGGTCTCTACTTGCTTAATCTCTTCCCTATATTGCCTTGAAAGTGGATTCCTTTAAACCTCAAGTATAATAATCTCCCTCCCTACTGCAAAGCTTCTTATTTTGTTCTATTTCTATAGAATGAAGCTCAAAGTTCATAGGCTGATATTTGGTATCTTCCATAATTGGAGTTTAACCTTTAGTTGGCATAGCAGTTAGAAAGATTACTTTGGCATCAGTCAGATATGAGATAGGGTCTAGGTTGTTGGCATTGAACAACTTACTGAACCTCATGAAGCTTCAATTACTCGTCTGCAAAATAGGGGTAATATAGCATCCATCTCACAAGCCTGTTGTAAAGAACAGATGAGGTACTCCATGCATTCAGGGTCATGATTTTATTCTACTAATACTCAGAGAATATAGACTTTATTTTTTGTAACTGATGTAATCTTCCTCAAAAGCCTGATTAAGGGGTTGTTACTGGGAAGCTGGAAAGAAGTGTGTATGTGAGTGTGAGTAGAAGCCTCAGACTTTCTAATTACTTATCTCTCAGTCTTTTCCAATTTAAATAATGGCTTTGGAGGATTTAGTCTGTTTGGTTAATGATCATCCCTGTTCTTCTCCAAGATGTTGTCTAAGTTTGTGCGATTGGGGCTGGTGTCACCTGCTGTAGTAGCTGGAAGGGGCCCAGGGCCCCATGGCCCCTCTTACTGCCCTCTGGCTCTCCTCACTTCCCTGGCAATGTTGTGGTTGTTTTCCCCCACCATTGGCACAGAGGGCAAGGTTTATTATTGGTGTATTCCCTGGTCTCTGGCAGGGTCTGGTCGTTCTGCTCCCTTGCTGCCTCCATCCTTTTCACTGGGGCTGAGGATGCTCCTGCCTAACTCTGTTGAAACTCTCATCTACAGAGTCACTTTGCTTTAGCCATGGCATAGCCCATGGGACAAGGGGGAAGCTTCTGGATTTCTCACAAGATTGGAGTTGGGGGAGCTTTGGAAATTTGGTTCAGGCTTTCCTAATTTTGGGACTATTTTTACCCTATGTTGCTAAGGGACTACCTTGTGTGCTGCCTCTCACACTGTTGTCTAGTTGTAATTGGTGACCTGGGAACAACTTATATCTCCTGCCCCTGAGAGGTTGACTTGTTGACATGCAATCTGCCTGTTTCCCCTTCCTTTTAAATACAAGTCCCCACTCTCTTACTATACTAGAATGCTGTTCTTTCTGCCCTGGGCTTGAGGAAACTCTTCTGAGGTTCAGGCTTCCTCTTTCCCTAGGTATTATAAGCGGAAGTGGTATTTTCTTTATTATGGGGAAAAACCCTCTGTGGTATAGGTTGAATCAGTGTGGTTCTTGATATAGGGGATACAGAGCAATTAAGGACTAGTAGTTACCTGTGCTTGGCATACAGGCATTATAATTGCTCAGAAAATTTTGGTTGCTGTTGGCTTTTTATCACTTTCACCTTTCAATGCACTTCACTCTATTTTCTTGCACACAAAAACACAGTAAGTATTTTGTACATAAATCCAAATTTAATTTCATTTTATGCTTTCAATAAAGGTGGCTTATTAAACAGGCCACAGAAAGAATTTAATTTTTATATTCTTAAGGATATGAAACAAATTAAACCACCAGGGAAAAGCAATTTTTTCTAGACAATGATAATATTAAAAGTATCTAACATTTTTAAAAGACTCTACAGGTTCCAGAAGCTTTATATTTATTATCTCATTTAATTGTTGCAGTGATTCTCTGAGACAGGTACCATCATCATTTCTATTTGGGATGTAACTTAGGTTAAGTCATGTTCTCAAGGTCATGAGAATAGGAAATGATAGAATCAGAATTGAAACCCAGATTTTCAGATGGCAAAGTTTGTGCTCTTGACTGTTATGCTTTATTAGTTGCCAAGTGTTCTGAATTTATTCAGGATATATGCTCACCCTGTAATCCATGTACTGTTTTGACCTCCCCTCAGTGTGCATGGAGGCCTGGGCACAGATGACTAATACCTGTCCTTAAATGCTCCTGATAGTCCTTCATCAATGTGGCATTGTTTAATTTGTGACTGTACTTACAATGCCATCCTCCCTGTCCTCACCACCTCCCTACATCTAGCTGAATGTCACTTTCATTTAGATTCCCACATATAACTTTCAATTAGTATTTTCACTCATACCCTATATGATATATGTTTGTACCCCTATCAGGGCATATAACTCAGTCTGCTTTCCATAGTGGGTACTAGGTATGTATGTGAGTCTCTAAATTTAATGAAGGGTGCTTCTTTTTTTCATTGTTTAAATAAGTGGAATCAAAGACAATTCTATTTTTAATGTTAATCACACTATCCCTGGGAGAAAAGAGAGATACTGAACCCCTGATGACTGCCTGTAGACATATCTGGCCAGAACAGCCACACAATCAGGTCATGTGATGGTGGAATGTTTGAAATAAAATAGAAAAATGAGGGTACATAGTCTCACTAAATAACATGAAAGCCCAAATTCCTCAACTTGGTTTATAAGCCTTCTCATCTCATCCCTGTCGCCCCTTTGTTTCATGTATGCTGCTCTCCCTTTTATACTTTGCACTTCACGTATATTGGACTGGTTTTCCTTTCCTTGAGAAGTCTGTGTTACAGATATCTTCTCTAGACTTGGGTTTTTATGTACTATTTAATCCATGTGGAATGCTCTTCCCATTCCCATCTTTACTTGGCTGATCCTCACATTCTTCATTTAGGCTTTGGCTTAAACATGACCACTTCTGCTTTATCAAGGAGGATTTCTCTGACTCCCTGGAAGAAGTTAGGTCTTCCTGCTAAATACTCCAAGGTACCTTATAAATCCTGTATGAAAACACTTCATACCCTTTAATGTTAATTATTTGTTAAATTCTTGTATTTCCCATTATGTTTTAAGATACAGGACTGGACTGTGTCTGTCTCTGATTTGTGCCCAGGGACTGAGCAAAACTTGTGAAAATAGAAAGTACTCCATGTATATCTTGAAAACCAACCAACCAACCAACCAACCTACCAAACAAACAAATTAATGAACTTCTCATTAAGCCAGTCCTATCAGGTACTTTCCTGTATACCAGGATTGGGCTTCCTTCCTGACTTAGGTTCAAATGGTAGCTCCCAAAGAGTGGACATGCAATGCAATGTCAATTTGATGTGGAGACAGACTCAGGAAAGCTGGGTGGTATCTTCATGGTCACAGACACATTGGGAATCTCACTCTGTGCTTGGGAGTAGCTCTGAGTACAAATCAACTTGCACATGCATTCCATAAAGCATTCCAGTCTTCCATCAGAGGCTGTGATTCCCATTCCCCAGAACCTGGGACTGCTCTTTCCATTCCCAGGAGTGGCTCAGGAATCCTTCAGGGCCAGAATACATCTGCTGGAAGGCTGCAGATCAAACTGCAAGATAAATGCAGGAAAGGACTTCTGAACTTTCTGATAATTTCTCAGACCCAGTACCTTTTTGCCCAGGCTATTCCTTCCTAAAATTCCCTTCTTCTCCCCTTAGACCCTGCTTTCTGTGTCCCCATAGCACTCTGTCCTTACTCCCCTCAGCACGATCCTTTAGCACATGTTCTTCTATTTGTCCCTTTTAGGTGTTTCCCTCACCAACTGAGTGACTGACCTGAATGAAGGACATATGGACCTTACATCTGGATCACAGTCAGCTCAAGGCTTTTTTAAAGTGAAAAAGATATGCTAAAAATTAATTAAAGCACAATGTAATAAATGCTTTAATAGAATTAGAAGTAGTAAAGTGTGTTGTAATGGACATTAGGCAGATGGGTGCTGGAGTCTGACAACCTGGATTCCAGTCCTGGTTTAGCCACTTACTACCTCTGTGATTTCAGGAAATGGAATAATATCCCCATGTTTTGCTTTTCCCATCTGTAAAATGGGAATAAAATAATATACACTTCATTGTGTTGAGAAGGTTAAATGAGATTAGCTTATTAAGGTGATTAGTGCTGTAGGTGGAACATGGTACGCATCCTATAAATATTAGCCATGGTGATAATAATGTAGAGATTTGAGCTTTAAAATGTTGAAGTGACAAAATGATGTTGAGAAAAAGCTTCACAAAGAAGTTGATTCTTGAGTTAATTCTCTTTCAATGATTTTACATTTTCTAAACAAAGAAGCTGTGGTTTAGAAGAGTGTGAGGAGTTCCATGCAAATGGAACAATATGTGTAAGGGTATGGAACTGTGAGAGAGCTTGGCAGTTTTGAAAGTCTTAAATTAAATTTTTGTATCGGTAGAAGAGAAGGTACTTATGGGGTAGAAGAAGAAGCAAAGGCTGATGAGCTAAAGGTAGGGGCCAACTCAGTAGTCTTGTTTATATACTAAGAGATTAATAGTTGATTTAGTATATAATGGAAGTATTACAGAATTTTTGCTGAGGAGTATCATGGTAAGGTAGTTATAGAAACAAATTCTGGTGTTGAAGCCCTGAAGTGATAAAGGATCTGAATTCAGGAATTGGCATTGCTGATGGGGCAGGACTGATGAAATGGGACTGGCCAAGGCTGACAGGTTGATGAGACATGGGGTTGGAGAAAAGAGGAAGACCACCCGAGTTACTGATCTCAGTAACCTGGATTTAAGAGGCAGAATCTAACAAACCTGATGTATTTTGCAGAACCTTTAAAAGCCAATAGGACATGCTGTCAGGAGTGTTTGCGTTTGTGGATGAAATAGTACATATAGAATTGAATTTTGTATTGAACAATCCAAACAACTTTAATTTAGAGTCTGCCAAAGTACATTATTATTTTTCTGCTATGATGCTTGATGGGGGAAATCAGTCAGGAAGTACCACTGCAAACCAACACACATCTTGAGTACTTACTTGATCAAATGTAAAGAGTGACAAGAGAGAGCAATCATTGAAATGCTATTTCATTCTGTAGTGATACCCATAGAACACTCATCTGTGAGTACACACATATGCACATGCACACAGAGACATAAACAGACTTTAGAAAAGGGCCAGTTATTCAGCAAGGTAGCCTTGGTAATAAATCTCTCATATCTAATACAGTATTTTAAAGTTAATATAGCACCTTTATATTTTTCCCTAATAATTCTCACATCTGGTGTGTGAGAGAGACAGGAAGATGTCCTATTTTTCAGATGAGGAGATTGACCATTAGGAGGATTAAAAGGTTTGTCCAAGGTGGCAGAGCAGGTACGTAATTGAACTGGCTCTTGAACCAAGTTCTTTCTCTATGCAACTGAAGTTAGAATCATGTCTTTGGAGGCCATGTCTAGTGCTTTTTACTGTTGCATAGTGTCAGTAGTTTCTCAGTCTGATATTCATCATGTAGTTTAAATAAATGATTCTTTTTTAAATATTTATTTAGAATTGATTGGAATCTATTACTATGTTGATATTATACCCATAGATGAACATGTGGATATATCTATATTTGACAGAAAGCTATATAGCATAATATTTGTCATAACTCTTTTGGCTGGAATTATAATAAGTTTTTGGCTGGAAGTGACAGGAACTGAAATGAAATATATTTAAAAAAACAAGAGAATGAAATGTTTCATGTAATTAAGAAGTCTAAGGTGGTTAGGGTCCACTTCAGCCTTGACTAGATCCAGGAAATCCCAATAATTCCTCTTTATCACTTTCTCCCTTCCTTTTCTTCCTCTGTCATCCCTTCAATCTTGGCCTCCTTTTACCTCTTACTTCATTATCTCTCTTTTCTTCTGCATTGGCTTCCATTTCCAATGAATGTTTCTTTCTCTTTGGTTTAAAGGATAGTTTTGGAAGATTAAAATTTATATGCCTCTTAGTATTTACAATGTCAGCAATAAAAAGAGGCACTCTTTCCTAGCATCCATGTCAATAGTCTGCTTTGTCTTGCTTGAGTCATGTGTTTTCATGAAAGCATAGCTAGTTTGAATAGGGCACTCTGATTTGGCAACAAATCATTGGATCAGGGGCCCAGTGTTATTGTGGTGGAAGTGCCTCTCTCACTAATTTCTCACTTTTACGAAGACTGTATGGGATGGGAGGGTATTGTTCCTCCAAGAGAAATTAAGTGTTACTATTAAGAAACAGGAGACAAATAGAATTCTGCATAGGGGAAACCCAGAGATAGTACACTGTGCTCAGAAATTCCATAGATAAGACAGTCTTCTAGATGAGTAAGATAACTGAGGGCTTTCTCCCCTAGATCTTCTACTCTGTGTTATGTCATTTTGAGAAGTCACCTTTGTCACATTTTATTTTTCAACTATAAAATGAGGATAAATCTAGTTGTCCAACTATTGCACATGGCTACTGTGAGTAAGTGCTCTGTGTACATAGTGTCCTCCTCAGGGATGTGAGTTCCTTCAGCACAAGTCTCCCTTCTATCTGCAATCTCCTGGGCATAATGCACATATTCAGAAAATGTCTGAGGTGCAATGGTCACATTTCAAGAGGCCTCTGATATTCACCATGTGAATATGGAGAAACAATACTTACCTAAAGGAATATATCCCTAATGGTGGATTTTGAACACTCCATTGGGGCAATATTTAATGGCAAGGATGCCTTCAAGTCCCCGTCTATGTGATGTCACTAAGTCATTCCTTTGTTTCACTCTAGAAAGCAGCCCAGGAGTTCCAGCCACGATGGAGACATAGGTAGAAATGCTTCACCTCCTTGCACAACCAAAAGAAGGACAACGACAGATTTAAGAACAAAAAATAAGCAGAACTGCAGATATTCAAACTTCATGGAAGCCTGCCAATCAAGGAGTTAAAGAAACATTCATCCTGACTGGTAGGAGGGGCAAAGACAAGCAGCCAAGGTGGAGAAGACACACAGCCATGGAGGTGGCTGGTGAACCAGTTGCTCCCACATTCATGGGCTGATAAGCTGGGAAGAACCATTGGAAGTGAGACCGACTGCAGAACCCAGGGTCTCAACGTGGGAAACTACAGACTCAAAACCTCTGGATGTAAAAATCTTGCAGGAGTTGTGCAGTGGGAGAAACTCTCAGGATCACAGGAGAGTCCTTGGGAGAGGCCCACAGGGTTCTAGAACATACACAAACCCACCCATACGTGAATCAGCATCTGAAAGCCACAATCTGCTTCTGGGAAGTGAGGGAAGTGACAGAAAGTAGGGCTACAGTAGAGCCAGCAAGTGTCATTGTTCCCTCTCTGACCCTACCTCACAGACAGTGCCACAACAGCAGCAAAGAGGGTTGCCCTGCCCTGGTGAATCCCTAAGCCTCTGCCCCTTCCAACATAACAGGTGTGCCAAGACAAAGAAATATGGCCCAAATGAAAGAAGAGATCAAAACTCCAGAAAAAGAGCTAAGTGCTGAGGAGATAGCCAACCTACCTGATGCAGAGTTCAAAACACTGGTAATCAGGCTGCTCACAGAAATGACTGAGCTCGGTCGCAAAATGAAGGAAGAAATGAAGGTTATACAAAGTGAAATAAAGGAAAATATACAGGGAACCAAAAGTGAAGGGAAGGAAACTTGGACTCAAACCAAGGATTTGGAACAAAATGAAATAAACATCCAGCTGGGACAGAATGTAGAAACAGAATTCAGAAAAATGAGGAGAGGCTGAGAAAGCTCTGGGACAAATTTAAACCTCCAATATCCGAATCATAGGGGTTCCAGAAGGAGAAGAGGACAGCAAGAAATGAAAAACTTATTTGAACAAATAATGAAGGAGAACTTCCCCAATCTGGTGGAAGAAATAGACTTCCAGGAAGTCCAGGAAGCCTGGAGAGTCCCAAAGATATTAGACCCAAGCAGAAACACACCAAGACACATCCTAATTAAGTTATCCAAGATTAGAGATAAGGAGAGAATCTTAAAAGCAGCAAGAGAAAAGGGGACAGTTACCTACAAAGGAGTGCCCATAGAATATCAGCTGATTTCTCAAAAGAAACCTTTCAGGCAAGAAGGGACTGGAAAGAAATATTCCAAGCCATGAAAGGCAAGGACCTACATCCAAGATTACTCTATCCAGCAAAGCTATCATTTAGAATGGAAGGGCAGATAAAGTGCTTCTCAGATAAGGCCAAGTTAAAGGAGTTCATCATCACCCAGCCCTTATTATATGAAATGTTAAAGGGACTTATCTAAGAATTTGAAGATGATCAAAAATATGAACAGTAAAATGACAACAAACTCACAACTGTCAATGACTGAACCTAAAAACAAAAACTAAGCAAACAACTAGAACAGGATAGAATCACAGAAATGGAGATCACACGGAGGATTATCAGTGAGGAGGGGGAGGGGGAGACATAGGCGGGAAAAGGTACGTGTGAGTCAGAAGTATAATAGGTAGGCACAAAATAGACAGGAAGAGATTAAGAAATAGTATAGGGAAATGGAGAAGCCAAAGAACTTATATGTACAAACCGATGGACATGAACTAAAGTGGGTGGGGGGTAGGGGGGGAGTGCTGGAGGGTGGGGGTCGAAGGAAGGAGGGGATAAAGGGGATAACAAAATTGGACAACTGTAGTAGCATAATCAATAAAATATACTTTAAAAAACAAAAAATAAAAGTTTGGTGATGATTTTAGCCCCCCCCCCCCCCCCGCCCCTCACAGAAAAAGAAAAAAGAAAGCAGCCCAGTGTAGAGAAAAAGGAAGGGGATTTGGAGTTAGAGAATTGGAGTGTGTGCTAGTTTGGCACTTACCAGCTGCATGACCTTGGATTGGTTATGTATTTGAGTGTCATTTTTCCTGTCTGTTAAATAGTGATGCTAATGAATGATACCCGGTCTTTTCCTAAGAGTCACTGTCAAGAACAATGAAACCGGTGAAGGGCCTAGGATGAAGACAGAGCTGTGTTGGAGCCCTATGTCTACTCATGCAGTGTATTCGGTTGGTGCCCTGCCCAAGACCTCTCAGATGGATCCTTTCTATAATTTCCATGTTCCTCTTCTAGATTTGGTCTGCTTTTGTGACTACTGACCTTCACCTGTGACTCTTCTTCAGAGGACTGACACTTTGCCCAGTATTGGAAGTACAACCATCCAGAGGCCCTTAACCAATGTCGGTGCTAGCCTGGGTCCCTTGTCCTGGGTGGTGTGACTGAGACAAGATCAGCTGTGCTGTGCTCTTCTCTCAAATCCGGATCTTTGCTAAAATCTCACCCTACTTGTTCTTGCCCTCTTCTGTCTCCTGTTACTGGTTTTTCCTGGAGTTCCTCCTTCATAAGTACTGACACCTAATTCTTATCTCAAGATGAGGGAATTTGATCTAGGGCAATTTATTATTGTCTAATTTCAGTAATGTGACTTACTTTCCTCATCTGGAAAAAGAAGATGGTAACATCTACCACCTATGAGTATTGAATCATAGTCATTATTTAATAAGTGGTAAGTTATTTCTAAGTACATTTTGAGGTCTTCTGCAAGTAACAAGTTTAAGGGTAACTTTATTTTATGAGATATGAGAGTAGCTCAGAGCAGTTCAGCCTGGTAGTGAGGTCTAGCTCTCTATGCAGCTGACTATTTCTTTACTTTAAAATTCCAAGATCCATCTCTTCTTGTCTGCTATGTTTCCATCACCTGCCTTTGCCATGCCCCTGGAGTTGTGCCTCTGGACTCTCTCTGGCAGGTCCTCTGCTTAAGGAAAGGCCTCTTTGAGCCATTTGCAGAAAGAGCCTTTACTCCCTGAGAAGGGATCTTCCTTCCCTCATTCCCAGATTCAGTGCCTGCTGCAGCTTCCCAAGTGAGAGCAACGACCAGATTGACCAGGCACGTTTATTGCTGTGGATGAATTGTGTCAGGCCAGCTGGGGATTGCCAGGCTGCAAGAGCTCCCACATGCACAAAGCACTCAGACCCTTTGGCTCCAATTTGCTTTTGGCTCATGGGGAAATTGTAACAAGAATGTGAGTGACTGTTTGAACACAGAGGGAGCTCTGGACAGAAGGGCTGGAGAAATCTTTGTCTGATCAAACACTGTGTGTTGCTGCCCTGCTCAAGGTGGGAAGGTTAGAGAATTTGCCCTTTTCACTCAGCAACATACATTGCTTGGGGCTATGACAAGCCCTTTCTGTAGCCCTGTGTCGGAAGTGACAGCTGCTGGAAAACATCAAATGAAAAGAAAAGAGCAAACTATTTCTCTAAAGGAGGTGAGCAGGGTTTGAAAGCTGTGCTTAGTATGATTAAAAAATAAAGACAAAAGAATAGAGCTCATTTAGAGGGAAAGGAGTCCAAGAGATCATGCAATCCAATTCAGTACTTTTCAGACAAACTCTTGACCAGAGAGGACAAGGTTTTGCTCCAAAGTCATACAGCTAGTGTCAGAGGGTGTGGAACTCAAATCTAGACAAGTGGGCAACTAGTTTTTCCATCACCCTTCTCTGCTTGGTTACTGCTTTCATTTTAGTGCTCCTGTTGTGGAGATGTTTCTTTTAGAACTACTTTAATCTTCAGCATATATAGTTTGAGCCCCCACTGTGTGCCAGCTTCACACAATCTTATGAACTGACATTGTTACTCTTGATGGTATTGTGAGAGATAACACTTGTCCAGGGTCACACAGCTAGTGTGTGGGCCAGTGTCTGTCTCTCTGGTAGTGAATCCCCACACCTTCCAAGATTTAGTGTTACCTCTTGAGGACTGGCTCCTGGGATCTTCCAAGAATATTGATAAAAATTGGAAAGAAAGAGAAACTCAATGGGGCTAGAGAGGAGGCTGAAATGAAGTAGTTGAGAAAGTACTGGCTGACAGTGGCCTTTGGTTTTCCTGTCAGCTGAACAAATATGTCAGTGGGATTCCTTAGAAATAGCTTTAATGTATGATTCATGGGCAATATTCTTTGTTTAAAGTAGATTTACCAAACTTTAAAAAATCTTGCCTATAGTTTCTGCAAGAGAAAGGCTGAGAGACACTTGGAAAAACATGTAACATTGGCTCATATTCTTACAGATTATGAGGCCATGGGAGTTTGGCCTTTGGAAAAAGGAAAAAATCAATGTAACCTCTTCTGACTAAAAATCTTGATTCCCACTCAAAGAAAAACTGGCAAATCTTATATTTAGAATGTAATTTTATTTCCAGAAGTGGCTAAGTATGACAGCAGATAAAGTGCTATTATCCATGTGACCATTATTAAAATGACCAATATGCATAAACGGTGCCTGCATCCCATGAAGTCTCCCAATGAGTTATGAAGCAGGAGATGTGCAGAGAGAAATATTTGCAATTCTTGGGAGCCATGAATCCTTAGTATACCAAATTGCCCTGTGGTTGAACAACAAAATGAATACAAGTTCCAGAAGAAAGATGAAAGTGACTTTAACACATTTTCTATGGTTATGATAAAAGCCTTTTATTTACATTAGATTGTATTTCTCATATTGAATTATTAGAACCAATACATGGAAAATAAGTAAAAACACTCATAATACTTGCACATTTTATATCACTTTTAACATTTTGGTTTGTGTTTCCAGATTTTTAAAAAATTTTATGCTTGTCCTCTGTATTATTGTAATCTTATATATAATTTTATTCATGATTTTTCCAATTAAAATATCTTAAGCAATTTTTAGTTTATTACATGGCTTCCAAAAAGGTGTTATTAAGGGTTCCCTATACTTGCTAAATGGATAGAGAATAATTCTTAACCTTTTTACTACTATAGAACAATTAGGTTGTTACTATGAATGGTATTAAATTTTACTAAAACTTCAGCATCTCATATTGGCATATTTCTTTTAATCAGACAATATAATTAATAATAATAATAATGAATTCCTACCTGTAAACCATCCTTGCACTCATGTTATAGGTCTACTTTATTATGACATATTCTGAATTCAATTTGGGGTATTTCTATCTATATTCATAAATATAATCAACGTCAGAAACAGCGAAGAAGCCTGTTTCCTGGAAAGCTCATGGCACCTTTGTCAGGCAGATCTGGTTTTAGACCATCCATTTCCTAGTTTCATGCATTTAAACAAACCTAGGCTTTATTTTTATATGTTCTTTTTTTTATTTGGTTGTTACTCAAGGGATACTATGCTTCCCTATGACTAAGCACTGAATTCTGAAAGGTAATTTGAATGTTCTCGCACCCTCAGTCACCGTTCCTGGCATTCCGCTCGCCCACCATCCTTTACCTTGGGTGCCTTTTTTATTCCCCTCTGTTTTCCCTCCCCCGTCTTTCCAAAGCTGGTTATTTTGAGCCTCATGCGGATTCTTGTTCCGTGAGTATAGGCCTAGTACCCGTTATGATTAACCTGGTGGAACCTAAAGCCTGATCTGCTGACTGCTGGTGGAATAGGAAGGATTACCAGGCCTGCCCACCTGGAGAAAACCCACACTCACAGGCATTTTCAGGTGCAACTCAGTGGCAGTGGAAAGAGAAGCATGTAGATTTTTTGGTCACACTGGGTTTCAAAGCCCTGTTATTTGTTGATCTCAGAAAAACTTCATAACCTTTCTGGACTTCAGTTGTATTAACTGTAATGGAGGTGTTTACAGTGTTTAATACACTTATTACCAGGTTACAAAGTGTCCTTCATATAGTAAGTATTCAATGAATGGCCACCATTATTATCATGCTATTCCCTTAATGAGTTACTTCTCCCTACATGTCACTGTTTCTGGTGGGATAGGCAGGCAGCTCACAGTTAAGGTAAATAATTGTCAATTGCCAAGCAGGATAGTTAGTTACTGGACAATAGAAAAATATTGCCTGAGATTTATAAACTTATCCATACATGGGGGTTATTTAATCACTTGATTGTTAACTCAGTTGAAATACTTGTGTTAGTATCATTATAGGGGGTGCATATTAGCTTAAATCTGGTTCTCTATTTATGTCATGGCATACAATACTGCATTGTGATGTAGCATTAAAATAAAACAATATTATGTTTACAGAGATGACTCACACATACCAGGCAATGCAATGAAAGGAAATAGAAGCTGCCACATTTGTCAAAATAGATCATAAATATCTTAAAGTGAAAAGCTGGAGTGACCAATTTATATATTTGAAATATTGCCATTTAGATGCCAGACAATGCTCTCTCTCTCAATTCCTAATACAGGATACTTCCTTCAGCTAAGAAAAAGATGAAGTTATGAGGGTATTGCAAATGTAACACCCATATTCTCCTGTTTGCATGAAAATAACATTGTCAGTCTTAAAGGATGGAAAGGCCACTATCCTGAGCATACTTTATGTAAAGGAGAAAATTTAGGCTCCAAACTTCATTAGGACACTGAAGAAAAAAGGATGAATAAATATGGATTATTGTTATATAACAAAGTAAATACTTATGTGGTTTTCTCCCCTCTCCCAAAGTTGTAATAAAGTGGTGTGGCTTATTAAACAGGCAGCATATTAGAACCTAGTATGGTATGACAGTGTTTGACATTGTGATTTATAAAAAAGAAATATTGGCTTGGTCTTCCTTTCTGGCACAGAGCTCAAAAAACAAACAAAGCAACAAGGCCTTGAAATTTCCCTTTTTAAAGAATATTAAAATTAGATGGATAGCACACATTTTGCACACTTAAATATTTGAATAAATCCGTATAACAAAATTTACTACTTAAACAATTTTAGGTGTACATGTTCAGTAGTGTTAAATATATTCACACTGTTGTGCACCAATTTTGCAGAAGTCTTTCATCTTGCAAAACTGAAACTCTACCCATTACATAGTAATGCCCCAACCTCTCTCCCTGTAGCCCTTGGTAACTACCTTTCTATTTTCTGTCTTTATGAATCTGACTAGCTACCTCATATAGGTGGACTCATACAGCAGTTGCCTTTTTGTGATTGTCCTTATTTTACTTAGCATCATTTTCTTCAAGATTATCCAAATTGTCGTAGTGATTGTGACGGATTCTTTCCTTTGTAAGGCTGAATAATATCCCATTCATTCATTCTTCAGTGGATACGGGTTGCTTCCACTTTTTGCTATTGTGAATAATGTAGCCATACATATGGGTATACAAATATCTCTTAGAAACCCTGCTTTCAATTCTTTGGGTATATCCAGAAATGGAACTGCTGGATCATATTAGTTCCATTTTTAATTTTTTGAGGGACCGTCCTACTGATTTCCTCAGTGGCTGTGATACAGGGTGTAGCCAAGAAGGGGGCCCCAAAAAGGATTTGGAATGGGGTCAAGAACTCAAGGTTTCTAGGAAATATTAGGAAGACACATAAGATGTCCTCACGTCTTCTCCCCTCAGGTGTGAGTTGGGGGAAGGGACACATGGAGCAGGAATATGCAGAGCTGTTTTGTACAGCTACAACTTTGCTGCTAATCCATGGCATGGTCATTTAACATATCTATAGCCTTTGGCTGGTTGCTTAGATATGTTAAATAGCTGTGGGTGCTCTGAGCCAGGGGGATGGAAGGAACTCCCCCCCAAAGATGTAACTGGGGGGCAGGTACCCAAAGTTACAGCACCTGTGTGGGAGCTTGGAGAAGATTGGTTTCATGACATGGGGCCACCCCTGCCCAGACTTACAATGGCAGCCCAGTAAACTTGGAATAATACAGGAATTCTGGCAGGTGTAACTGATTGTAGGAGGAGTCAGAAATGGGGGTACAGAGGAAGATTGGTGTGGGGATTTAAACCCAGACATGGCAGCCATTAAGGAGAGAGCCACAAGGTTTTGGCCAGAGTGGGGACCCCTGCAGCTTTAGTGGAGAGAAGAACCATGCAGTTTTGGCCAGAGTGGGGACCCCTGCAGCTTTGATAGAAGAGGACGATACAGCTTTGGGGTGCTCCCTTTGACCATGTGGCTTGGGAAGCAGGAGAGACTTTGCCTGGAAGGAGGGTGAAAGGACTCTTGCCAGTAGGCCATGCCAAGGCTTTGGATTAATTGGAGATCCTGCCTGGATGGTGACACACCTGATGGCACTGGGAGCCTGAAACATGGACATTTGCTTCTTTTCCTGAGTTACATACCCTGAATTAGGGCAAGGGGAGAAGGAAGCAGTGTGGGCGTCATTGGGTATTCTAAAGGACTTTGATATTTCAGTGAAGACATTAGGTCACTACTTGAAGTCTGTATGGCATTAAATAAACATTTCCTTTCCTTTTCACAAATCTCTGGCCTTGAGAGATGTCTTTCCTATAAGGCGGACAATCAAGCCCAGCAGGGGATTCTTTTGGTAATAGTATATTGTGCTCACCCCCCTTGGCCCCTTGTGTTCTGTAACAGTTTTTGGCATCCCTGGGTGGGCCAATAATTGTGTACCCCTCCCCCCCTGCCCCCGCATGTCTGTTCTGTAACAGCTGCACCATTTTACATTCCTACCACAGTATACAAGGTTCTAGTTTTAAAAACTGGATACATTAAAAAATATTTATTTATTTATTTATTTAAGAGAGAGAGAGAAACAGAAACATCAATTTGCTCTTCCACCCACTCATGCACTCCCTGGTTGACTATGTGCCCTGACAGGGACTGAACCTGCAACCTTGGCATACGGGGTGACTGTCCAAGTAACCGAGCTACCCAGCCAGGGTAGTTTCTCCACATTTTTACCAACCCTTGTTATTTTGTTTTTCATAGCAGCCATTCTAATTGGTGTGAGGTAATATCTCTTTATGGTTTTGTGCATACACTTTTTAAAAAGAAGCATCTCACCTCTGATGGTGGCTTTGAACCTCACTTCAGGGATATCCTCAGTTCTCAGCCCTCAGGGAGCAGAGGCAGGGGGGCCTCCAAGCCTAGACCCAGAACACAGTAGGTCTTCAGGAGTTGCGGCTTTCCTCCTCCTCCTCTTTCTTTAATCTTGCACTCAGCATCTGCTTTGCCCTTGGTGACCAGAAGTTTTCATCTCTTATAAATTCAAGTGATGAGAGTGATAAAGGTGTCTTCTATTATGTTAATGATGTGACTTTTAGAATGCTCCTACACTGCCTAAAGGTGGGAGTTAGTCACCAGAGGAATGAACCAAATAATTAGAGCAGGGGTGTCCAACTTATTTTCACCAGGGGCCACATCACCCTCAGGTTGCCTTCCAAGGGCTGAGTGTAATTTAACTCCATAACAGTTAAGGAGTAGTTACATTTGTACAGTTCTAAAATTATTTCAGCCCTTTGAAGACAGCCAGAAGGCTAATGTGGCCCCCGGTGAAAATGAGTTTGACACCCCTGAATTAGAGGGTTGAGACTTTAAGTGCCACCCCCCTGACCTTTGGGAAGATGAGAGGGGCTGGAGGTTGAATTCATTACCGCTAGGCAATGATTTAGTCAACTATGCCTATGTAATGAGGCCTCCATAAAACCCAAAAGGACAGGGCTCAAAGAGTGTCTGGGTTGGTGACTTTGTGGAAATTGAGGGGGAAAGCACCGCTCTTCCCTCAATTTCTAGTTTAATTTTCCCACAGAGTGTGGAAGCTCCGAGTCCTTTTCTTATACCATGTCCTGTGCATCTCTTACTGTTACAGGGTGCAGCCAAGAGTGGGGGGGGGGGGGGGGGACGGACCTCAAATAGGCATTTGAAATGGGGTCCAGAACTCAAGGTGTCCAGGAGATTTTAAGATGTCTCCACCCTTTCCCCCACAGGTGTGAGTTGGGGGAAGGGGCACACAGAGCAAGAACATGCAGGGCAGCTTTGCAGCTAATCCATGGCATGGTCATTTAACATACCTGTAGCCTTTGGCTGGTCACTTAGATATGCTAAATAGCTATGGCCATGCTCAAGGCCAGGGGGATGGAAAGGGACCTTCCCCCCAAGATGGGACTGGGGGGCAGGTCCCCCGAGTTACAGCACCTGCGTGGAAGCTGGGAGAAGGTTGGCTCCATGACATGGGGACACACCTGCCCAGACTCATGATGGCAGTCCAGTAAAGCTGGAAGGATATGAGCTCTGGCATGTGAAGCGAGTGTGGGAGGAGTTGGAAATGGGGCTGCAGAGGAAGACTGGCACAGGAATTTAAACCGAGATGCAGCAGCCACTGAGAGAGAGAGAACGACACGGCTTTGACAGAGTGGAGACTCCCGCAGCCCTGAGAGAGAGAACCATGCGGCTGTGGAAGTGCAGAGAAGATCACAGCTATTGGAGAGAGAGAACCACACAGCTTTAGCAGAGTGAAGACTCCTGCAGCCCTGCAAGAGAGAATCACCATGCGGCTTTAGCAGAGAACAGCCACTCGGCTTTGGCAGAGTGGCGACCTCCCCCCCCCCCCCCCCCCCCCCCCCCCCCCCCCCCGCCTTGCAGCCATTGTGCAGGGGGAGAATCATGTGGTTTTGGCTGAGTGGGGACTCCCGTGGCCCTGGGAGAGAGGACCACGTGCCTTTGGCAGAGTGGGGACTCCTGCAGCTTTAGAAGGGGGAACCACCACCTGGTTTTAGCAGAGATCCTGGCGACTCAGCCGAGGGTGCCAGGAACCCAGGGAGGTCTCCCAGTCGAGATGGAGTTCTAACTGAGAAGAACCAGAGGACTGCCTGAGCCATGGACTTCTATTTCCTTTCCTGAGATACGGTACTCTGGACTGGGCAAAGGGGGAAGGAAGGAAGGACTGTGTCTGTTTGTGGGTATTTTAAGGGACTTGAGGATTTTTGATAAAGACATTAGGCCACTACTTTAAGTTTGTATAGCATTAAATAAACATTTCCTTTCCTTTTCATGAATCTCTGGCACTGAGAGACGTCTTTCCTCTGGCGGTGGACATAACAGATCTGGGGGCTTCTTTCAGTAATAGTATATCATCCCAGGCCCCCCTTGTTTGTTCTGTAACATTACATCTGGCTATTCCTGAGTTATGTCCATTTATGATAGATTGGTAATCTTGAGAGTAAACTGGTCCTCTGAATTTTGTGAGACACCTTATAAAATTAATCAAATTAAAATTAAAATTAAAATTAACCCAAGGATGGAGACATGGGAACCTCTGATCTATAGTCAGAAATGCAGGTAACACTCTGGAATTGTGACAGTGTCTGATGTGGGTGGGGGGCAGTCTTGAGGGACTCAGTCCTCAACCTGTGAAATCTGAAGCTATGTACCAATAGTGTCAGAAGAGCTGAAATATAGGACACCTAGCTGGTGTCCTCAGCATTGCTTGTTGGAGTGGAGACCCCTCCCTCCACCAATCCCCAACACACACACACACACACACACACACACACACACACTGGAATTAGTGATCAGAGCACCTATTTACAGTATAATTAGCTGATTACTTTAGCATCTGTTCCTGGACTCCTATGACAGGCTAGGCTAATTCTGCTGAGTAGCAGTTTGCTATTTTGTACTTCACCGTAAGTCTGGGTTTTGTCCACATGGGAGGGCTTGGTATTTTTTCTTTCCTGCTTTAAAGAGATAACATAGAAGTAGAGAGTTATTCATGCTCGTAAGCACTACAAATTCAAGCGAACTTTTTGATCCTATTGAATTTTTGTAGAGTTGCAGAGATGTAAGTGATGTTAGCATAAAGCTTAAATAGTAATAAGTGTTTGCATTGTTTAATGCCTTGTCTCTTCTGAAATGCTAGTCACATGTGCAATGTGTAGGGTGATCCTGTTTAGAAACCGCAGGCACCTCAAAGAGCTCTGGCTGTCAGTTCCAACTTCAAAACTTGCCAAGGAGGCTTCTCTAGTTAAATTTTAAGAAGAGTTTGAGGAATCTGGTATAAAAATCACTCCTTCTTATATTCCATAGCTCCTATGGTTATGGAAACATTAGACATTAAAGTAAGACTTTATTTTGTTTGTTCATTTGTTTTAATTTTAGTATTTGGTCAGTGCTCCAACTAGAGAGGGACTGGTTAAAAATGTTGAGTCCATTCCACTGACGGATGCCTCCCTAATTATCTCTGTTGGAATCCTTCATTCTGGGACCTTATACAAAGAGCAAAGTATTAGCTAACAAGTTAATATAACTGAAGTGAGCTGTATTCAATATGTTGATAGCTTTAATAAGCATCATTAACTGTATGTATGTTCATAGTTCTCTATAAAGTAAGAAAAATAAAAGGAGTATCTACAATGTTCTTTCTTGCCTTTCATTTTGGTGTTAGGAAGGCCCTTAGGGCTGGCCTAATGTTTTTTCCCTTGATATGTTGGTTCTACACTTCCAACACACACACACACACACACACACACACTATACATAGAAATACTATAAACATATACATATATAATATTATATATGTATATTATACGTATGTACCCACAAACCTACCTACTATGTATTTGCCCATATCAGGCAACTGTCATGCTCACATCTTATGCAATAATATCAATAGTAGAGGGTGTTTTGTCTCATTGGGAGTCATGGGGTATAGGGCAAAGAGTATTAGAATTTAGTCACGTAGACCTATATTTTAATCTGCCCTTGTCTTGCATTACCTGTGGGATACTAGACAAATTACCTAACCTTCAAGACCCTTAGTTTCCTTATCTGTGGAATAAGGTTAATAACACCTGCTTTATGGATTTACTGTGATAATTAAAATAACATTTAAAAGCTTAACATATAGTGAGCCCCAAATAAATGTCCAATCAACTTCCATTACATGATTCCTTTCTTCTCAGACTATAATAGATCAAAGTTTATTTTTTAGAGCAAGAGTTCTCAAAATGTGTTCACGGGACCACCAGCATCAGCATCACCTGGGAGCTCGTTAGACATGTGAATTCTTGGGCCCCATCACAGACTCCTCTATCAGAAATTGTGAGGGTACAGCCAAGTAGTCTGTGGACTTCTCCAGGTAACTGTGGTACATGATAGAGTTTGAGCACCACTGCCCTCAAGTATAGGCTTCCTGTTTAAACTAGAGCTCAACAGTTTTGCTTCTATTATGTTATTTCTGAACATGTTACTGACATCCGGCTCTCCAGCATAAAGCCCCAGCATGCCCTGTGTTCTTGCTGTTGTCCTGGAGAGAATGGGGCTGAGAGGGCACGGAGCAATAATGGTGGCTGATTCCAAGATGGAGAGCCAGCCCAGAACAAAAAGTTTCTTTGTTCTATTTCTTCAGCAATGCTTGGACCACACTGGCTTCAAATTTTATAATTTTGGCCAATTTAAATGATGTGAGATTATACAAATTTCTGGGTTAAATTTACATTTTCCTAACTTCAATGTTCATTGTCTCTTTAATAGTTGACTGGCTGCTTGCTTGCACTGCCATGAAATGCTGGTCATGTCTGTTAGTCATTTTTCTATAAGTCTACTTAGCTGTTTCTTTTTCTTTTCTACTTTATGAAGATATAATTGACACACAACATTGTGTAAGTTTAAGACATACAATGTGTTGATTTGACATACTTCTATATTGAAAATTATGGCCACCATTATGTTAGCTAGCACTTCCATCCCATCACATAATTGCCATTTCTCTTTTGTGATGAGAGTATTTCATGTCTTTCTGAGCAACTTTGAAGCATGTATACAGTGTTACTAAAGGTAATCACCATGTTGTACATTAGATTCCCAGAACTTTTTCATCTTGTAAGTGGAAGCTTGTACCCTCATCTGTAAACTGACTTTTGTCTCACCCTGCATATATATGATACCTGAGTTGTCTTTCTGGGTTTTTCGGGTTTTTTTGGTAGCTCTTTGAGTTTGTTTAAAACAGCTATTTTAAATCTTTCTCGGGTAAATTGTGTGTTTCTTGTCTGTGGGTTCAGTTACCAGAAGATTAACTCAGTCCTTTGGTGGTGTTGTGTTTCCTCGATTTTTCATGTTGCTGTCTTCACATTCAAAGTAGCAGGGTCCTCCTCCCATTTGCTGACTTCTGGCAGAAATAGCTTTTATCTGTTCTGCTAGCTTCTTTCTTTTTAACCAATTTTATTTTATTTTTCTCAGTTATTTAAATATTTTTTATTTTCAATTACAACTTATATACAATAATATATTAGTTTCAGGTGTGCTACATAGTGATGAGACATTTATATAGCTTATGAAGTGATAACACTGACAAATCCAGTACCCATCTGAAACCATATGTAGTTATAACAATATTATCTATATATTCCCTTTGCTGTACTTTACATGCCCATGGCTATTTTGTAACTACCAATCTGTACTTTTTAATTCCTTCCCCCTTTTCACCCATCTACCCAGCCTCCATCCCATCTCCATCTGACAACCATCAAAATGTTCTCTGTATCTGAGTTTGTTTCTGTTTTGTTGTTTCCTTTATTTTGTTTTTTAAATTCTACATATTAGTGAAATCATGCGGCATGGGTCTTTCTCTGCCAGACATTTCACTCAGCACAATACTCTCAAGGTCCTTCCGTGTTGTTGCAGATAGCAAGCTCTCATTCTTCTTTCACGGCCAAGTAACATTGCATTGCATGTGGGAACCACTTCATCTTTATTTATTCTTCTACTGCTGAATACTTAAGGTACTTCAATAGCTTAGCTATTATAAATAATGCTGCAATGAACTTACGTTACATATACCTTTTTGAATTAGTGTTTTGGATTTCTTTTGATTAATACCCAGATCTGGAATTGCTTGGTCTTTCTTTGTCTGTTTTAACCTTTGTTTTAGAGTCTATTTTGTCTGGTGTAAGTATTACTATACTAGCTTTTTTTGTTCGTTGCCATTTTCATAAAATACCTTTTTCTACCCCTTTACTTTCAGTCTGTGTGTGTCTTTTGATCAAAAGTGAGTCTTTTGTAGCCAGCATATGCAAAGGTCAGCCACCATTTACATTTAAAGTAATCATTGATAGATACATATTTATTGCCATTTTATGACTCATAATTTTGATATTTTCTTCTTCTTCTTAAGGAAGTTCTTGTAATATTTCTGATAATACTAGTTCGGCAGTGATGAACTCCTTTAGTTTTTTCTTGTCTGGGAAGCTCTTTATCTGTCCTTGGATTCTAAATGATAGCTTTGCTGAGTAGAGTAATCTTGGTTATAAGCCCTTGCTTTTTATCACTTTGAATATTTCATGGGCCTGTTGAGTCTTTCCTTTGGTTATGTCATTTGTGGATGGTGCTCTGGTGTGGTCTGAAGCTGGCCACTGGGTGTGTTGGTTCTGGGGCCTCTTGGCGGGGGCTCTGGTGCAAGCCAAGGTCAGACGCTGCCTGTGCCATGCCCAGGGGCATTTGGTATGAGCTACAGTGATCTGCAGATGGTTGCTACTTTGTGCTGGGCTTAGAGGTGCCTGGGGGAGGCTAAGCTGAAAATGTAGGCTGGCTGCTACTAGTGCCAGACATGTGGCTACTTAGAAAGAAGTATGGGGTACATCAAGGCCAGATGCTACTTGTTTGGAATTTTATGAACCTTCAAAAGATTTTAAGAAAGTCTGTAGCATGAGCCATGACATGCCATGTACATGGAAAAACCACTGAAAGTGGCTTGGGTGGGCCTGCAAGTTGGGTGGAGTGGAGACTCAGGGAATTACCCAGCTGGAGTAAACAGTGTTAGCTAGGTTTATGGAGACTCAGATATGTTTTCCACCTGCTGGCTCTGTGGAGGGAGGGTTCAGCAAAAGAACAATGGCCTCCACCAGCACTTCTGTCTGGGAGAAAGCTTTACCTCCAGTCCTTGCCCACAAGTCAGACAATTCAGTTCCTCCCATATGTCTCTGATACCTTCTAAGCTGCTGCCTCAGTGCAGGAGCTCAGAGCAAGTGAGTCCATCATTAAGTCTATGTGTGTGGGCCCTTTAAGAAGAACACCTAGTACTCCAGATGCCCTGAGTGCCACTCAACCATGATCCCTGCTGGTTTTCACAGCCGGAGTTTTGGGACTTCTCTTCCTGGCCCTGGAACCCTGGGCTACGGAACATGGCTGGGGATTGGGAGCCCTCACTCTTCAGTGGGAATTTCTGCAGCAGAGATATCCCTCCTGGTTTTTAACTGCCATGTGTGGGTGTGAGACCAGCCCATTCAGCATTTCCACCCCTTCTACCAGTCTTAAGGTGGCTTCTTCCTTATGTGCTTGGTTATAAGACTTCTGTTCAGCTAGACTTCAGGAGGTTGTTAATGATGGTGGTTCTATATTTTAGTTGCAATCTTGATATGGTCTTTGGAGGAGGCGAGTACAGCATTTACCAGATCCTTCATCTTGATGGCCCTGCTAGGTTCCGAGGCTTTCTCTGGCCTTTTATAGACATACGTGCTCCAGGCTCCTTGCACCCTCTTGTGGCAGAATTTTTAAAGCTTCTCTGTATCCTGTAACACACTAGGCACTTGGGAGTCCTGACAGTCTGTCTTTTGTTTTCCCAGAGGTGATGCTACAAGTTTGCGGTCTCTCTGGCCCACAGATTTAGGCATCCTTCCTCCATGCTGACTAGTTTTCCAGGGCTCCTTAGGTGCCATATTCAGGAAGGCAAAAAGGTAGCTGGTAGCAGATGGGTTTGTGTGTAGAAATGGTACATGGAGTGCCCAGAATGTGTGGATCAGCTGGGGTTTTCTCAGCAGTTTGTGGGCAGGCAGGCTACTTGGTGGATTTCCTCACACAGTTAGTATAAGCTGAGTCCCTTTAATGTCCTCTGGGAACATTAAGTCTTATGCACTTCCCCTGAGTCCTCTCATTGCTTCCCCCAGTCATGGAACACCTGGTTTAGTATTTAGGATGGAGTGAGAGAGACACGAATCTCTTTGGCAATGTCAGCCCAGTTGGGGATGCTGGCTGCTCACTCACATGCTCTCTCTTTTCCCCATAACTGTGGCTGCAAAGCTCTTTCTTGGCCCTAAACTATGCAACCCACACCAATGCAGCTAAACTTTTTTTGTATGCTTTTACCCCAACTTAGTGGTGGATCTTCTCTTCTTGAAATCTGGACTTACACAAAGGCTCTCTCGCCCATGGGTCTCAGGCAGTTTTCTCTAGGGGTTCCTGGACTTTAGTGGAGAGGGGCTAAAGCTGGTTCACAGGTCACATCAGGATCAAAGCTGGGCCTGAGGTCTGTCTGCCTATTATGTCATGCACAGGTGGATGCGACCTCTCCTGGGTCCTTTGGCGTAGGGTGTAGCACCACATTTTCTTTATTGGTAGACAGCTAAGACATGTTGCCACGTCTTAACTATTGTAAATAAGGCTTCAGTAAACATAGGGTTGTATATATCTTTTCAAATTAGTGTCTTTGTTTTCTTTGGTTAAGTACCCGGAAGTGGAATGGCTGGATCATATAGTAGTTCTATTTTTAATTTTTTGAGGAAATTTCATACTGTTTTCATAGTGGCTGCACCAATTTACATTCCCACCAACATTGCATGAGGGTTCCTTTTTCTGCACATCCTTTCCAACACTTGTTATCCCTTGTTTTTTTGATAATAGCCATTGTGGCAGGTATGAGGTGATAGCCTGCAGTTTTGATTTGCAACTAATGTTCTCTTTTTCTCAGTTTTACTTTCAATAGATTGTTTTATATTTTATACACAAATAAATATTTTTCTTTAGGTATTTATTTGACAAGTACAATATTTATAATTGATCCTGGTGTTTCTGTTGGATTCAGGTCTTCTGATAGCCCATTCTTGGCTCATAATTCCAGTAGTAGTTGTTGCTTAGTGGTCTTCTGTAGTCCATCATCAATCAAAATTTTGTTCACTTATGGAAATTCAGTTGAATTTTCTTGTTTCTAAGGCCTTCCAGATCCTTTTGACTAGAAGCAATTACTCTTTAATTCTTATACTACATTTCATTGGTATTTCTATTTAGCCCTTAGCTATTTCTTCCTTGTTTACCTATCATCTTCCACATAGTTTGTGAGGCCCTTGATAGTAGCGATGACATCTTACTTCTGGACTCTCCGTACCAGTCTGCCTCCTGTCCAATACAGAGAGACAAAATTGGGTAATGAGGGAACGAAAAGTTGGAGTCAACCAATGTTTGAAAATAGCTTTTACTGTGTGACCTTGGCCTAAGTACTGAACCCACATCTCATGAACATTAACACAGGATTAAATGAAGCAGTGTGTATAAAATGGCCAGTACATAGTAGACACTCAGTGTGTGTTTGATGAATACACATGGCTTTCCCCAATAGAGGAATGTGTTTATGGTGATTATTCTGGTATATCATTTATGAATCACATGAAAAGTTACACCTATTTTTCCTTTAGGGCCACAAGTAAGGAAAGCTTGTCCCAGTCTGCACTTGTCAAAGAAATATCAGCTTCAGGCTATTTGGAAAAGATTCTTTTCTTAAAAATTTTTTTATTATTTTAATTGTTGTTCAAGTACAGTTTTCTGTCTTTTACTCCCATCCCAGCCCACCCCCCCAAGTTCTTTCCACCTCCCTCCCATTTCCACCCCTCCTTGTTTTTGTCCATGTGTCCTTTATACTTGTTCCTGTAAACCCTTCCCCTTTTCCCCTGAAATTCCCTCCCCTCTCCCCTCTGATGACCCCTCTGGTCATCATCAGCCTGTTCTCTATTTCAGTGTCTTTGGTTATATTTTGCTTTTGTTTGTTGTTTAGGTTCCTATTAAAGGTGAGATTATATGGTATTTATCTTTCACCACCTGGCTTATTTCACTCAGCATAATGATTTCCAGTTCCATCCATGGAAAGGATTCCTCGCAAAGCACATTCTGAAGGGTTCTTGCAATTATTAATTATGTTGTTTCTTTCTGGGTAATAATCATATTATCACATTAGTTTTGCTGAGACAGATACAAGAGTCCTGCCTGGTTATTCCGTCTGGGGCTCATTGCAGTGGGACATGGAGGACTTGCATCCCAGAGAAGGGATGGAAGAACTCGCTTCTCAGAGAAGATCAAGGAATTAGCATTTGTTGTACCTGGAGACATGATTTGACCAAGAATCCTAATGCCATTGACTATTAGGTATGGAAACATGTGCAAACATTTACATAAAGCATGACTAATTAGATCAACACTTGCATTGTGAACAAGTGATATATAATTTTGAGAGTGTGGCTTAGGAAAAACACAATACCAATATTCCTTTCCTTAGACCTTTTCAGTATCTTCCAATAATCACCAAAGAAAGCCAAAATTTTTAAGCCTGTCAATTAAATCACTACATGACTCACCACACCCTACCTTACCAAACACTTCTCCTGCTGTTTCTTCTCTAATCATCCGTGCTCCTGCTTTCCTCCATATTGTGCTGCTCCCTTCCCTGCTTGGAATGTTCAAGCTTAACCTATTTGTCTACACCCAGCTCAAATATTACCTTTTCAGATGGTCTTTCTTAACCAACAATTAAGAATTCGAATTTCACTTAGTTATTGAATTAAAAAACATTTTTATAGTGCTACTGTGTATCAGTTATTGAGCTGGGGTATAAATCTGATTACTTTTAATAAGCTCAGGCCTGTTGGGAGATAAGAAAGTGATATTATCCTGTCAACTGGTATAGTAGTTCGATGAAGTACTATGAGAGTGTGGAGAACAGAAAGCCAGTCTAGCTGATCTGTCGAGAATGCCTGCCTGTGGCTTCTTCAGTCTGGTTCTCCCCATGGGCTAGTTTGGGATTATTCACAGCACAGTGTCTGAATTCTAAAAGTAATTGCCCTAGGAAAGCAAGGGGAAAGGTTATGGCACATTTTTAGTGGAAGGGCACATAAAATCATTTCCCTGTTTTCTATTGTCAGTCAGTCACAATGAGCCAGTCAGGTTCAAAGAAGTGGACACAGACCTTGCCACTTAATAAAAAGAATGCCAAAGCCCATTTGAACAAGAGTGTATGGGCCCAGAGATACTGCTGTTGCTATCTTGGAGAATAAGTACTGCCACATGTCCCCATGTTATCTTCTGTTTACTTACCCATGCATTCCCTAAGGAAACCCTTAAAACACCAAGGGCCTGTGAATTTGTCTCAAAACTTGTAAGAATTGGTGTGCCATGGAGATCATGCACATTTTGGAGATGGATTTGGGGGCGGAGACTCCTGAGGAATGGGATGGGTGGTTGCAGCCTACAGGAATGGAAAAGAGTACCAACTCCCTGGGCAGAGAGGGGGAAGGGGAGCCCAGAGCAGTCTAGACCTGACTGGGGGTTTCTGTCAAAGGTTGGTATATTAAGCATTATTTATCTTAATTGAGATGTGAATAATTAATTGAATGATAAAAAATGAATTTTTGCTTAAGTTTTTTGTTATACTTAAATAATCAATCTGAATAAATAAAGCTTAAGCCTTACTGATTAATCTTTACTTACACTTGAATGTGAATGGGCTTAAGTCTGCTTGCTTGTGACAGGAATTTAATGGTTCCTAGTGAGCACTGTAGCTCAAGGGGTAAAGGAAGCGTTCAGACTATGAAGTTAAGTCTTTTTGGGTTTGGATTAGGGGCACAGGGTAAGGTTTTGACTTCTGAGCCCATTAGTAAATATTTTACTGTTTATATTACTTAGTGATTCAGTATGTAATACTCCTAAGGGTCCAAAATTTGTTCATGGACACGTGAGTTTTAATTCCCTCTTCATTACTTAATAGCTGAGTGAATTCAGAAAATTATTGACTTTAGAACCTTCATTACCTTATTAACAAAATGGGAAGAATAATAGTATCTCTCTGAGTTCTTATTAAGAATTAAATATGATCAGGTCATAATGTTCCTAGTTAACACTACTTCTTGAGCTTTTGTTCTGCATTCAGCAGTTTACAGTTTATCTCCTTCACAATTTTGTGCAGGGTGGCCCAGATTCTCTATCATCCTCCAGGTGGAACTCTTACCCTGGGAAATAGTTTTCATGCAGACAAAAAAAAAAAAAAAAGAAAGAAAAAAAAAGAAAGATATGTGAGCAGAAGTTTCTGTGAGACTGTGAGAGGAATTGCACTTCGGTCAATGAGTGGTTAGAAGAATCCGAGACCTAATAACTCAAATGTATACAAGGACCCTCCAGTGTACTCAAGTGCTCCTCTGCGCCTCGAGTAATTTGGAGTGCCTGACGGCTATGTGGCTTGCATTGTGATGAAAATGGAGACACTGGGTGTACTCAGTAGTCTCTTTCTGTAGGTTTCTGCCCTCATTTACGTCTAGAAGAAACTTTAAATCTCTAGACTTTCCCATAGGTTCAGCACTTACTGCAAACCAATTCCAAATAGCACAAGTATCCCAGAAATAATGCTGGAGAGCAAGGTGGGGCTGGGGAAGGGCAATGGGAATTCCTTCCCTTTGCTTGCTGGATCCTGAGCACATGGCTTGGCCTCTATGAGTCTGTTTTCTCCTCTGTAAAATGAAGATAACATAATAATACCTCCTCACAGAATTACTGTAGGATTAAATAAAGGACCAGCACAGAGCTTGGTGGAGCTTAATGTTATTTTTCCCTGGTTTCCTATTCTCTTATAGAACAGTCTTCCTGACAATTATGCATAAAGTAGAAACTTCCTAACTTTAGACACATCTGGAGCTGGAAGTTGTCAAGTAAGAATTATCTCCACCTATTAGTTTTAGACTGTCCTCTCAGCTTCTGCTGGTTGTGGAGATGTGTAAAGCCCAACTCTTCCTGCATACTCAGTAGATTAATTTGCAAAACTTTGGAGGAAGAGCATAGATATGAAATGCAGGAGAAGCAGTAGTCTGAGAAATACTACATTTCTTGGGAGCTTGGTTTAGGTAATGAATCCACTGCTAGTAAGAAAAAGAAACTTTTTGCTTGAACGTTTTTTTTATCGGGGAGGGTAGGGAACAAATTAAACTCTTCTTCTCACCTTGTGATACACTTTTAAGATGTTATACCTTCCTGACCTGCCATTTTGGCAGCCTGAGAACTGAATTTTCACTTAAATCATTCAAAGCCACTCAGTCAATGAATCCTTCCTGCCTTCCTGCCTGCATTCCAGCTCTTACTAATGGTCTTTTATGTCTCAACTGTGTTACTCTTGGGACACATTGTATGACCCAGGCAATGCGAGACCATGTGATTCCTGTTAGTTACTGTTTGGTTAATTGAAAAAATTGCTTAAAGTACCATTAAAATGATGTATGTATACTTTGAACATTTTATTTTAACTTGTAATAGTCAAGAAAATATTTCATCATCACTCTTTTAATGTAGAGTCACATATTTTTTTTCTTTGACTTTGAGTTTCCAGATATGAGGCCCCGGTCCTCTTACTTACATGAATCCCGCCCATACTGCATTGCTGACAATGTCCAGATTCATTTCTTTAAGTACTTGAAACCAAACCAAACACAAAATTTTCAAAACTTTTTATAGTTTTGCCTGCCAATTTTTTTAAACATTTTCTCTCATTGCTAGTTGTATTAAAAAAGAATTACTCAGCTTCTATTTAGTGTTATTGGTATAACAGCTCTCTTTACACACTCATATTTAATGGGTTTATATCATAGTTAATTAAATGACGTGATTACAATATCAACTAAGGCAGAAAAGGATCGGGGAACAAACACCACTGGTAAATTCACAACCTAGCTTTGGAAGCAGAAAATGTATCAGCAAGTTTCGAGCTGCCTAGTGCAGTCCTAAACTGTTGGATTCAGTGGTCCTCAGTCAGCAGGCTATAGAGCTGAGTGCTTAATCCAGAGAGCTAAGGAGAAATTGGTAATAAGAGTGGGTGTTAGGTGAAGAGAGTGTCGAACAAGTACACAGGCAGTTTTGATGCAGCATGTGTGATAAGCTAATTTAGACATATGCTCGTTTCTGTGGACACAGGAAAGGTGGCTAACTCAACCTGGGGCACCAGGGAAAGACCCAACACAGCACTTTATGCAACAAAGGCACTTGTTTAATGTCCGCCAAAGGAAATATCAGAGGATACTAGTCCTTGGGATTTAGGGTTTAGTGTGACTCAAAGAGGGAATCTGAGTCACTCTCTCTAAGATTCACACAGAGTTCAAGACTTTCCCTTCTCATCTGTAAATTAAGTGATTATATGACAATTAGTAATCCTATTTGCTAAGACTGTGAAAATGTAGCCCATACCATGCCAAGTTTGAAATAGTCACACAATTAGAAGTGGGGCTATGTTTAATAATACTGGAGAAGAAACATCAGGTGACCGGTGACTGGGAGAGGCTCTGTTTTGACTTCACGTGCTAGTAAAAAAGCTAGCTTCGTTGCTCACTTTGACCTATCAGAAAAGAGAGTAAAAATGGGTGCAGCATCATGGCATATAACTCAGAATGTTCAGACAAGAAAATGATGTGAAAAATGGTTTCTAAAAGTGGCTACTGCTTTTAAAGAATTTATTACATGTCCCAAACTGTATTAAGTACTTTATATACATTACTTAATTTAATCTGCACAATACCCCACTAGATAACTACTATTATTATGCTTGGTTTAGAGAAGAAGTAATTGAGACTTAAAGAAGTTCTGTAATGAAGGACATGTTGGACCCAAGTCCTAGACTGATGTCTTCCAAGGGTCTGTTCCTTCCAACACATTTCACAGCCTCCCAGTGCTGAGAAACTGGCAAAGACACAGCCCCCAGTGCCTCTTCTTGAGGTAACAAGTTAAGTTGAAAACAGGGAGCAGGGAGAACTTGCTTGAGGGTTGGCAATGCTGAGGAAGGGAATTTTAGGGAAATTTGGGGCAATTCTGGTATAGACTACTCTTTAGCAAGAGAAAGATCAGCAATGAATGCACAGAGAGGCAGTGTGGGCTGACTCCCAATGACTTTTAATCATCGTGGCGATAGTCTGTGTAGTCTTTCTGAGACATGTATGTATGAACACACATGATATGTGTACCTATATGACATATAACATATATGGTATCTCACACACATGAATGATAAGAAACTATACATTCTCATCCCAGTAAGTCATCCTTAGCTAATACTCCTCCCTTGTTTCAAAGTGCCATCAGCAGTCCTTCAAAGAGATGTCTGAGCTGGATAAGGCCCACCCCATTTAATTCGCCAAGCTTGCATTGACTGTTTATTATGTTCTAGGTGCTAAGGTCTCAGAGAGAGGAAGGGTCCTCTGCTTCTAACTGGAGAGACAGCCCCTTACATAGATCATTTCAATGTATTCTTCTAACAAAAAGATTTTGTTGCCTGGAGAATCATGAAGGTACCTACTAAGCCTCTTCACTACCTTCATTCAACAAATTGTACATTATAAAACCACCACACTGGGGCTGCTCAGATATGGTCAGTCCAGCTGGTATGAGACATCAAACTGTTGAATTCGTTCTATTGCAGGAATGACAGCTGGATAACTGCCCTCAGCAGCGTGTCACAGGCGCGATTGTGCCTGCTGCTATACACCGCCCTTGAGTCCTCTGACCTCATGATCATTCATAAAACAATGTTATTTTGCTTTTTGTCATTTAATAAAGTCATGCAAATTGCCTTAAACTGTCATAAACTACAGCATGATGCTCCTAAACAATAAAACAAAGTTTCTGGTTTGGCCAAGTTTCCCCCACATCCCCTGCCTCCTGAACTCTCTTTTTCAACAGAATGAAACAGAAATTCATCCAGATTACAAGCAAAGAGAGTTGGCTTTATTGAATTGTTAGTCTCTAATGCTGTAAGGGAATGAGTTAAGGATGTGTTGCCAAGAAATAAAACAGTGGAACATCACAATTAGAGGTATGAATTTCAGGCAAGAAAGAATTGTTTTACCAATTTTTACATGGCTCACCACCTGGCATTCACCAAATCTATTTTGAGACTGTCCCTTGCCATCCATAGGTATTAAAACAATGAGCAAGTAGTTGTTTTTTGTTAGTATATGATCCATAAGTGCTCATTGAGTGGAGGAGTTACCAAACACAAAATCAAGAATCACAGTAAGTCAGATATTCCACCCTGCTTCTATGACATGGCTGTTATTTCAGGGGGTGTCTTCAAAATTTTCATTATCCTGATATTGGGTTGGCCAAGAAATTCATCTTTTTTTTTCATAAGATGGTGCTACTAGCACTTTGTTGTCTGTAGTTTCATTTGAAACAATTTTGTTAGATTGTATTGTGATAGATGTCACATCTGCATGTATTTAAAAAGCCTCATCAAAATTGGTGAATTTTTGTGTAGCCATTTTAATATTGAAGATTGAATAAAATATTCAACATTTTTGGTGTTTTATAATTTATTATTTCAAGAGAGATAAAAACACAACTGAAACACAGTAAGAGATTTGTGCAGTGTGTGGTGAAGGTATTATGACTGATTGAATATGTCTAAAGTGGTTCATGAAGTTCTGTGCTGGAGATGTCTCACTGGATGATGCTCTGTGGTCGGGTAGACCAGTTGGAAGTTGATAGTGATCAAATTGAGACATTAATTGAGAACAATCAATGTTATATCATGTGGGAGATAGCTGCCATACTCAAAATACCCAAATCAATAAAGTTATTGGTGAAAATAGAAATTGTGTCTTTTATTTTATGGACAAAACTAAGCAAACTTTTTGGCCAACCCAATATTATAAGCATTCCATCCAAACTCTGAAAATGGATTTTGAATTAACGTGGTTGCATTTGCCAATAAGTATGAAGTCTTCCATGATTCAAAAGCTTTCTGTTCCAAAGACATGGTTTAGGTGTGGTGCTTTGTTGTTCTGATTACTCTGAAATTTCTGAAAAGGACAGTCCTGTGTAATAAGTGCCACCTCTGGTGTAGTAATCAATTCTGTGTTTCATGTAACAGGCTCTTTCTGGAATGAAAATGCCTGAGGGAAGAGATGTTTTGGAGAGGAATCTGTTGTGCTGCCTGCCTGCCAAGCATACAGCCTGCTGCAGATGGAAGCAGCCTTGGGGGGAGGTAGTCCCATGCAGAGGTAGAATTTTGAATCTGAGGTCCTGGCCATAATTGAATGGACAAGGGGTAGGTATCTGAATTGTGGCAGCCTGGTGTAAGAGCTGTTCCCTATTTGGGTGATGGTGATTATCTTTGACAATGATAAACTGAACTACAGAGATCTTCTCCACTGAGGAACTGATTATGAGATGGAGAGTCAGCAGCTGTCACCGGAAGCAGAGAACAAAAAGAAGACATAATGAGACATATAAACAGGCTTTATGAAATAGTAGAAGTCATAAGCAAGGAGCCATGAGTAAGTAGAAGCTGTGTGTAAGCAGAAGCCTTGAGAAAGCCAGGATGGGGACATAGTGTCAAAAAGGATGGCAGGAGCAGTGAAAAAAAAGAGTGTAAAGTCACTCACAGCCCAGTATTGGAGTCAAAGGGCCTGGTTACTGACAGAGTGACAGGAAACCTTGGTTGCTGGGGCTCTGTTGAATCTTACATGACCTAGGTTTTCAGCAATGTTCTAGGTGACGTCTGGTTCTACTGTTGAAATTCCCATATTTCTTATTTACTTTTGGGGTTAAGGTAACTAGAATGAACTAAAGTAGGGGACCTAGCTAACACAGGAGAAAGGTGGCTTGAATAATAGTTGAGTGATGAGTCAGTTTTATTTTATTCCTCCAAGTGGATATTGCCCTTCCATTCTAATCCTGCTTATAGCATTCTAAACAACCTTTTGTACTCCCAAATAATCTACCAAAATTATTAAAAATAACAGCAATAACAATAATAACATAGATGTAGCTTTTTAGTGGAGGTTGACACAAATGACCTCTTATGTCCTGCTACTACTGACTGCTGTCAATATTTATAGGTAGCCAATAGCAAACCAGGTGCTTTATATTCCATATTGCTACTCCCACAAGAATCTGCAAAGGTATGTATTGAAAAAGTTATATTGCATATTGAGGGAGCCCTTAGAGAAGACTAGCGAATTATCTAAGTGTACCCTACTGTTAAGAATCAGAATGGGGGTCCCTTATGCAAGTCTGCCTGGCCCGAGGTGATGTGGACCCTGGCTGGTGGGGTCTGCCACATTGTGGATGGGGGAGAGACATCCACATGGACTACTGAGTCCTGTGGAGGAAAAGGGCAGGCGGCTTCGCTCTCAAGGGAAGCAAAAAGCCGTGGCCTTCACCATGACAGGCCTTTATTTCTTTTTCTCCTCATATTACATGAGAGTCCTCACTTACTATGCACAGGTTTGATTTAGGTGGTTACCTTTTACAGAAAACAAAGGAGCTGATGCCGCTAATCACATCACAGAAGAGGGATATTTGCAAATGAAAAGGCAAAAGTGGTTGAACCGGTTATACTCCATACTGGGGAGAGTTTTAGCATGGATTTTAGGGTTACTTTGCAGTAAATGTTTGCTGCAAATCAGGGTGAGGGAGTTTTTAGCAAAAGCAAGACTCAAAGTGGCCTAGACACATTGCAGGCCTGATTCCCCACGGGAGACCCTATCTGTGGGCGTGGGTCCTGTGCATATCCGAGTGGGAGCTGGGCCCACGCCATGCAGAATGGTCTCCTACACCAAGGTGGGTGCTCTTTCCACTACATTTTACTGCCCAGCTCAGACTAGACTCTCTACAAGGCTTGGCATCCCCCCAATAGTAATGCTCCAAAGAAAACAGTTGTGTAGGACAGAGAGGAAAGGAGACATTGCAAGGACCACTGAGATCAGCTCCAAGTTGGGAGCAGGCAGGCGGTGGGGCCTGCCATTCCTGACAGATGACTGCCACTTCATCTTGTGCAGACACGGTTATCCAGAACAGGCTGCCTTTATAGAGTCGCACAGCTCAGTCAGGTGTTTTATTACCAGTATCAATTTAATTTATATGTAAAAACACAATCAGTTTCCTTTGCCTTGTGAGAAATCTGACAGAAAAAAAAGTGACAGATGGCAGGTAGAATGTTCCCCAATTGTAGTGTGGATCATGGAAAATTGGACAGTTAGTCTATATTGGTATTTCCGGCAGAAATCATGGGAAAGAGGGAGTTATACACTGAAGCCTCATTTGTCCTGTTCTTCAGAATAAGCTGTCTCAGGTGGAGGGAGGCTGGTGGAGATTGGCTAGTGATGAAATATGCCAGTGCGTTCATCAGGATTGACAAGGGTCTCCATGACAGAGAATGTGCTTTGATGGGTCTGTGGAATTGGTCGAAGCTTCTACAGGTCATGAGCCTTTGTTTCTCTTAATCAGAGACTGCTAGATTTTGGTAATTTGGGGCTAGTACCAATGATAAGAAATAGTGTTGAGTAGGGGAGGACAGGTGTGTACCAGGCTCTGCTCTAGGTACTAGAGACAAATGGTTGCGGATCTTGGGACTGGCAGTGGGGAAACTGTATGAAAGGGACAGAGCACTGTTAGTGTGATCTTAATTCTCCAGGGGGAACCAGCCTTAAGAAAATTCAGTGGCCCAGATTCAATTAAAGATCTGTATTGTCAAGCCTTTTTCACCCCCATCGACAGTTGGGAGTAGAGCCTTTACACGTATCATAGACATGGGGCAGAAAGAAAGCAGCCTGAGTCTTTTCTTTGAAGGAATTCACAGTCTAGTAGGAGTGATAGACAATTAAGCCTGCAAGTATAATACAGTACGATGAGTGTTATAATGGAACTACTGAGGAGATTTCCCTTGGGGTGCCCCTAGCAGGCTGTGATTACTGCTACCTTTGCTGTCTTCTTATCAGCCTATCTTCATTTCACCGCAGGCTGGATGGCTAACCTCCCAGACCTCTGCACTGAAGCTTCTCTTTGCCCTGTCTCCTGTCCCAGCTAATTGCTTTAATTAACTTGTGTTATCTCTACTATTCTTACTGAGAATCTAGGTCTCACTGAAGTATACACTAAAAGTTTACTTTGTCTTTCAAAAATAAAGCCAAGGTGTTAAGCAAATGTCTCTGATATTAGAAGGATAGGGTCAGCAATCTCTTCTCTTGACCCTTTCATTCCATGGAGTGGACAGTACAAAACTGGCAGGTTGCTGATGATGTTTTTTTATGAAGCCTTTCTCTTTGAGTTAGGTTTGGATGAGGACCTTGCCCATCTCCTGTGGAGCACGTATATGCTTGTATATGTATGTAGGTATGAATGTATGCATCTATGTATCTATCCATCTGATAATGTAATTAATAAAATCTTTATTCTGCTTGCCTCATAGTAAGTTGTTCCTGGGCCCTAAATGCAGGGTCATTTAGGTTCTGTTAGTGGGCACAGATTCTTTACCCACTAGGTGTGTAGTTCAGGTACTCACCCAGGTAGTAATATGCATGAAGATCCCTAGTAGCAAAGATTGATTTGGAAGTGGAAGAATGGGGCCATCAAAACAACTCCTACTTCTAATTTTTTCCTGAACAAGTCCACTCACATATGCTTTGGGTAAAAGGAGGAAAGGAGAGAGAAAGTGGGTGAACCTTCAAGTTCCCCCTGAGGTATGAACAGTTGCATATTTTTTCTGAAATGCCAGGGCATTTAAGACCAGAAAAAAGAGCTTGTAGCCTATTTCTTCAAGGAAAAACATGGAAAAAAGACAGCAGGCCTTTTAGCCACTTAGTTCGTAAAATGAACTAATCCCCGACAGGCCTCCCTGTTGGTGCTCATGGCCAGAACAGAGCTGTAGCATAGCAGAGACAGTCCCAACAAAGAAAAGTATGAGAATTGTCCCAACTGGCTTATTTCTCTCCCCTCGGTTTTTAAAATAGACAAACCATATGGTTCCATATGATAGGACATCTTTACTGGAGTGTTGTATATAGTCTCTTTCTTGTTAAAATTAAATTTTTTATTTATTTGCATCTTTATCCCCAATAACTGATGATGTATAAGTGGGAGGCCAGAGTGCTAATGCCAGCAGACAGACAATTTAGCATGAAGAATTTCAAAGCATGAGTTCAAGTAGTAGCAGCTTATTAGCATTTATTCCTCAATATTAAAATTCACACATATTTTGTTCTAAGGACAAGGCCAGCCACATCACTTGTGGAGCTCAATGCAAAATAAAAAAGCAAAGGCAAGGCAGACTAGTCACTCTTCTCTTCTCATTGATCCCCTGCCCCGATCCTTCATTCAAATGGGCAACACTAAGGATTTGCAACCTCCTCAAGGGAGGTGAGCCTGATGCTGGGATTGAGGATGGATGAGTGGCCCCTTTTGAACTGCCCACAAAACTCACTGTGGTGGTGTTAGCCCTTGGCAGGGATGGGTGATATTTTGCCTCAAGCCCAGGTCATCCACTATTCTCTCCTCCCCCCACCTCCCCTCCTTCTGGGCTCTAAGAAGGAGGTGAAGCAGGAAGACTGAAAAACAGGGCCTTGAGGCCCGGTTTGTGATGCTCTGGGTGGAGGTCTGCCTGCAGCTGGCTAGAGCAGGGAGGGAGGGACCAAGGTCAGAAGGGTGGGGTGAGAATGTGGATATTGGGGAGGGAGACTAAGAGCCTGGTGGCAAGAGGCAGAACCCTCTGTGAGTGGGGGTCTTCAAGCCGTTTCCTTCCCCCGTGCTCCATTCTTCCATCAGACATCACTTATAAAACATAAATTCAAAGACAAAATTAGTAAGAATTTTATGTTGATGACTGCAGAGCATTAAACTCCAAGTGCAAGAGCCCTTCTGAAAATGGAGCTTCGCACAGAATGCACAGGTTGCAAGCTCATGAATCTGGTTGGCCCTGTTTAACCAACTATCCTTGAGTGTTGACCATGAGCCAAGAGGAGTAGGGTTCTCAGTGAAGAAAATGAGCACTAGTAAAACAGTTGCTAGGCTTGAGGACACATGTGGGTGGAGCTCTGGCTCCCATATATCCTGGTATCCAGCCTCTGACAAGGCCTTTCCCTTCTCCCAGTTGCAGCTTATCTGAACCTCTAAAACGGAGAAGTTGAGAGGTGGAGGATTTAAGTGTGTGTCTATGTGTGCATGTTTAAGGTCATGCAGTGAAAAAATGGCAGGAGAGATTCACAGTTATGCTGAATAGCTCCAAAATCCACACTATGTGCCTGTGTGATTTTGTCTGAGGTAATGGTGGCAGTGGTTCATGCCCCTCTAGTGCATTGGCACTTGATAAACTAGTGAACTATGTAAACACGCCACTGAGAAATTTAAAAAAAAAACACATAAAAGCCACTTTGCATAGAATTGCAGAGGGTTCACAGGGCACCTGAAGCCTATCAAGGCACCAGTTTGAGAGCCCCGACAACATAAAAGTGCTTCCCATATTGCCTGGTGGATAACAGGCCTTCCATCAGGATGTAATGAGTTTGCAGTGGCTGCCCAGCAGAACACAGCATTCTCATTCTTCTCTTACTAATTTAACAGGCTGTCTTGGCCAAAGCATTCTTTTCTGGCTCCTGCTTTTTTTTTTTAAAACTGCCCACAATTTTGTGGTACAATCACATCTTCACCGTATTTGCCTTCCATGGGGAGATCTCCCTGCCGTATGGCTGCTCAATTAGAAACAAGCCAGCCTTTTTGAAGAAAAACAAGAGCAGTCTTTTGATATGAATCCTTGTAAAGGACAGCTGGTGTGACGTTAACTTTCATTCTTGGCTGATCCAGAGAGCCACAGTCACACCAGGCTTTCAGACAAATGCTGGGACTCACTGCAGGTTGTTCTGGACTCCGGGAGCTGCTGCTGGCAGCACAGGGCCCGGTAGATGGCGCCAGTAGCCCAGAAATGGACCTGCTGCAAAGGACAGTGTGTTAGGGTTGGTCATGTATTATTTATGAGGGGAAATTAACTTTGAAATCTTCTTAGTTTGCCCCCAGCAATATATGCAGTAAACATGATTTCTCAGTACGAGGTAACAAATAGTCTTTCTAACAAATTAGATGAATTCTGATGTCTGCTTTCTGGTACTTTGGAGTTATGTGTATTTGGCTTTTTAAAATTATTAGCATTCAAAATGCCTCTGCTTTACAGAGAAGAATGTCCGTGTGATCCTGCGAGGTCTTGGGGAGAAAAAACACATTACAACCTTAATAAAATGCAAAGATAGTCTGGAAGTTGTTGTTTAAAAGGTACATTTTTTATTGGACTTTCATGTGGTGGGAAAAGCATCCTACTGTGGAATCAGGTGGATATGACTCTGAATTATCTGCCTTTTGGAAGTTGTGTAATTCTGGCTGAGTTACATTTCCTGAAACTTATCACTTCATCTGTAAAATGGGTTTACGACACCTATTTTACAGAATTGTTGTTTATGCTACATGAACCATATGCAGTTGTTGATGCAAGGGGAACATTCATGACTAACAGCTCCTTTCCTCTTTTTAACATGGTGCAGTAATAAAGGTAATGGCAGATGACCTATGGTGTTTGTGAGAGAGTTTTCAAGTGAGAATTTGTCTGAAGCAAGTGTTTTACCATTACCTGAGAAGACAAGGATGAAAAGAGAAGTAACTGTTTTCACAGAACAATTAAAGCTTTATGAAGTGGCAGGTGAGAATGGGAGATGAATGCCATATGAGTCATGGTGGCTCTGGAAATTGCATCCTGGGGACATAATGTCACAAATGAAACAAACAACTGGGAGTGACTCTTATTAGAATAACAGCTAAATTTTGCGCCAGGGTAGAGCAATCACCTGGGATTGGGTTGGATCTCAGGCCGCAGATTGCACATAACTCTCTGAACTTCAGTTTCCTTACAGTAAATGTGGATAGTATCACTTACCTATCCCATGATAATAGGGTTGCCATGAGGGTTAAACAAGTTAGTGCGTGAGAGCAGCTTAGGTCAGTGCTATGCAAGAGTAAACGTGGCTGATGATGTTGATGTTGCTGTCATATGTCAGGAGGTTGCAGTGGTTGGGCCAAAAGATCTTGAGCTGGAGAATATAGGATCAGGTTCTTGTTCTGTTACTTAATGACAGTGTGGATTTGGGCAAATCACTGAGTTCTCTTCTTGATAAATGCTAATGAGCATGGTAATAATCCCTGCACTGGACACCTTGGAGGATTTGTCTATTGGATATGCTCTAACATGGCTGTAATTCAGAGATATGGGTAAAACCGTAAAATCTTGTTAATGAAAAACTATGCCAGAGGAAGCTGAGGTGACTGTCCAGAGAAGAGGAACAGCTGTGGAGGAAGAAGGTGGCAATGAGTGAAGAACAACAGGGTGGCCTCAGAAGGAAGAAGAATTGCAATTACCCCTTGTTTCTTTTACAAGGAGAATATGAAGCGGCAGCTGCACATTCCAAATGACCCATGGACCCATGTATATAGCTGAGGTCGTGTCACCAATAGTAAGCAAGGAGACCTGTGGGAAGAGGAATATAGATGGTGTCTCAAACTGAGGCTCTGAGAAAATGACCCAACAGGCTGCTTCTCTCCTCAGCTCTCTGAGTGAAGTGATGGGTAGCTACAAGTCAAAATTTAGGCAGAATGGGGTGAGGGGAGTCTTAGGGTCTGTATGACACCACCAACTTGATTATTGTTCTTTATGATTTCTGAAATTTAATTATGTTTGTGTAGAGGTAAATTCGTAGCTAGAAGAGATGTGTAACTTGTCAGATATTTCTTGGAGGGTCAGATGTGGCAACATTGACAACACAGGTCATATGCCATACAATTAACATCACTAAGCCTTGGCCTTGCTGTGAGATATCAGCGCTTTGTAAATGGTGAAGTGGCATGGAAATGCTCGTTGTAAGCATGGCTGTGCTGTAATTACTATCTCATGAGTGGCAGCATGGTAAAGTGGACAGAATGTAATTATGAAATCCAATGTCTTTGGGTCCAAAGCTTGCCTCAGCCACTTACTAAGAGGGTAGAAGTAGGGAGGAAGTCACCTCTAGGTGATGGAGCAGAGTACAAACAAGAAGGGAAAGATGGTAAGTAGAGAGAAGGGCAGCTGCTTCATATTCAGGCAAGTGTCAGCAGTAGGGAGATTAAATGGGAAGTAATCAAGGTTCCTCAAGCAGTGAGAATGTAAGAATAGGTGATCTACAGAGAGCTGCACAGAGGGGACGGTACTCAGACTCCAGAAGGTGTGTTAGGTAGCAACTCTCAGCTGCCTTCTGAGAATTGGGGGTAGGGGACTCAGCCTTTGGTCTAACTAGAAAGAGCAAGGGAGTGTCCCAATTCCATTCTTTCACTCAGGAGATGTTTATGTGTGCTGGCTACGTGCCAAGCATGACTTTAGGTCTTTGAGATATAGAAGTGTAATGACAGCAAAGAGCCCTGCTTCTACACCTGAGAGGGGAAACCAAACAAAACTAAAAAGGAGAGGTAAGGAATAACAAATTGTGGGGTCAGTGGACAGGCCACCCCCACCCCATGACTGAGGGCTGGTCAGACAGCCACTGGCCAGAAGGAATGTGTATTATTTTGGGAATAGATTGTAACTCCCTCCTTATCTTCTTGTGGGAGAGGCTTCTTGTCCTGTGACTGCTTCTTGACCCTTTCACACACTGAGGCCATATAGTTTAGAGTCCCTTATAGGACATGTGCCTCCTTTGTCTGGGACCCCTTACAGTGAGCCTCAGACTGGGGGTGGGGGTGGTCTCTCTCACACCTATGCGCCACCATCGGTGCACTCCCCTGTAATGCGAGTGATAAACAGCATGCCCACACCTGTCCACATTGGCTAGTCCTCTGGGTGGTTTTTCAGAGTATCATAAACACTTAAGCAGCTCCCTGGTTTGAGTTTAACACTCCTGTGCTACACAGATATATAACTAACATAGCACACAATCCTGGGGAAGAGACTTTGGGATGAAGATTTGCTTGTGGGACCACCTACAGGTAGGAGGGTGAGGAAGGAGTGAGTAGGGGGAGAAGTTTCATTGAGACCAATTATAATAGAGGCCCTTGGTCAATCCTACCTGATGCTCTAGAGGGGGCATTGTCCTTCACAGATGTCTCACATTGCAGCTTTTTACCTTGCATCACGTAGTCATTGATGTGGGCAGGTGCTAAACCAGGGAGGGGCATGACAATTGGGTGAGGCAGCTCACTGTAGTGGACGGCAATTCCTGTGGTGGGACTCAACTGTGAGCTACCAGGCCATCCACTGCAGTTTACCACTGGTGCCCCTCAGAGCCCACTTGCTCTCTGTGGTAAATTAATGGGTGTTAAAACATCTGGTAGTCTTTTTCCTACAGACACTGGTCCAAGATGTTGGGAGTTTAGTTCCCGCAGAAAAAACATTACATCCCATACTTAACAATGAACCCTCCTTACCATCCAGTGCTTTCAATTGCTGACTTGTTCATGTGTTTTTATTTTCAGGTTCTGGATGATTCAAAGGGCAGCCATTTATTGCTGCTATTGTTTGTTTTGAATCTCTTGTGTCTAGCAGAAAATACCATTTGTCCAGTGTGTCCAGCACACACTTGGCACTCAATGAAGTGTTCTCAGTGGTAGAAAAAAATGACCACAGGGAAATGAATGAATCACTTTTGCAGATACCTTAGTTGTACATCTAAATATCCAACCAAATTATTGAAAACAGTAAGACAGGAGACACAGGCTACACAACAATCCTGCAACAATTAAGTGCATTTTAGTGCACTTAGTGCAATTAAGTGCATTTTTACTTATATTCTATTAACATAAAGCTTAGAAATTACTGAAAAAATACATGAAACTAGCCAATGCCCTCACATCCCACATTGCCTGTAACTTTTATATTTATACATTATATTTTCTTCCAAAACACAGTAGGTTATTTTTTAATGGAAAAGAGTTATGTAAACTCCATGGGAAAAGCAAAAGAAAATACGAATAAAAGGAGAGCTCTGCCCTGTTCCAGACTGGTGATACTAATTATCATAAAGATGGTAATATCCTCTAGTTCATATTTACATCTATGTAATGTTAGGACCTTTGTAGAATATTCCATAGATCTTGAAAATTTTAATATGCAATTCTTATGTAAAAGTGGGCAATACCAAAGGCTTACATTTTCTTTAAGACAATAACAATGTTATTGCTACATAAAATTTTAAAACATTTTGAGAATAACAATTATCAAAACCACATGATATGGAGTTGAAAATTTGATAAATTGAGAACTAGATTTAAATTACTTTAGTAGATTTAATATTTGTTTAAGAAAAACTGAATTTATCTAGTGCCTCAAGATTTAACAAAAGTAATATAATAATGAGAAAATAAATAATTACTGCATGTTCTATTGCGTATTTGAATACCAGTATAAAATATATTAACTCAAATTTGTATTTTATTCTACACACAAAGATAATGTTCAGTGGGATGAAAGAGTTAAACATTTTTTTTTTTATAGCTTGCAAAAATTTAGAAGGAAGTGGAATCATACACTTATGCCAGTTTCGAATGGAAGATCCTGGAATTATCTTCTGGAGGGTGGGCCCCATGTAGTACAGGCTTCCTCAGCTAGGTGGGTTCTAGAAACCCATCTGTATCAGTGTTACGAGCTAGTGTTGTGAGAAACTGCGTTTGGTTTCTGTGAAATTCTTTTGAAGACTGAACACGTTTGCCCATTTCTTGATGGGTGATTTACAAGTGTACCTGCCCACATCACACTGAGTGTTCAGCAGTTTCTGACCAAAAACGACATGACCCCCATGCCCCACCCTCCCTATTCACTTGATCTTGCCCCTAGCAACATTTTTTTGTTGTTTCTCCAGATGAAAAAAAATCCTCAAAGGGAAATGTTTTGCCGATGTGAAAGAGGTGAAACAAAAAAATGGCAGAAGCACTAAAAGGCACCAAAATCGATGAGTTAAAAAACTGTTTTGAACAGGGGAAAAAAATGTCTCAATAGACAGATTGCATCAAATGGACAGTACTTTGAAGGTGGCTGAGGTTTAAACTTGTAAGAATAAATACAAAATTTTTTATAAATTCTGGTTTCTTTTGGTTGCCCTCTTGTGTATTTTTGCAAGTCAAAATATAATAGAGGAAATATTAAAAAGAAACTAAAGGATAGAAAACTGGATATATAGCAGTTGGATGAGTAACTAAGAAAAATGAATGGATTATGAAGCAATAATTAACTTCTACCTGCTTAACAGCTTCCAAAGAGTTTATGTACAATACTTCCTTAGATCTTCTACAACCTTCCTACTCAAAGTATGGTCCTCAGACGGGCAGCATTGACATTACCTGGAGCTTATTAGAAATACAGAATTCTCAGCCTGGCCTCAGACCTACTGAGTCAGAATCTGAAGTGTAACAAGATGCCCCAGTGATTCATATCAACTTTTAAGTTTAAGAAACTGTATTATAAATAAATTATTAAGGAAACTGAGGTTTAATAATTTGTCATAATCACAGAGTTACCAAAAAGAGTGGGCTTTGATTTCCTCATCTTTTAACTGCAAGTAAATTTTCATTCATTTATTTATTTTTCAATGGATAATATTAATTGGTACTTGTGCATGGGCAGTGGCCAGGGCTGGGGATACATAGTACCTGTTTGATCTGCATGGACCCTTTTCTCTGAAGCATCACTGCAGAATGAAGGTACTTTTTAATTAATTAATTGTATATCCATCAGTACTTTTCACGTGCCAAGCATTTCTCTTGGTCCTGAGGTTAGTACTTTGTTTATTTGAAGTAACTCTTCTTTGCACATGGACTACTCTCTAAATGGATCACCTTTCCTCTCTTTGTCTGCCTTAACAACACTATTTACCCTTTTGGGCTAGGCTCTTTCCATGTGCAGGCTTTCTTGGCCTCCCCAGGGAGTGTGAAATGTGTCTTTCTCGGAAATCCCTTAATCTCTTACAGCTCATTCTGTACCACAGGATGTACTCATGTACCACATTGCCATGTTTATTTACATCTCTTTTTTACTCTTTTTGCTCCGTACCTATCACTATCTGTAAACTGTAAACATCAATGTTAGGAACTTTGCTCCTTTATTTCTTCATTTTTGTATTCTTGAGCCTCGCCACAGAGTCTATTAAAAATTGCATGTTTAATACATGTTTGCTGAAAGAGTGGCCAAATATGTTATGAAAACTTACAAAATTCTAAGGTCCTAATGGGAACAAAGCCAGAGTTTGACACCCAGGTATCCAGTCTTAGTATTTTGTCAAATTTGCCAGATACACATTCACCAATCTGATTTTTTCCTAGTATGTTTATTCTTGTATATGCCTGGTGAGGCAAAAGTGTGTTTACAGTTTTGAGTGCCCAAAACATAGAGTTTATTCTTGTATTATTATTTATTGATTATTGTATTATTTTCCATATAAACAACTATATACCTCTTGCCCAACCCTGTATGTTTTCTCTCTCTCTCTCTCTACATTGACATAACCTGGCAATCAAAGAGAGTGGACTGGAATGGGCATGCGTGAACAACAACTTCATTGTACTGGTCAGTGGGAGTGATAGATGCATTGAGTGAGCATGTGCACTGTGTGGCCATCACATTCAAAATGACTGAATGAGTAGAGCAATGAATCTGCATCAAATTTTGCATTAAGCTTGAACATTCCTCCACAGAAATTATTTAGATGATTCTGAAGGCTTTTGGGGATGATGCAATGAATACAGTGCAAATAAAAGTGTGGCACAAATTCTTCAAAAGTGTTCAAGAATCTGTTGAAAGTGAGCCATGTTCTGGAAGGCCTACAACAAGCAGAATACCTGAGAATGTTGAACATGTATAGGATGTAAGTGGCAAAGATCTGAAACTGACAGTGGTATAACAAGAAGCTATCTGGGGATTCCAAAAACTACTGTGTGTCTGAGATTTTGATGTAGGATCATGGCATGAAATGTGTTGTGGCAAAATTCATTCTGTGGCTTCTGCTACCAGCGCAGAAGGAACATCGTGCTGTAGCTACTAATGACTTGATTCAAATAGCTACTGATGAATCAGATTTCCTCAAGAAGGTCATAACTTTGAAGAGGACTGAGGCATCATTGTGCTATGTACAATGTTTTTTGCATCTTGTATCTTCTTCAATAAATGTCTCTATTATTCATAGCACATGGCGGGATACTTCCTGGACAGACCTCCATATTTGGGCACTTACCATGGCAGGAAAACTATGGGAGACCTGACTCCAGGTAAGGGAAAGAAGCAGAAAGACTCTCCACCAGAAGGAGGTTGTTCCTTTAAACTATGACCAATTGATGAGCAGGGGTTTATATGGAAGTTGTTAGAGATTTGGCTCTTGAAAGAGAGAGGCTTAGAAATGAAAATGGCATGGATTTTTAAAAATCATTCAGATTACACATAAGGACATTTCCAGAATTGTATAATTCTATCTATACCTGTCATCTTGATAAATCAGGTCCATTTTTGAGCAAACTTCACACCCCCTCAACCATATTTCTATGACTACAGGGCTATTGATTCTAATGGTGCACAACCTGCGAGGGGCAGAAAATGCCCGGAGAACCAGCACAATGGAAGGTCTTTGATGAAATGCTCATCATTCACTTCTTTGGAGAGGAGGGGAATGGACTCTGGCTGGATGATGGGGAAGTGGAAGCTCATTAAAAGGGACAGGAGGCCAATTATTCAGCTTCTGTCACTGAGCCCTGCTGCTCTGATTTGGCTCGTAGACTCTCCAGGACCAGTGTGGATGTAAATATTTGAACTAAATGCTGTTTTATGTTTTAGTTCAAGGGTGTTAAAACCTGTTTTATTTAAACTTAAAAGTAGTCTCAGCTTTTTTGGTTTGTTTGTTTGTTTATGATGATTAAAACAAACATGCTGTATTAGTGGCTTTGTATGTGCAATGGAATTTCTTTTACTGAAAAGGACCTAAGAACCTTTGGCTTGGTCAGTGCATCAACCCCACTGATATGAGTCCTGTAGATGAGCAGCCAGGGAAGGACTTGGGTCTGTAAACAGAAGACTGAATTAAATCTCAACTTGCTGATAGTGTGGTCTTTGGTTTGTTACAATTTCTCTGAGTCTTAAGATTTCTCATCCCTATGAAACAAGGATCAAAATGTTTAATTTCAGTCTTGTAATATAGTTTAAATGAAGGGACTTTGTCAGTAAATGGTAATTCAAAATGTTCATTGCCAGAGATCCTAAATCCCTGCTTGGGGCTATGTGGTGCCATGTGGAAGACAAGGTCAAGTGAATGCTTGGTGACCATAATGTTTTTAATTACTAGCTAGAGTGTGATTCTAAGTCCAAACATATATTTCTCCTGGTGAGCTGAGCTGACCCACACAGAACCATGAGGAATCCTTTTATTTCAGCTGAGGCAGATTACTGTTTTTTTCTAGAAGAAAAATGGACTTCTAGTTTTCTTTCCCCTCAACCCAGAGACTGACCTTCTTGGCTATTTAGATTTTGTATAAATTTAAGAAAAATACACCAACAAAAAGAAAGGGAAATGGGTGCCTCTCCTAAGGTTTAGAGTAACACTGTGATAGATAGTAAGAAACTAATATTGTGAGCACCCGCTCTGTGTGCTATGCTTTGTATAAAGCATAATCTCATTTAATCTTTATAGTGATCCCCTAAAGTAGTTATTACAATTGAGGAATGAGACTTGGAGAGGCGAGACAGCAAGGCCCACTAACTATCTGCCCAATGTCTTTCAGCTAGCAGGTGACAGAGCCCAGATTTGAGACCAGTCACTGAAGTCTACCCACCACCTGAGGCTCTATAGAAAGGGTCTCCTGTGTCATCAGTTTTGTGTTCCATATGTTTGCCCTGGGAAAAACAACAACCTTTTCAAAATCAAAAGATGATATAAAAATGCACAGCATCATCCTTCAGAACACTTAAAGCCTAAAAGCTATATTATTAAAATGACAGGGAACCTTTTTATCCAGCAGATGAAAACATCACCGTGAGAGCATTGGAGCAGAGAGAAGCCTAATCCCTCTTGTTGCCACTGTGATGACAGGTATTATATCCAGGTGCGTGAGAGATAACATGGTTGCCTCACCATGTAATTATCATTGTTTCCTTAGTGGTACCATAAGCAGTAATTATCAATAACTAACATTTGGCATTTGGTTGTAACTTAGTAAACAGTCTGTCACATTGGCTTTATAATTTGGGATGGATGTTGATGGTAGTCTGTCATGAATCCAGTACTACCAATTGATCTTTCTCCCATGAGGCTCCTGAGGAGGCTGCAAACACAGGAAACAAAGCAGATTGGGATGCAAAGTACCACTTTATTATTTGCTGTCCATGTACCTGATTCCCTAATACAAACCTCTGGTAAAGTTCAGGTAGGAACTTTTGGCGTGGGCCTGGGGCCTTGGGTGAGGCTCTTACTACCTTTTCTGCTGAATGCAGGAGCATGGGAATGGTGCAGACTTTGACTAAACTGTACCCAACCTACAGAATGTGTGGAGGAGGTGAGAGAACCAGAACTCTGAGGGGCCAGACCCTGCCTGTGTTGTTTTATCAGACAGATGTAGAAAGCAGCCCAGTGCCAGGTTGCTACTCTATTAATATTAACATACAGTGGCCCATGATAATTTCTGGAACTTGGAACAATTATACTTGCTACTTTGCTCATGAAAAGGGAAATACAGGAATATGGCTGGGGAGGGGATGATGCCTCTACAGTTTGTAGAAGTTGTACTGCCAATGTACCAATTTAACTCTGTTCATTATCCCTTCTGTGAAAATACAGTAGTCTGTTGTATCACTGTTTCTTTTTTTGATTTAAAATTGTGTTTATTGAGTTGAGAGAGAGAGAGAGAGAGAGAGAGAGAGAGAGGGAAACATCGACTGGTTGCCTCCCATTATGTGTCCCCACCAGGATCAAACCTGCACACCTAGGTATGTGCTCTAACTGGGAATCAAACCTGCAACATTTTGGTGCATGAAAAAATTGCTCCAACCAACTGAGCCACACTGGCCAGGGCTTGCTCCCTTTCTCAATAGCTCCTTAGCCTTGGATAAGTTGCTTTATGCCTGTAAATTTTAGAAAGTCAGCTGCAATTGTTCCTGCCCTATGTTTGAACATGACCAGATGCAGCATCATATATTATTTAAGTCACTCAAAACTCCTATTTTCCAAGTAGAAGTAGAATTTAACTTTTAAATATAAGCTGATTTACACCACTCTTTTGCTCAACACTCCCTTCAGTGGATCTTCATCTCATCTAGGATAAGGTACAAGCTCTTTATCATGGCTTACAAGGCCCTGTATGAACTGGCTATCGGCAGATCAGCCTGGACGTCTACCTCCAAACTCTATCCTTGCTCATTTTTCTCAACCACCCAAGCTTTCTTGAACATGCCAAGCTTGCTTCTGCCTTAGAGTCTTTTATCTTCCCTTCGCTTGGAATGCTCTATACCTAGATCTTTGCAAGGCTCACTCCCTAACTTTGTGTCTCTTATCACATTTCTACTGCTTAGAAAGGACTTTGTTGATTGCTGTATCTTGAGTGGCAGCCCGCCTATAGAAAATGCTGTTGAACTCTACCCATACCTTCTGAGCCTACCTCAGAAGTCTAATGCAGCTTTACGGGACAGTTTCCTGTATGTGCTAATAGCTTGCTACCTGAAACCTTTGTGTCCCTCTGCAGGGTGATTTTCTCAGGCCACAAGAATTTGCTTGGCTTCTGGGTGAGGAGAGCTGACAGTACGAGAGTTATTGCCCTAAGGGGCAACATTGAACCACTCAGGGGCAGAATTTAGTGGACATACAACTCAGTCTTTTCACCTCTTGGTGGAAAATTTCCAGTGTATGTACTACATATACTGCTCTTTGAGGATCACTGTAGTGAGATTTATACCCAGTAACACGAGCATCTGGGAATTCTTTTTTGGGGGGAGGGGCAGCATTTTGAATCTTCCACCCCAGCTTCATTGAAATGTAATTGCATATAAAAATTAGACATATTTAAGGTATGTAATGTGATGGTTTGAAATGATTACCACAATGAAGCTAATACATCTATCACTTCACAGAGTTGGTTGTGTGTGTGTGTTGAGAAAACTTAAGATCTATTCTTGTAGCAAATTTCGAGCATGCAATACAGAATTCTTTAAGCCAGGCATTCTTTATTGGCTATTCTCACTTCTACACTCCTTCACCTTGTTTCAGGGGCCAAGTAAAACACTTGTAGCCAACTTCTTATCTTAGGGTCTCCTTTTGGTGGAAACCCAACTATATACCCTCATTCATCATTTTTATTCCTTATTTTTCCTACTTATTATGCACTTAGGAGATTCATGAGGACAATGTTTTAGAACTTACTGCCATATCCTCTGTCTTGCAGAGTGTCTGGCTCATAGGAAGCTCTCATTAATTGCTATTGAATGATTATAGAATAGGAACAAACCCCTGCAATTACTCACTCCCTTCTTTTGAATAATTTGCTTCAAACTTTGAAAAAGGTAATAAAAATTGACTGCTTAGTCTGACTTCAGTGTTTTAAATTTGTGACTGTTTTCTTTATTATGTTAGCTTTTCATTACTATTATTTTATTTCAACATTTCTTGAAGGTACATTATGGGTATATTGTATTAGGTTAGTTATAAACATTGTCATCTTTAATAATTACATTTCTCTGTAAGGTGGATTTTATTATTCATAGTCTAAAAATATAAAAATTAAAGCTTATTCAGGGTCGTAAAGTGTATATGTGGAGAAGCTGGGGCTTAAGCCCCCATGTATCTGACTGAAATTTACACTTTTCTCTGTGTATCCTGCCTTTTAGGCAAATAATACACTTACAAGACATAACTTTACTTTAGTTTTGTTTTAAGTGAACTCTAAATAGCCCTAAAGGAAGAGAGATGGTATGTGTCAGGTCTCCAAGCACATGCACACACACAAAACCTGTTACAAGAAGACCTGTTACCAACTACTAGTCTTTGACAGTTCTATGATCTAGTGTTTCAAATATGTGGGTAAAAGTGAATACATTTTTATGCCTAGGTTAATGCTCTATTGTTTTGCTAGGAAAGTGAAAAGAAAGCAAAATAACTGCTAAGGTGGGAGCACTGCAGCAGATTCTGATGTATTAATAGTTCTGGTTATAATCGTATGTCGTGGCAGTATCTGATGTGTCCAGTTAATATTTCGTAATGGAGAATAATTGGGAAAATTTTATATTACTTGTAAAATCAAGGTAGAGTGCCCCAGATTTTACTTCTAAAGTGAAATTGGCTTCAAACAAATAATTTTAAGCCTCAGGGATGATGAAGAAATGCTTTAATTTTTCTTTCTCTAATTAAAATAGAGTATTTACTTAAATATGGACTTAAAGAATAAAAGTGATATGTTTAAATGAACAATACTCCTTTACACATTCAACAATCCATAATGACAATGCTAAGCACATTTAAGTAAAATATCTGTTCTCCCTAGTAACAATCTAATTTTAACTTAATGGAAGACAAAATTATCTCAGAAATTCCAAGCAAATAAGAATTTCAGTAAAGACACAAAAGAAATTCTGTCATTCTTGCTCCTGTCTGGGTGGTCAGTACAGAAGTGTTGAAAGGGGCATTGGACCAGGAGTTGGAAACCCATGGTTGGCTCTGACTTGACATTAATAAAGATAATCTTGAACAAGTTTTCTAATATTTCTTGGTTTTGATTTCTTGCCCTAAGATTGGACTACCTTTATATGGGTTCTCCTATTTTTGACATTCTGTGACTTTATGACTGTACAATAGAAATGCATTACTTTCTTGAATTTAGTGGTGTCACATAGAAAAATTTAGCACTCTAAAATATTAACTGATGTGAGAGACAGCTATGATCTAATAATACAATCCATGGAATTAAAACTTGGAGATATAATTTTAAATCGGAATTTTAAATCTGCCATTCTAACTCTTTGTGCGTAAAAAACATGGGCCTTGGAGTTGGGAAGATCAGATTCTATCCGAGCTCTGACACTTACCAACTATTAGACTTTGATCAATTCATTTCTGATTCTTAGTTCCTTAACTCTAGAATTAAGATTATAATATATGTTCACCTTGTACTGAAGAAGTCTGTGTATATAGTATGAGATGAGTTTTTCAAAAGCATTCCATTAAAGTGAAAATTACCATTCTGGTGTAAGGTATCACTATTGATTAAAAGGAGTAAAACAAAAGGAATAATAATGCTTTTCAGGATCTTTTTTTGAGAGATGGTTTCAAGTCACTAAGCCAATGTGGACCTTGACAAAATTGTCATTTCTCTTGCATTGGGGGAAGGGCTACTCAGAAATGAAAGATTTTCCTAATCATAGAAAGACTGACTTATTGTTTTATGGGATTCAAATGGAAAATAAAAATCTCCAAAATGTTTGGAAAAATATGCAGTTAGTCTTATTATATATGTAGTCTTATTAAAAAACTTTATTAAGCAACTATAATATATTATGTACTATTCCAGGCTCTTTCCAGATATAGTCTAATTTCATTTTCACAATGATCCTGTGCATTCAGTATTATCATCTTGATGTTATGGATGGTGGAGTAAGGCTTACAGAAGTTGAGTAACTTGACTGGGGTCATATGACTGGTCAGAGACAGAGCCCTGATTTAACTCATGTTTTCAGAGATCAAAACTTATACTTTACCTTTTTCCTTACCCATTTCTATGTCAAGAGAAAAAAATTATTTTTATAATAATATTGAGCTCCAACTATATGATAGGCATGGACTTAGGCAGTTATATATCTCTGAATCTTCACAAAAACTCTTGATGCAAGTTTTATTCTCATTATAAAGTTTTTTTTAAGCCTTTACTTTCTAGAGTGATGTTGACACATCAGTAAATTGGTTTAAAAATTCAATAAACAGAGCAAATTAAAAACAAGGAAGAGAATAAATTTAGGGTAATAGAGAAAAATTAATTTCTTACAATGATATTCACACATATTTTAATATATACATGTGGGTTATGTTATATATGCTAACATTTATATGCTAATTTTGGGAATAAATGATGCAACTGTTAGCTAGAGAGAACTAAAGATTTAGAATTAATATATAGAGAGATGAGAATTAATTGGGAGTGGTTAAAAGACAATGGAATGAACAATGATTTGTGGAATATTAGGCTCCACAAAAACCTTTCAAGTCATTGGCCATTTGTGGGACTGAAATGAAGTATAGAGAGAACAGTTATACAAAAATATATGTTGCATGTTATCAGATTCAGGAATCTGTAAAGTATCCAGCATTGCGCTGAGAATTTTTCTACATATTATCTCATCTAATCCTCAACACAGCACTGCAATGTACATTTTATGATTTCCATTTTGCCAATAAGGAAGCTAAGCCTCTGATTCCATTGTAGGTGCATCTACCCATTCTCCACTACCGTGAAAATAATCCTCAATAAATTCCATTTCTCTTTTTTCAAATAAGGGAGGTAAACTGAAGTTTCTTGAACTTCAGGTCTTTAAGGACTTTGCGCCTGGTCATAGTTTTTATCTCTGTCCCAATTACCTCTGTCATTCTGGATAACTTCACACCTAAGATGACAAGTTTTTGCCACTATGTTAGTAATTGTATCTTATGAGCAGTCACTTGCTACTGTTACTTATTATTATTCCATCCTCCCTGCTTCCTACCTCATTGCTCAAGCAAGGTAGCATGCATGTGCACAACTATGGAAGGTCTCTGACGTGTGATGTTTCAGCTTACCAATTTTCAACTTTATGATGGTGTGCAAGTGAGGCCCAGTTAGTAGAAACTGTACTTTGAACTCCTGTATTTTCCTGGGTTAGTGATAGGTGGTATGATACACTATTGTGATACTGGGCAGCTGCAGTAAGCCACAGTTCCTAGTCAGCCACATGGTCACGAGGGTAAACAACTGATACTTGACAGTTCTGTGTTGCCAGTGGTTTTTGAATATTGTGTTTTGTGTTTTTCCATACCATTATGTCTTCAAAGTGCCCATCTGTGTTTCCTGCTTCTGGTGAGAAGAAGAGAAGGAAAACAATTACTCTTGAGATGATACTCAAGACAATTGCCCAACTGTAGGCTAACATAAATGTTCTGAGCATATATAAAGTAGGTGAGGCTAAGCTATGATATTCAGTAGGTTAGGTGTATGAAATACATCTTTGGTTTAAGATATTTTGAATCTCTGATGGGTTTTTGGGACATAACCCAATTGTAACTCAAGGAGCACATGTATCTTTAAAAAAGAGAGGACCATAAAATCTGTAATAGAGAACATTTCCCAGTGCTGAGCAATGTAGCTAAAACCAGATGAGGACAGGATGCTCGAATCTATTAGAGCAATTACATCATTCCACCATGTAACTAGGTATTTCTTTCTGAGACTTTTCTCCTTCCCTGTGAACTTTGCAGAGGCAGGGACCAGAGAGTGTGTGTCCTTTGTCACCACAAACTCCTTTTAGGAGTTCCAAAACAGCACCTCAGATACCAATTCATGTAAGATGAAGACGACAATCTTATTAGCTTGGCACCAATAGTCTTATCATTGTAGACATGTGAGTGAAAGGTACGAGCCTCTCTTGGCAATTTACTTTGTAAAATGTTGCCATTCTCAATCTGCATGGTGGTTATTCTTTTCTGGTTATATCTCTCTATTCTTTCCAAGGATCTTACTTTCAAACTCATATCAGAGTGCTGGGCTTTCTGCATGGATACTGTTTTCTTCTGCAATGCCCTTAGACAGAGATTATCTGTTCTATCATATCCCTAAAAAGTCCTGGGGGTTCTGTCACCATTATTTTCTTTTCCCATTGTCACATACAAACATTGGTTTGTCTTTCTGACTTTTATAAAATACCTCTCCATATAAGACTCATAGCTTTTGGTTAAGTCATTTATATAGCTCTGGTTGGCTTTGAACTCCTGCTTAGTCCTTTGTGTTCATCCAAGACTTCTGTCCTGACCATTATTTTTTCCTTTGTCTTCTATGCCTGTTGTCATTTTAGAAGACAATTTTTATACCCAAGTGGGTCATCTGTATTAGTCTTAAATCTTTCTGACCTCTGGGGTCCAATAATCTTTATTTCAACTACTTTCTCCCAAAGTCACATGGTAGTTATTGCAGGTAGCACTTCAACTCTTGAAATGTTGAGCTACCATAATGTTCTCTTATTCCTCCAGCTCTTTATTCCTTCCTTGAGGTTGCAGTTTCTTTCCTTTGCATTTTCTTCCAGTAGTTTTCCCTTCGTGACTTTAATTCTTTATTTATCTTAGACCAGTGGTGCATCTCTCCAGTGACTTACTTTCAACATGATTTTTGCCTTTTTCTGCCCCCCCCCCCCCCAAAAGAATCTATCTTGGATGTACCACAGGCACTTAAAACACAAAACTTCTAAAACTTAACTCTTAATTTTTGTCACCAAGCTCACTTAAGTTCTTTAACTATTTTTTTGTCACCAAATTCACTCATGTTCTTTATGTTGGTGAGCTGTGTTACACAAACAAAAACTTCAGTGAGGTGATGTTTCACTCTTCCTTTTTAATATCCCTGATATCCAATATATATTCAAGACATAGCACATTTTTAAAAATTGTGAACAATTTTATTTAAAAATTTTTTGACTTTAAATAATTTTTTATTTTTCAATTATAGTTTATGTACAATATTATATTAGTTTTAGATATATAGCCCAATGATTAAAGATTATATAACTTACTAAGTAATTATCCTGATAAATCTCATACCCATAGTCATTACAATATTATTGACTATATTCCCTATGCTGTACTTTACATCCCCATGACTATTCTGTAACTATCAATTTATACTTCTTAATCCCTTTACCCTTTCACCCATCCTCCCAACCCTCCCATCCAGGAACTTTCAAAATGTCCTCTTTATCTATGAGTCTGTTTCTGTTCTGCTTGTTCATTTATTAAAAATTTTTAATATTCAGTAGTTGATAGATATGTGTTTATTATCATTTTATGATTCATTTTTTAATCTTTTTTTCTTACAAATTATCTTTTAACATTCATGTAATATTGGTTTGGTGCTGATGAACCCCTTTAGCTTTTTTTTTCTGAGAAGCTCTTTATATGTCCTTCAATTCTAAATGATAGCTTTGCTGGGTAGAGTAGTCTTAGTTGTAGGTCCTTGCTTTCATCACTTTGAATATTTTTTGCCAATCCCTTCTGGCCTCCAAAATTTCTGTTGAGAAGGCAACTGGCAGTCATCTGAGAACTCCCTTGTAGATAACTAACAGCTTTTCTCTTGCTGCTTTTAAGATTCTTTCTTCATCTTTAACCTTCAGCATTTTTATTATGATGTGTTTTGGTGCGGGTCTCTTTGTGTTCATCTTGTTTGGGACTCTCAGAACTTCCTAGACTTGTATGTCTATTTTCTTTCCCAGGTTATGGGATTTTTCTGCCTTTTTTTAACATATGTTTTCAATTCCCTGCTCTCTCTCTTCTCCTTCAGGCACTCTCCATTATGTGAATGTTGGTACACTTGAAGTTGTCCCAGAGGCTCCTTATATTATCCTCATTTTAAAAAAAATTTATTATTTGCAGTGCTGATTGGGTATTTTCTGCTTTTTTATCTTTCCAGTATCTATTTTGATTTATTGCTTCATCTGTTCCACTGCTAATGTATTCTTCATCTCATTTAATGCATTATTCATTTCTGATTGGTTCTTTTTTATGTTTTCTAGTTCTGTTCTTGTGTTACCTATATCTTTGTTGAAGTTCTCGTTAAGTTAATTTATTCTTCCCCTAAGTTCATTGAGCATCCTTATAACCAGCACTTTAAACTCTGCATGTAGTAGATTGCTTGTTTACATATTTTTAGATTTTTTCCTGCAGTTTTGTTCTATTCTTTCATTTTGGACATGTTTCTTTATCTTCCTATTTTGGTAGCATCTCTATGTATTAGTAGAGTTGCCATGTCTCCCAAGCTTCACAGAGTGGTCTTATATAGTGGGTGTCCTGAAAGGTCCATTGGTATAGCCTCCCCATTCACCTGTGCTGGGCATCCCAGGAAAGTTGGAATCCTGAGACAAGATAGGCCATTCATATGGAAAAGCCACTGGAAACAACTTGGGTGGGCTCTAGAGTTAGGTGGAAGGGGGTCTCAGGGAATCATCAGGCAAAGTGTGATAGCCAGGTTTTTGGAGACTTAGAAATGGTGACTGCTTGCCAGCTCTGTGGGGGAGGGCTTGGCAAAGGAACAATGGCCTCTACCAACACTTTTTTTCTGGGATAAAGCTGCTCCTCCTACTTTTTCCCTAATGCCAGGCAATTCAGTTTCTCACCATATGTCCCTGGTGCCCTTTGAGCTGCTGCCCCAGCAATGGATCTTAGAATAAGTGAGTCTGAGTAAGTCCCTGTGTGGGTCCTTTAGTAGGGGGATGCCTGGGAATCCAGAAGCCTTCTGTCTCGGTCAGCTACAATCCCTGCTAGTTTTTACAGGTAGAAGTTACTGGGACTTCTCTTCCTGGCATTGGAACCCTGGGCTGGGAGATCTGGTGTGGGCTGGGAAATACTCAGCTCACTATTTAGGAAATAAGGGATATCTTGGCACCCTCTCCTGAGACATCCCTCTTGATTTTTATCCACCACAGGTGGGTGTGGGACTAGCCAGTTTTGTGTCTCCATCCCTCCTACCAGTCTCAAGTTGGCTGTTTAGAAAATGTATATTTAGTGATAGGACTTTTGTTCAGCTAGATTTCAGGTGGTTCTGAATGATGGTAGTTTTGTAGTTTAGTTGAAGGAGGATGTGAGTACTGCATTTACCTATGCCATCCTCTTGACCATAAAATCTCATGAATTTTTTTAATTGAATTTATTGGAGTGACATTTATTCACAAAACCATGCAGGTTTCAAGTGTACAACTCAATAAAATATAATCTGCACACTACGTCATGTACCCATTGCCCCAAGAAAAGTCTCTTTTAGTCCCCAATGTCCCCTGCTTTGCCTACCTCCACTTGCTCACCTTCCCCCTTTCCCTCTGCCTGTCATCACATAGTTGTCTGTCCTTGTCTATGTGAGACTATATATATATATATATATATATATATATATATATATATATAGTTTTTGGTTAATTATGTCACCTTCTTTTATTCAGTCCCCTAATCCCCCTCCCCTCTGAAAGCTGTCAATCTGTTCCATGTATCATGCCTCTGTTTCTATTTTGCTTATCGGTTTATTTTGTTTATTAGAATCCACATATAAGTGAAGTCATATGGTGTTTGTTTTTGTCTGACTGGCTTGTTCCACTTATCATAACGACCTCCAGGTCCATCCATGCTGTCCCAAAAAGTAATGTTCCTTTTTTTTTTTATGTCTGAGTAGTGTTCCATTGTGTAAATGTACCACAGCTTTTTGTCCACTCATTTACTGATAGACACTTGGGCTGATCCTATATCTTGGCAATTGTAAATAATGCAACAATGAACATAGGGTTGCGTATATTCTTTAAAATTAGTATTTTGGGTTTCTTAGAATATATTCCCAGAAGTAGGATTGCTGGATCCAAAGGTAGTCCCATTTTTAACTTTTTGAGGTAAATCCATACTGCTTTCCACAGTGGCTGCACCAATACATATTTTTATCAATGGTACAGAAGGATTCCCCTTTCTTCACATCCTTACCAGTACTTTTTTTTTTTTGTTAATTTATTGATGATAGTCTTTCTGGCAGTTGTGAGGTGATATCTCATTGTTGTTTCAATTTGCATCTCTCTGATGATTAGTGACTGAGTGTTTTTTTATATGTCTATTGGCCATATGTTCTATTTAGATCCTTTGCCCATTTTTTAATTGGATTATTTGTTTTTTGGGGTTGAGTTGTATAAGTTCCTTATATATTTTTGAAATTAACTGCTTATCAGATGTGTTATTAGCAAATATGTTCTCCCATATGGTGGGTTCCTTTTTTTCTTTCTTTTATTTTTTTCCTTTCCTTTCCTTTCCTTTCCTTTCCTTTCCTTTCCTTTCCTTTCCTTTCCTTTCCTTTCCTTTCCTTTCCTTTCCTTTCCTTTCCTTCCTTTCATTTTTTCCCTCTCCCCCTCTCTCTTTCTTTCTACTGTACAGAAGCTTCTTAGTTTGAGGTACTCTCATTTATTTATTTTCTCTGTTTCCCTTGCCCAAGGAGATACATTGGCAAAAATGTTGCTATGACAATTGTCTGAGATTTTGCTGCTTATGTTTCCTTCTAGGATTTTTGTGTTTTTCTGTAACTTACATTTAAGTCTTTTATCCATTGTGAGTATATTTTTGTGCATGGCATAAATTGGTGGTCTGGTTTCTTTTTTTTTCCTTGTACCTGTGCAATTTTACCAACCTAATTTATTGAAGAGACTCTCTTTTCTCCATTGTATACTTTGTCTCCTCCGTTAAGTATTAACTGATCATATAAGCTTAGGTTTATTTCTAGGCTCTCTGTTCTGTTTCATTGATCTGTATGTCTATTTTTTTTTTTTTTTTGCCAGTACTAGGCTGTTTTTATTACAGTTGCCTTGTAGTATAGTTTGATATCAGGTAGAGTGATCCCTCTAACTTTGCTCTTCTCAAAGTTGCTGAAGCTCTTCAGGGTCATTTAATTCTATAAAAATTTTTTTGGATTATTTGTTTTAGATCTGTGATTATTCCATTGGTATTTTAATAAGCATAGTGTTGACTCTGTAGATTGCTTTGGGTAGTATGGACACTTTAATCATGTTAACTATTCCAGTCTATAAACATGGAATATGCTTCCACTTTAATTTTATCTTCCTCAATTTCTTTCTTCAATATCTTATAATTTTTCTAGTACAGTTCTTTTACTTCCTTGGTTAAATTTATTCCTTAGTTAGGAAAACTTTAGGGTTTTCTAAGTACTATACCATGTCATCTGAGAATAATGACAGCTTTACTCCTTCTTTTCCAGTTTGGATGTCTTTTATTTCTTCTTCTTGTCTGATTGCTGTGGCTAGTACTTCTAGTACTATGTTGAATAAAAGTGTGAAAGTGGATACCCTTGTCTTGTTCCTGATCTAAAGATAAACACTTTTAGTTTCTGCCCATTGGGTATGATGTTTGTTGCAAGCCTCATGAATTCTTAATGTCTCTTCTATTCTTGCATTTTCATCATCCCCTCATTTTTGTCTTAATGCATATTTTCATGATCTTTTGTCTATAAAATAGTATTTTAAATTTTTCTCATGCAGAAGCCTTGCTTTCTCTTCCAAGCTCTTTTATTCATTGAGTTTATTCCTTGTGGCATTTGGAACTGCTAACCATTTCCTTCATATTTTGTAAACTCTTCTGACCATTATGCTATATCTTTAAAAAATATAATCCTTATTATATTTTTCCATTATCATTTGTCCCCTTATCTTAAATGTTGTTATTAGCACTCTGTCCTTATCCTTTATTCTCTTCTCACTTTATCTACCTTCTCTGGCCAAAGCCATCCATTCATGTAATTTTTACCAATCACCCAAATATGATTGATTCTTACTTTGTATCTTCAGGTTGGACCTTTCTTCTGAATCTCACTTACTTTATGTATCTTTCTGACTGCTTACTTCCTTTCTACATATGGATGTTGTATAGACTCTTAAGCCAATTATCAAAGAGTAAACTTGACTTTTTTCCATAATATATTTATTCCTTGTTTTATATGTCTGTTCTTGACATCCTGATGCCACCAAAGCAGAAAAGTCTCTCTTGTACTCTTCACATATTGGTAGGCCTCAAGATCCTTGATACCTGTGAGATATCATCTATTTAATCTTAACTGCTACTGCCACAGTTTAGGCTCTTAATTCTGACTTGGTATTAAGTCTTACCATGTCCTCTTCTCTTCCCATGAACTTTAATTTCTTGGCACTATTTGAAGTTCTCAGGGCAAAAGAGGCTAATAATTTGACCCACATACACCCATCTGTAGTTCCTTGTCCTCCTGGTAAAAACTATTCCTTTTCAAGATTCAGGTTAAGTATCACTTATTTTCTGAAATCTATTTGTATCTTCACATAAAACTGTCTGTTCTATGCACTGTGTACCTCTTTGTAGCATAATTGAGGCAAATTAAACGTGATTTATTATACTCAGCTGTTTATAGATCAGTTTCCCCTATCGGATCAGAAACTCCTTGAAGGGGTAGCCATGTCTTATTCATCACTGTATCCTACTGCCTAGGACAATGTGCTGCTCAATCAATGTTTGGGAAGCCTTTCAAACAAATGTAATAGGAGCTGTTTTTGAATATTAGATCTTTCAATTCACTTAATACATCACAGATCACTAAAACTGCATTTAATATGTTTAAATTTTGATCCAAATCTCTAGTTTTTCATAAAGTTCCATATTTTGAGTAAGTAAAACCCCATTTTAAATGGTTATAGCCTCATGATCTCTGAGCAGATTCTTCACTCTCAGGTGTGCTCTTTGGTAAATGCATGGTTTTGCATATGTTACTTAATTTTTTCTAGTACTAGGAGGAAGTTGGGAAGAAATTTATGTATAATGTGTTATAATTTTTTTCACATGAGTATGGCTTGTATAACTATTCCACCAGGAGAAAGTTTTATGTAAATTTATGTTACTAGGTTTGATAAGAAACAGTTCTCTCCTTATTATTCCTACACTCTTTAGTCTGGCCAGATGGCAGTTACTTCATTGTAGGAAAGCACAGTGGATAATAATCAAAAGATAGGCATTTGAGTTCTAGGACTGCTTTGTACTGGAAGTTTTGTGAACTTGCACAAGCAACTTAAATGTCCTGAGTCTTGGTTTATTAGAAAATCTGATTACTGCATAGGATACTGGGTCAAGTCAAAGCACACCATTTACATTGGAAGTGTTTGTGTCCCATAAACTGAAAGGCAAAGTTCAGTGAAAAAGCAGTATTAATGGAAAGAATAGAGGTTTGGGAGCCAAAGACCAGTTTAAATAATGGGGTTTGCCACTTTTGTGGGACTTAAGGCATATTACTTAACACCTTGGAATGTTACTTTCCTCATTTGTAACATGGGATAATAACATCTACCTTTTACAATTGTGGTGAAGATTAAAGGCGTTAATGCATCCATGACGTCTGACATATACTCATTTTTCTGTAACTGGTGGCTAGTATAGGTGAGAGCAGTGTTCACTTTTTGAAATTCTCCATCTTCTATGTGTGTGTTTTTTAATTATTAATTTTTAATCCTCACCCAAGGGTATGTTTATTGATTGTAGAGAGAGAAAGGAAGTGAAGAGACAGAGAGGGTGGGGGGGGGAGAGAGAGAGAGAGGGAAAGGAAGGAAAGAAGGAAGGAAGGAAGGAAGGAAAGAAGGAAGGAAGGAAGGAAGGAAGGAAGGAAAACATTTATGTGAGAGAGAAACATCAATTGGTTGCATCTCATCCTTGCCCCAACCAGGGATTGAACCTGCAACCTAGATATGTGCCATGACTGGGAATTGAACCCACAGCCTTTTGGTGTATGGGATGATGCTCCAACCAGCTGTGCCACCAGGCAGGGCTATGCATGCCTTATATCCTGTAAACTGATAACTAACCCATCAAGATGAGTCTTAAAATATGGTTTAAACCTGAGTCAGAATTTTCTGCAGAATTGGGTTAATTAGAATTTAATGCCTCTGGAGCTGTACATGCTCCTAAAAACAAACACATGCAAAGTATTTACTATGCCTGAAGCTCTCACATGATGGTAATAATTATTATAATTTCCATTCATCCCTTAGTCACTATAATAAGTGCTTTGTATATCTTTACTTGTTTTAATTTCATATTGATTCTGAAAGGTAGGCATGATTATTCCCTTCATTTAAAGATGATGAAACTTAGTCACAGAAATGATTAAGTTTCATTTACAGACTAGAAAGAGTAAACTGAGAGTTTCTTATAATAAGCTTAATGATTTTTCTGATTCTCTACAAAGACAAGTAGGCCAAGCTCACTCCAGCACTTGGGCTCCTCCTTCAAAACCAACAGCACTTCTGAGTTCATAAATTTAGTTTGGCAAACACCAGCTCTAATTTTAGTGGGAGTCTCTGCGTTTAAGACCCAGCCCTGACTCAGGCATGAGTGTGGACCTGGGTCAGATTATGAACATCTGGGGCTTTATACATATTTGGCTTGTTTTCTACCTTTTGATTTTGGGAGCATCATCTTACACAGTCATAAATTTGTTGATTTGTTCAACATTCATGACATGCCAGTTATGTACCTTGAAATTGTAATAGGTTCTGAGGACAGTAAAACAAATCTGTCTTTGTCATCAAGGAACTCAGAGTCAAATAAAGTCACAGAGAAAATTATGATTTATTGTGTGTTTTGAAGGCAGCAGTCATCATGATGGTTCTCTGTGAGCAGAGCAAAAGGCCATTGAGGATTTCCAAGGATGAGTGTTTCCTTTAGCACTTGAGGAATAAAATTATTTTGAAATAATTTTGAGAGGGAGAAAGAAGGGAAAAAGAATGCACCCATGAAGGTATGTAGATGGATATTCAACACTAGACCCTATTAAGATTGTGAAAAGTGTGAGAAGTAGAACATAGAGAGTCAAGGGAAGAGGGATTGACAAAGGAATTGACAAAGGGATTGACAAAGGCCAAGATCACACTGGACATCATCATTCATATTAAAGTATTTGGAAGTAATACTGTAGGCAAGAAGGCATCATTGACATGTTTTAAGCATGAAATTAAAAGGATCAGAGTAGCAGTTCAGATAGACCTGTCTGACAGAAAGTTGGAGGATAGATTGGAAGGATAGGCCTGGCAGAAAAATGCCAGGTAGAAGTAATTTAGGTTGGAAATGCTGAAAGCCTGGACCCAGGTGGTGGTAAGTGGTTGGAGAGAAATGCAAGATGCATCTAGAAGGCTGAATTGGTGTAAGTTGATGATGTGGTAGGATGCGTAGTAAGGGACAAGGAGGTATCCATGAATCCTGGATGTCTGTCCTCCAGATTGAGAGGATGAAAACCTCAGTTCCTGACACAGAGAGAACTCAGTTGGAGAAGATTTCATGGGGTGATTAGGACCATGCAGGATGTTATTAGTAAACCCCATGCCTGACTTTTTCGCTGTTGGCCTCTCCACACTTCCAGTGTCAAGGTGTTAGTTATTGTACTCATCACCACCTATCTGGACTACTCTGGCAGCCTCCTGGCTGGTCCCTATAATCTTTGATCTCCCTGAACACAGCCATATCACACCACTCTTCTGTTTGATACCCAAGGTTCTTAGAGAGGCCTGGAATTCAAGGCCCTTCTGTTTGCACTTTCATCCCAGCTACCCTCTCCAGGTTTGCTCTCTACCCTTCCTTCCAAGTAGCAGGCTAGTCTTTTTGAAGGACAAGACCAAAATAGGAGGCAACTTGAGACAGTGTGTGTGTGTGGTCTTTTTGTCAAAAAGAAATTAGAAAAAGAAAAGAACTATACCTATTAAAGAAGCTAAAAAAGGTATCATGGATAAGGCATGGTATATTTTGGACTTTGGGGAATAAATGGGGAAAAGATAGGTGGCAAGGAGGAGGGAAGGCAAGGAGAACAATGTAAGTACAAACTTGAAGACTGGGATTATAGGAGGGAGGCAGCAGAAGGCAGTGGCAGGGAAGAAGCTGGACTGACAAGGATAAAGGATGAGACAGAGTAAGGCTTTGGGGTCACAAAGGGGGCAATCTTTATTTTGTAATCCAATAGCATAATTTTAAATGTGAATATGTACCAATAATTCTGTGTATATAACACTGTGTCTGGAAAATCAGCATGAAATAATATCAAAACAATTTGAATTATTGAAATATCTTCAGGATAAAGCTTTACATTTGCACAGCGCTTTCCAGATTACTACACCCTTTTACTGAGGCCCAGAGAGGAACAGTGTTTTGCTAAGGCCAGATTCAACCATAGGTCTTTCGATCCCAGTTTTAGGTTGTTTGCCACTACAATATGGCTGCCTGTTTGAGCATGTTTTAATGTCTAAACAGTCACATACTCTTGTTGAGTAAATCAGACTACAGTGGTGGCATAGACAAATTGTGATTAATTTCTTGAGGATTTTGTTAAGCACTTCTTTATTGATTTCCTCCAGCTGAGCAGAAGCCAAAAAAGAGGAAACAAAAAAATGCCTCAAATTACAGCTAGGAAGGTCCATAAATAAGGGCACCCAGCTGAACACAACCAGAGAGGCAACATGAGACTTCAGTATGGTTTTCTTCACAAATTGGAATTGAAGGAAGTGACTTAGGGGCACCTTGATGCTGGTGTTTGAAAACTGCTTCAAATCTTGTAAGTGTAGCATTTGTTCTGGAAGAACTCTCTTCCTGACTCCTCTGGTCTCTCAATTCTGTTTTAAGTGCAAGACTCTGTTTCATGATGATTGTGTTGAGAACATATATTTTCAGTCCTTTAACAAGAAGTCAATGCTGTGCTTTGAAATAGAGAGTCAGGAGGAAATAGCTCATGTCAGATCACTGGGATTTGATTTGTACAACAACATGGGATATATTGAGGTTGCTATATATATATATATATATATATATATATATATATATATATGTAATTTTGGAAGGGAATTATCTTCTGAAAAGATGTTCTTCTTACATAATGGGAATTTACATAGAAAAACCTAAGACTTTGTGAGATGCCAGGAGTTACTTATCAGGCATAGAAAACTGTGCCTGAGGTTGTTTTCTGGACACATTGACTCACATCAGATCTCTGGCAGTGATAAAGATCTCCAGGTGTCTGTATGGAGGTTGTCAAGACCCAAGGAGAGAAAAAAAAATAAAACTAATAAACCAAAAAAGAACAGAGTGCATGTGAGGGACAATATTCTCTCTGTATTTATTGAGTAACTACTGTGGTGATCACTATGGTAACTACTACAGAGAGTATTAGGCACAACCCCCTGTATACTGTCTTTCAGAACACTTATTTTATTCTCTTTGTTATCACTTGCTTTATTTTTTATGAGATCATAAGCTGTCGAGGTGGGGCCTGTTGCTTCCTTGTTCTCTTTATATCCCTAGCGACTAGCATGGTGTCTCACAAGTTGCAGGCATTCAGTAAATACTTATTGAATGAATGAATGGTATGCCTGGAATTTAAAGAACAGAACAGCAGTACATGGATACTCAAGGAGGCAATAGTAGAGTGTACATAAGTGAACTCTTAAAAATATCCTTATAGTGATAAAAGCCACATACCATAATTTTCACCCTTACAATTTAATGTTTAGTATATTCACAAGGTCATGCAATTGTTGCCATAATCTAAGTTTAAAACACTTTCATCATCCCTCTCTTCCCCAAAACTCCATACTCATTAGCAGTCACTCCCTGTTCCCCTATTCCACCGCATTATAAAACCACTAATACACCTTAGTTTGGGCAGGTACTATGCATCATTTTATATATATCTAGTATTGTATGTATTATATGTATAATTAGAATAAAGAGCTGCAGCCTTCTGGAGCTGTAAATTGTCTTAAAGGACTCCATTGGAATCCTACATGGGGGATGGGAAGGGCCCGAGGCAGGCATTTTATCTAGGACAGAGTGTGTCTAGTGCTACTATTGGCTTGAGGGTAAGGAGGAAACATCCTAGAAGCAGGAGTGAAAAGGTTCAGAAGGGAGGCTGTCATTTGGCTGAGGGGAGTTTGTTGCTGCTAAAAACAATCTGAACCTACATCAGGCTTACTTGCTTATTTAAAAGGGGTGTTCTATCTAGGCGTGAGCTCAGAATGAAAAAGAGCAAAATCTGAGAACACGAGACACCAAACATGAGCCCTGATTGTAGGATTAAGACCTTTTGATATTCTCTTTGGAGTTCTGCTCTAAGTGGCCTCTGACCCATAGGAGTTGGTTCCAGGAAGGCAGTCAGAGGACTTGGGGGAGAATCTTGACACTTTAATAGAAGTTGGTAGTGTATTTTGAATGTTTTGGGGACACTTGAATTGATGGAAAACACAAGAAAAAATTTTAAAAATAACTTCATTTTATTTGTCACCTACTGTGAACCAGGCACTGGAGATGTAGTACTGAATAAAAAAGGAATCTATGCTCCAAAAGTCTACATTATAGGAGAAAAGATAAACAAAAAGACAAGATAAATAATGAATATATATATAGTATATTAATGAAAATTAAGGTTAAAGGACAAAATCAGAACTTGAAAAGGAAAAAAATGTGTTTTAAGGAGCAGGGCAAGAAGGAGCTGATTTTATATGAGGACCAGGAGAGGCCTCACTGAGATGACAGTTGACTGAAGGTCTGAGTAAGTGCTAAAGTGAGCTCTCTGGATGTTGGGGGAAGAAAATACCAGGCTGAAGTGGAAAGGTCCTGGACAGGGCACTGTCTGATGTTTTCAGTAACTAGTAAGAAGGCTGGCAAGACAGGAATGCATGGAGGGGAGAACTGTAAGGGGTAATATCAGGGATGTGAAAGGCAAAGGCTAATACAGGATCTTCTAAACTTTGTAGGCAATTCAAAATGAGGTGAGAAGCCAATTAAGTTTATACTTTATAAGATCAGCTTTACTGAGGAATATCTTATAGGTTATACAATTTTGTTATTTTAAATATATATTTTAATGAGTATAATTTCTCTCCTACCTGAGTTTTTTACCTTCATATCCCTCTGAATCTCTTTGAATAGGAAGATGTGAATTCCTAGTCCTCCAGACAATGTTTTCTTGCTTTTTTTTTTTTTTTTTTTGGCTTTCTTTTAATGTTTTGCAGTTTCTAGTGCCTGAAAGGTGACAAAGAGGGAATGGTCAAACCCTTGTACTTTCAAGTTTCTAAAAAATATGGAAAGAAAATCAACCAAGCTAATAGAGTCATTCCTAATCTTTAAAATGGAACAGGTTGGATCTACTTTATCACAGATCTCTTTCCTTTCTTCATTTTTGGATGATTTGGGTGATTTGGAATGGGTGTATCACTCCCCCACTCATTCCATCAGTTTTCTGTTTCCAAACATAGAGCTCGAATCTTCTTCCCTTGGTGATAGATAATCTCGCTTTCCCCAATCCCACACACCTCTATCTGGCATTAAATTAGGCAATCTGGTATTTTCTGGTGAGGATTCATCTATTTTGTAGATTTCTTTATTTCTATCATCACCTCTGCCAGTTGGCTCTCATTTAAAGCCCAATTTATGTGAAGCAGTTTTTATTACTTCAGAAGAAACTATATGTGAAGACATGTGAAAACACTAAGACTTCTACTGAAAAGAAATAGGCAAAAGGAAAATAGTTCAAGTAATGAAAGATGTAGAAACAGCTACTATTATACAATCTAGTGGACAGACAATTTAATGCAATTTTTCTGAAAGGCATTTGGTCTATATATTGATATATATCTTTATGTCATCTATTACTCTCTTCAGCTATAGTTATGTATATATCTACATATGTAACTATATTTGTAGGTATCTATATCTACACATACATCTATATGTAGATTGTTTTGTATAATTTCATTTCTTTTGACCTATACCCTCTCCTCAAGGGTCTCTCTATTTCTCCCTTTAAGCAGTTGCCATAGGACAAATATGTATTCTGGGTGTCAGGGCCCTCTACTGCCTTCCAGTAAACACCTCATCTAGTGGCAGTCCAATGATCTGGCCTCATAACCTTCCAATTGTGTGTTCTTAGCCAAGTCAGCTAACCTTACTGAGCCTCAATATTTCATCTGCAGAATAAATTTGTTTTGAAGTAAATAAAATAATAGATATAAATCACTTAGCATACTGCACAGCTTATTTTAACCACTAATAGATTTGTAATTATGATTATTAAGATTACTATTATTTTGGACTACTTGGAATAATAAAAACTTGAAAACAGTATAAATGTTCAACAAAGTGGCATTAGTTAAATGAATTATGACCTACTGATATGAGAACATATTTGGGTGACAGAATAGTTTATGACTTTCATTCTCAGTAATAGTAGTGGATAACTTGGACTAATTTTACAACTGAGGACATCTAGAAGATCTACACAAAATACAAAAATAAATCTGCTTACTGATATTGGAGAGTAAACACCACAGTGAAAAATTAATAACCAGAGAATTAATAAACTGAAGGAAAGTGAAGCGCAGAAATATAAGCCTATCATTTGGGACCACTTTTTCCTAGGGGAGTTTGCTTCTTCCAGGATGCTGTTAAAACCTAGAGAAGCCAAATGCAATTTTTTTTAAGCAAAGATCTTTTTAAAGCACTTTTAGGTTCATGACAAAATTGAGAGGAAGGTACAGAGATTTTCTATATAGCTCCCGCTTCCCAACACATGCATTGTTTCCCCCACTAAAAATGTCATTCCCTAGAATGGTGTAGGGAACTGCTTCATATGGCATGGAAATGTAGCTCAGCCTCCATGTGGAAAACCAGTGGGGAGCGAGTTGGCACACAGAACTATGCCCATGGAGAGGTTTTCCCATGGGGAATCAGGCCTGCATTGTACCTAGGCTGCTATGAGACTTACTTTTGCTAAAATTCCCTCACCTTGAATTGAAGCAGCCAGTGCTTACTGTAACTTCCTAAAATCTGTGCTAAACCTCCCCAGTATGGAGTGTAACCAGTTCAACCACTTTTCCCCTTGGTCTGCAACATCCTTCTCTTTGAAGTAATTAGCAACATTCTTTCCTTTGTTGTCTGTAAAAGGTAACCACCTAATGCAAATTAGGTAACTATCCTGTGCATAGTAAATGAGGACTACCCTCCATGCAATGTACCCAAAAGGGCGATAAAAGCCTGTCCAGACAGAGACTGGGCTCTCTGGCCTTGTTGTCCTCTCTCTCTCAGAGAGTGGCCATGCCATCCCCTTTTCTCCTCAGGACTTCTGTAGTCCATGTGTATTTGTTCACTAGCAGCCACAACATACACGGATCTTGCAGGTCAGGATCTGCACCAGAATGGTACATTTTTTACCAAGGATCAACCTACATTGACACATCATATTCACCCCCAATCGATCAGTTACTTTAGGGTTCACTTTTGGGATTGTACATTCCATGGGTTTGGAAAAACACATAATGAATGACATATATGCCTAATATTAATATCATATAGAATATTTTCACTGCCTTAAAAATCCTCAGTGTTCTGTCTATATATCTTCCCATACCTACCCCCAACCCAGCAGCACCCACTGATGTTTTTATTGTCTCTTTAGTTTTCCTTTTCCAGAATGCCAAATAGTGGGGATCATACAGTATGTGGCCTTTTCAGAGTGGCTTCTCTCACTTAGTAATGCGCATTTAACATTTTTTTCATTTTTTATGGCTTTATGACTTTTTTGTAAACATGGACTGTTTCATTGTCTGGATGTATCACAGTTTATTTATCATTTCACCTACTGAAGGATATCTTGATTGCTTCCAAATCTTGGCAATTATGAATAAATCTTCTATAAGCATTTAGGTGCAGGTTTTTGTGTGGCATGAATTTTCAGCTATTTTGGGTTAATGCCAAGAGTGTGATACCTGTATCACACAGTAAGAGTATGTTGTTTTTAAAGAAATCACCAAACTGTCTTCCAAAGTAGCTATACCATTTTGCTTTCCCATTAGCAATGGATGAGAGTGCCTGTTGCTTCATTATGCTCAGCTTCATTTAAGTATTGTCAGTAACCTGGAGTTTGGCCATTCTAATAGGTGTTTAGTGGTATCTTGTTTTAATTTGCATTTACCTGATGACTTATGCTGTTGAGCATATAATTATTTGCCATCTGTATCTATTCTTAGATGAGGTATCTGTTAAAATCTTTGGCTATTTTTAAATCTAGTTATTTGTTTTCTTATTGCTGAGTTTTAAGATTTATTTGTATATTTTAGAAAATAGTCCTTTATCAGATGTGTCTTTTACAGATATTTTTTCCCAGTCTGTTGCTTACCTTCTAATACTTTTGCTATTGTCTTTTGTAGAGAATATTTTAAAAATTTTAATAAGTACAGCTTATCAATGATTTTTTTTCATGGATTGTGTTTTTGATGTTGTATATAAAGGGCATCACTGTACTGAAGGTCACCTAGATCCCCTCATATATTATCTCCTAGCTGTTTTACAGTTTTGCATTTTACATTTTGAGTTAATTTTTGTAAAGAATGTAAGTTCTGTGTATAGATTTTTTTTGAACTCATGTGGATGTTCAGTTGTTTCAGTACCATTTGTATAAGAGGCTATGTTTGCTCCATCACATTGCCTTTTCTCCTTTGTCAGAAGTGAATTGACTATAATTATGGAGTTCTGTTTCTGGGCTCTGTATTCCATTCTGTTGATTCATTTGTCTATGACTTTATCAATACCACACTATATTGACTACTGTAGTTTCTAAGTGAGTCTTGAAACCAGGTAGCTCAGTCCTCCAATTTTTTCTTATCCTTTACTAAACTCTGTTTAGGGCCTTGAAGGTACCACACTTCTATTTCTGGATAGCAACTATAGAGCAGTGGAAAGAAACCCAAGTTTGGCCTTAGAAAACAAAGACTAAAACCCTGGCTTTCTTATACACAATTATATTTTTGTTTGTTTTGTTTTAGTTCCTCATCTTTAAGATCTGCATAATAGAACACATAATGCGGAATGTTGGGACCTTTGAAATGATTTAGTGTTTGTACAAATTCTTGGTCTGGTATCTAATACATTAAATTTACTTTCTTTTTCAATTAAATTATTACAAAGCAAAATAAGAAAAATGTAAGTTATTCAACTAAAAGCTGTAACTGAGAATTGAATAAAGTCATCAGAATAATTTATCCACATTGACTTTCCTCATTTAAAGATAGTACAATAATTAGTATTATGCTTTAACATTAAGGATGCATGTTATAATTTGTATAACTACTAAAATCATTCAAATTTGCAAACCTGTGAGGGGGAGTTAAATAGTAAAATTACTAACCCAATAGAGCAACAAAAAAGTGATTAGTAGGAATATGGAATTAGTAGAACAAATATAAATGCCTTAGCAGAAAGTATCCAGCCATGTAATGTGAAAAATAGAGACACATACTGAAGAATACTCAAGATACAAGAAACATTGTACAAAGGACAATGACACCTCAGTCCCCCTCAAAGTAGGCACCTGGGAACCTCACACAGCTCTCCCAGCATTTCTTCCACTGTTTAAAACACTCTGCAAAATCTTTTGTTGGAATTGCCATAAGCTACCCCTTTGTATTTTCATGAGTCTGATGGATGGTCTGAAATCTCCACTTTCAAAGGTGATTTTAATTTTGGGAAAAACCAGAAGTCACAGAGCACCCAATCTGGGCTGTATGGGAACTGAGTCACCTGAGTGATTTGATGTTTTGCCAGAAACTCTGCAGGAGATGTGATGCATGAGTGGGTACATTGCCATTATGAACCTGCCAATCACCAATTGGCCATAGCTGTGACCATTTCATTGCATTGCATTTCTCAACCAATGGAGAACATTGAGGTAGTACTCCTTATTAATTGTTTGGCCTGGAGGAGCATACTCACAATAGACAACACCTTGCCAATGAAAAGACACAGTTAACATGATCTTGATCTTGCTGAGACTTTTCCACACCTTCTTCAGATGTGGAAAACCAGGTGACTTCCATTAGGATGAATGGGCTTATGTTTCTGGATCATACTCATAGCTGTAGACTCATGATTCTTCTCCAGTTATGACCTCCTTGAGGAACTCTGGTTCATTGGTAGCAGTTTGCATCAAGTCATTAGCAAGTGCAATACAGTGTTCCTTCTGCTCTGGTAGCAGAAGCCCCAGAACAAATTTTGCCATGACATGTTTCTTGCCAAGGTTCTGTGTCAAAATCTTGGATACAGTGGTTTTTGGAATCCCCAGATCAGCTTCTAGTTCTCACATTGTCTGTTGCCGATCTTTGTTGATTGCAGCCCATACAAATTCAACATTCTCAGGTGTTCTGCTTCTTGCAGGCTTTCCAGAATGTGGATCACTTTTAACAGATTCTTGACCATTTTTTAAACATTTGTGCCACACTTTCATTTGTGCTGCACTCATTGCATCATCCCCAAAAGCTTTCTGAGTCATTCAAATAATTTCGCAGAGGAATATTCAAGCTTAATGCAGAACTTGATGGAGATCTATTGCTCTACTTGCTCAGCCATTTTGAATGCAATGGCCACACAGTGCACGTGCTCACTCAATGGCACATACCACTCCCACTGACTAGTGCAGTGAGGTCATTATTGTTCATGCATGCACATTCCAGTTCACTCTCCTTGGCTGCCAGGTTACATCGATGTCACACAAGCTGTTCTCATTATATTAACATCCCAATGGCTGGACTTTTCCCAGACAGATCTCATGTATCAGTAATTATTTTCAGTATAAACAGTCTAAGTGTTCTAAAAATATATAAGGATTTTTAGATTGAATTAAAAAACAATTTATCATACTTAATCAGATTTATCATACTTAATTCTAGCTGTTCTATAAGAAACAAAAGGAAGCAAAAACAGAAAATAACGTAATGGGAAATGTGTACTATATAAACACTAAGTGAAAGAGTGTTTTTATAGCTATATTAATATCAAAGAGAGCCTTAAGAAAAAGTTATAAGAAATAAATAGAAATACTCTACAGTGAAAAAAGATTTAATTCATTTTGGTGATATAACAATTCTAAATTTGTATGCATCCAATGAAATAACATCCATATTTAAAGTAAAATCCAAAAAAACTAAAAGAAAAAATAAATCCATAAAATTTGAGAAATTTTTGTAATACTAAAAAACTGGAAATAACTCATGTCCATCAAAGTAGAATGATTAAATAAATTGTAATATATTTTTTCAATAGTTTACTATACTTGACAACAATGAAAATAAACATGTTATTGCTATGTACAACAACATGAATTCCTTTTACTTAATGTGGACTAAAAGAATTCCTACTCTGTAATTCCTTTACGGTAATAATGGGTGTGCTAGACAACTACAACCTTCCGTACTAAGAGGCCAGTAGAAATTGGCTTGAGAGTGTTTTAGAATACTTTAAATCAGATTATTTTAGCTGTGAGAAATTTTCTTCCTTCTTTCCTTTGACATTTTTCTTGTCTGGAATGCAGACATGATTGCCATGTCTTTAGCAGATATATTGTGACCTTGAGGATAGAATTCATTTGCAAACAATGGTAGAGCAGAAGGAAAGAAAAAGCCTGATTCTCTGATAACTCTGTAGACTCAAGAATGGAATTTTTATGCCTTGGTAGATTACTGGTTAGGCACCTTTTTGTGTGGGCTGGAATTTTGACGCCAATATCAAGTAATCTCTTAAGTGGTTAAAGTGTTTTGTAGTTTACAAAGTACTGCTATGTATAATGTTCAGCTCAGATATCCCTGACAATAATTCTGTGTGGTAGACATAATTTATCTAATTTTCAGATGAGGAAAAAGAGCAATGCTACACAATTTGAAGACACACAGCAGAGCCAGAACTTGAATCCCCTATTCCATTTAGTATACCAACTTTCAGGAACCCAAGAATTCTGGGAAAACTTGAGGCCCATTCTCAAAGTCAGTATGTTATTTGTCATTGTTGTGCACCCAAAGAAGAATGGGCTGCGTCAGTCTTTAGCCATGCTTTGGATCTCTGAGTTGTGATGTAGTCACATTTAGGCCAGTAGGACTGGAATATGGATGAGACCCAGAACTAGGAAAAATTTAATGCAGTCTGGATAATTTTTCTCATGATGGTTGTGGTACCAACACTGTTATAAATACACAGAAGTCAAAAAAAGATTGTGATGTGCACAAAAGACATTGATATTTTATAACACTAAAATGCTTTGAATGAGTAAATTTGCTCACAAATGAATGTGGTTTCCAGTTGCATTGGAATTGAATTATATTTGTCATATATTTACTGAGCAGCTACAATTTTATTTAGAAGTTGCTTAATTATTTATCACTATGTTCTGAAAACATTTAATTCTCTGTTTCTTTATGTACAAAGTGGGGATAATAATAGTACCTATTTCATGAGCATATTGTGAATATTAAGTCAGTAATATAAAGCTCTTTATTAAGTGCTGGGATATAATCGTAGGGGTTCAAAAATGCTTATTATTATCATTATTGCTGTTATTATCTGTAAAATGAACATAATACTCACATAACATGGTTGTTTTGAAGATTCCAATGAGGCAATTTTTATGAGGTAACTAGCAGAAGTTCTCCCTTTCTAGTCATTTGCAGGAGGGGGTGGACTTATTGAGCATTCTTGGTAAGAACGATCATGGGGAAAGGTTGGCTGAGGTGGAGAGGAGAAAGGAATCTTTGAGGAAAAAATTGACGAACTGAGAGCCCAAGGAATTATACAGATGTCAAAGACATATTTAATAGGAAAGAAGTATTTATTGTATACATAAATAAAAATCAAGCAAAAGTAGAAAGTTGGAAGAAAGTTTGAGGGTCTCTGAATAATCTAGTTTGTGTTTTCTTAGAGGTCTCATGGGAAATTGGTTTAAAGTGTGAAGTTGAGGATGCCTGCAGACTGTAGGCTCCATGATGCCAGGGGTATTTGTCAGGTTTTGTTCACTGATATGCCTCACATGTCCAGAACAGTGCCTGGAACATAATAGGTATTCAGTAAATATTGGATGAATGAATGAATGAATATCATGAAGGGCCTTGACCTCCAGAAGAGGAGTAGAGACTGGATTCTGTAGGCAGTGGTCAGCCTAAAGGAATTTCTGGGCAAGGGACTTGGGTACCCTGTGTATTGCTTCAGGAGGATTCATTCTGCAGTGGCAGGAGAGACACACAAGTGAAGAGGAGGAAAATAAGGGTTAATATAAAGGCAAAAGCAGTAGGGAATGGGCAAGAGGAAAATGTTAGAGAGGCAGGTGAAAATCAGTATGGGAACATTAAATTGTGACTGATATACATAGTTAATTGGAAGAGATTACTTAAAACTCTAAATTTCTTTCAACATTTGACATTCACAAGTCCTTTTCTTACAGTCTGCTCTTGTCATCAGTACCTTCTGCAGTTGATTAAATACAAGACAGAAAACAGAATACATCACCTTGACATTTTTGTGAGTCAAGTTTCTTGTCATAGGATGAATGTTGCCATTTGTTATTAAAACACTCCTGCCTACACCTCCTATCAGTGAAATAACTTTTTTCCCCACCAGCCCTTTGGGGTTTTACTTTGTCCTTCATAATACAATCTTCAAATTAGCTGTGATCCCATAATTTATCTCTGTGATGTTCTGCTCATTTTATTTATAATCCAGAGGCAATTAAATCACTTTTATACAATGTTGTCCTGATGACAGATGTGCGGCTGCCACTCCGACACATGATGGCTGACATAAATCATTTGACGATCAAAGTGTCTGTTGACTTGCTAGTCTCTAGTTACAGCAGATGCCACCCCAGACAGAGTGACAGGGACATTCTTCATGGAAGCCTCATTTTAGCTAACTGCTTTACTCTGCTCCAGCTCTGGAATCTTGACAGCTTGGCTAGTTTGTGACAGCTTGGAAATTCTTCATGTGGCCTTCTCAAGCCACCAAGGGTCTGTCCATCCCTTATTCCCACCTCTGTAGATTTTCAGTGGCTTGCTAGTAGGAAATATGAGGAGCATCACAATCTGGACCTAATCTATCACTCTGGCCTAGACACCAGGCATGTATCTTCTATTCCTCCACCTATCTCCCCCAATCCACCAAATTCTGTAATCTATACCCAACAGACTACTTACTGCTCCCTGAACATAATGAATATTTTCTTGGTCACATCTTTGGGTGTGAGGTTTCATAATCTTGGAAGGATTTCTTCCCTGCATTCTTCACCCAGTTTAATCCTACATCTCCTTGAAGACTCAGTTGACTTGTTCTTGCCTCTATGAATCATTTACCACCCATTTCTCATGCAACTAGTTTATTCAAAATCTGTACTTCTAAAACAATGTGATTTATTTTTTTTTATCAGGTTCATAGCATGATTAGGTCATATTCATTCATTTATAGGGTTATAATCATCATTGATCTATGCAAGAGACCTTTCCTTTTTTTCTACTTTATTATTCCATTCTCCATCCCAGCTCTTTACTCATAATCTGTACCCAACATGAACAGTTGCATGGGTGAAATTACCTCCTTACTTATGCACAAATTTGTGAAGATTATATAGTGTTGTGTTTTTATACCTGTTTAAATTTACATATGATGTAGAATACTAAAATATATTTTCTTTCATTTCACCATACAATCAGATTTTAATATTTATCCCTATTATATACACATAATCCATTGCTTTACAAAGAAATATGGAGAAATCGGATAAAACATTAGCATTTCACTGATTACTAGTATGTTTTGGCATCTCTTCATATACATATAGCCACTTAGTTTCTCATCATGTGACAATTAACTAGTTAGATCCTGTGACCTTGACTACTGTTTTCTGCCTTATTCTGCTGTGTTGAAATTCTTGTATATTTAAGACATCAATCTGTGGTTAATTTTAGATGCTGCAAATATATATATTTTTGGCCCAATTGCTCTTGTCAAAGTCTAAGTGAGTCTTAAAATTTCCAACTACAATTTTATTTTTCTTTTCTCCACATATTTCTATCAGTTGTATCTTTATATAGATTAAAATAGCACTATTATATTTAATAAAAAGTATGATTGTTAGCAACTTATTGCTCATTTTGGTGGTGTGTGATATCTCTTTTTTGACTGTATGTTTTCCATCATAAATTATATTTTGACTAATATATAAGGTCTGTTCAGAAGGTATTCAGCTATGTAATAAAAGAGACACTTATTGAAGAAGATAAAAGATGCAAGAAGCATTGTACATAGGACAATGATGCCTCAGTCTCCTTCAAAGTAGGCACCTTGGGACTGGCACCTTGGAACCTCACACAGTTCTCCCAATCACCATCTGCTGCCCCCATTGTATTTTCCTGAATCTCATCAACTGTCTAAATCCCTTCCCTTTCAAAGATGATTTCAGTTTTGGGAAAAGTCAGAAGTTGCAGGGTGCCCAATCTGGGCTGTGGTGAGGCTGAGTCACCTGGATGATTTGATGTTTCACCAAAAACTTTGCATGTGATGTGTGATGCATGAGGGAGTGCATTGTTGTGATGAAGCTGCCAGTCACCAACTGCCTATAGCTGAGGACTTCTGAATCATCTGAATAGTTTCCACAGAGGAATGTTGAAGCTTAATGCAGAATTCGATGCAGATTTATTGCTCTACTTGCTCAGTCATTTTGAATGTGATAGCCACACAGTATACATGCTCACAATGGCATTTACCAGCCCCACTGACTAGTACAGTGAACTTGTCATTGTTCAAACATATGCATTCCAGTCAACTCTTTTTGGTCAGGTTACATCGATGTCACATAATCCATTCTCATTATGTTAACTGGACTTTTCTGGGCAGACCTCATAAAATTGCTACCATAACATATAGCTTCAGTTACCTATATTTTGTGTCTTTTGTATCTTTCCCTTTTTCTAACTTTGTGTATTATTCTGCTTTAAAATTATCTTACACAGTTATTATATTTCTGGATTTTGCTTCCTTAGCTAACAATCTGAGAGTCTCTGCCTTTTAATGTAAGTTTAACTCATTTATATCACTGTAATTAGCATAAAATTTGAAACTATTTTTTATTATTCTATGAAATTCTATGAAATAATGGAAAGAATATTTCCATTATTATTTTTCCTTCCCTTCCGTGACTAATTTAAAAACATTAATCTATCTTTGTTATTCCTGATGCCCTTTGGCAGTGTTCTTCATCCTGATATTCAAGATCACTAATTAATTATTTATCTGCCTCCATTCTATTATTCAATCTTTAAACTCTATTTTAACTGTTATAGGTTTTCTAATGCTTCTTGTTCTGCTCATGTACTTCACTATCTTCCTTTATATGCTTGAAAATGTTTATTATGCTTGTTTTGAATTATTATTTTGATTGGTTCATTAGTAGGTGTTTCAGTTTTTAAAATAATCTTTACATTCTGTAAATATTTCATGATCTATTTTTGTGAGTAAATATTTTGCTGAAGATATCAGCTACTTTTTATATCTGCAGAGGAATGAAATCTTAGGGCACCCAACTCACTTTTGCTCTATACTATTGTAGCTCTCATCCTATCTCCCCTTAAACACACACACACACACACACACACACACACCCCATAACAGACTAGATACTTTGTCTATCCAGGAATTTTCATAGAGTTAAGGTTAGTGTCTGGGATCTACCAACTCCTCTATCACTTTTCTGGTATCTTTAATTCAGGATTCAGGAAAGGAAGTCAGCAGTCCATACTATTTCACCCCAAGTTATGAACTAATCAGAAATAAAATGTCTCCAAATATATAGCTGTCTTTCTTTGTTATGTGTCTTGATGGTCAGAGACTATATCTTCTTTCTACCGAGCAATCAAATATGAACACACTGTAATCACTCAATACAGGCTGTTTGATGAAGGAATAAAAGTAATACTCTAATGAAGTCCAGTCCTTATGAAATACAAAACAAAACAATATTTATTACAAGTCAATACAATTTGGATTAATTGTAGTGTGTCAGAAAGATGAACTGTGTGAATACCTGTTATCTTTTTAAACTTGTCCTTCAAATCCCTATAAATTATAAAATAAATTATTTTCATTGGTTTGGTGAAATGAGCATGGCTGACCCTTAAATATTTTTAAGAGTAAAGAACATGATTCTGAAAGCATTTCTGGTTATCTGTACCTATCTCATAAATGGAAACACAAATAAAAATTTGTTTTAGACTCCACAAGCCCATTTGCTTTAATTATATGTGGTTGTGTCTTTATGGCTACCGTTGCCTCTCTCTCCACTCCCTTCCTTTTGTCTAAAGCAGTGTTTCCCAACTTGGGGCAATTTTGTCCCTCTCCCCTCATGGGACATTTGGCAATATTTGGAGCCTGGGTAGAGGCCAGCAATGCCACTAAACATCTCCTAATGCACAGGACAGCCTCCCACAAATATGAATTATCTTGTTCAAAATGTCAGTAGTGCCACTATCGAGAAACAGTCAACTAACAGATTCTGACCTCCAGCTATCCCTAGTGTTGAGCTCTCCATGTGGAATTGACTGTGGTGCTGGACACAGGAAAATAAAATTCAAATGTACACTGTTATTCAAATCTATTTGTACTCTGAGTTACCTATTAGAAGTTCAGATTTCTAGGGGTATCTGCAACACATGCACAAAGAGTTGATAATTTGTGTTGCTAGGATACTAAATTGCACTGGTTGGGCTAGAGTCTAATCTTTCCATATGATGTTAATTTCCTGGCTTTGACCTTCAGCTCTTCCTAGCATGTTTGTTTCCCCTCCACCCAGCTTTCCCTTTTTTGAGCACTGAATAACTCTCCTAAGGTACTCCACTGTTTGGGTACCATACAGATATTGGTATACTCTGGCTTACTTTCCCAATGTCTCTCTTGAAATATGTGTGAATAAATGCCAAGTATTAGCTTTTCAGGAGGTCTTTCCTGGCTATGTAAGTTAAAGTAACATTACCCTCCTGTCACTTTTATCTTCTTGCCCTTCTTTATTTTTCTTTATAGCAGTTATCATCATCTTGCACATATGTGTTTATTTTATACTTTTCTTTCTTTTCTCCCACCATGTAATTAAGCAAGAACATATTTTGCTTACTATTGTATCCCAGGGTCTAGAGAACATAATAGTTCTCACAATAGCAGGTGTTATGTCCTGGAGTATATGCAAAGGTAAATAAATCATGGTCTCTGTTTGCTGTTTAGAGGGAGGTAATTCCATACAGATGAGTGTTCAGCTGACATCACTCTCCTGCCTAGGAAAGCTGGAGAGGAATTCTCAGATAAGGTGACACTTAAAGTAGGTCTTGAGGAATAAATACTAGGAGTCACCAAAAATCATGAAGGGGAAAAGCACCTAAGAAACAGCATGCAAAAGATGCTGTATTAAAAGAGTATAGAATATTTTAGAAATGAAGGGGCTAGCACAGCAAATGTAAGTCTGGCCCACGTGGTGAAGGACAATACATGACATAAAAAGGAAGAATGAGCTTCATCCTGTGGGAAACTGGAAACTCAAATAAAAGTATCTCTGCATTTGAAAATGATAATGCTAGTGGCAATTCAGAAGTTTTATTGGATGATCAGAAGTTGGTGATGATCAACTGTCATGGAGAAATTTAAAAATTAATTCAGAAACTACTCAATCACTTCCCATTGAGACCATTTCTCTGTGACCTTCCTTTTTCCCTTCTAAATGATTTAGTTTAGAGCCAGATTTCTTATAAAAACTGATGTGCCATTTTTAAAAATTATAGTCAGCAACCCTGTGGTCAAGCATCTGATCAATCATTTGATACATTTCTTATTTATCTCCTGCATTGTCATTGGAATAGATCTAGATTTGATTCACTTCAGGGAAATTCTCTCAGAGTTTGTACCAGAAAGCCATAACTCATAGTCAATGTCATTTGGAGCTCAATCTTAACCATCTATCAAGAGCTTCTCAATTAATTTTGCTGAGGCTAAAAGTCATTTATAATTACAGTTCTGTTATCTGAATATGTCTTTCTTATCTTTTACTACCCCATGCTTCATTCTTGGCTCTGTTGCCGTGGGTGCCATTACTTTATTGGTGAGCCTTGGTCCTGTAGCTTCCAGCTAAAATTGATTAACTACTGCTCTTCTCTCATAGATTAAGGACATGACTAGCTTTTAGATTTTTTAGATAGAGCTTTATACTTACATTTATTTGCTCCACTGTCTCAGGAATAGCTCCTTCAGTGCAGTTTGGAATGATCAGACTTTCAATGGCATAAAATCTGATAAATGATAGCTCTTTTTGGCTAATCAACAGGGCTAGACATGCTCATAGAATTGAGAACAGTCTTTCTTAATCTCAATGGTTATTTTCCAGTCATAGTGATAAATGGGAGAAATATATAGCTCACATATTCCTGTAATTCATATTTTTATTAATGAGCACAGGTGTGAAATTTAGGTAATCCAGAAAATTATGAAACAAACTTTGGGTGAATTTAAACACCAGTTTTTAAATTGTAAAATGGTAAAAATAGTATCTATTTCATTGGGTTGTTTTGAGGATGAAATAAGACAGCACATGTACAGCACCTGGAATTTTCTTATTTATGTGATTAATACATGCTCATGTCCATTCAATTCAACACACATGTATCCTGTACTATTTTGTGTCTATGCTAATTGTTGTATAAAGATAAGTAAAACACAGACCCCTTATTCAAGGAGATTATAGCTTGGGTGGGGAGATAAGGATATAAATAGATGAGTGCCATTCTCTGTGACAGGTACAAGAGTAGAGATGGAGCACCATATACAGTGGGCACCTAGAAGAATTGGTGGTTAGTTCTACCTAGGGAATAAGTATTTCTTAGGTAGATGATAGGCACCTGAGCTCTAACTTGGGTGTAAGAAATAATTACATGGATCTAGGGGGATAATTGGGGTTGGTGGGTTGGAAAGAAGGAAAATCCAAGCTAAGGGAATAGCATTTGTAACATTCTCATCTTTCTCCAATTTTCCCTCCTACTTCATAATACATCTCCCTTACTAAAATCTAAAGCTTAGTCATGCCATTTTTATCTGTTGAAAATAATAAATTTGGAGGTTGAAGATTTTGATCAATTGTACACAAAGTAAAAGAAGAAAAAGTGTCCTTTCCTCATTAATTTAAAGTGTTAAATGTAAGTACTGACACAATTTCAAAGAGTTTTTAGAGTATTTTTTAACTTACATTATTTCACTTAATCATCTCAAAATTATTATGGGGTAGGGAGTATTAATCTCATTTTACTACAATGAGGAAAATGAAGTTATATAACTTGCCCAAAGCCTCACAGGAGGTAAAGTACAGGAGACTCCATTTGAAGCATGAGGTCTAGTAATGGAGAGTGCAATCCCCAAATATGAGTCAGGGTGAACGGACTTTTGGTGGCCAAAAAGCAACCAAGAGCTATTATATTTTCTCACTATCAAGGTCTTTGAATGAAATGAACCATGATAACTTTCAAGCTTCTAGAAGCTAGACATTGATAAAAAAATTTAAAATTCTTTCTTTTGTAAGATCATGACCCAAGAAAATATGAGGCAAGCGCCAATTTGCTGCAACATTCCATTCACCTTTTTTTCTCTCTCTCTCATGTCTCCTTGAGATGCTCAGTCATTCTAAAAACATCTTTTATGGCTTAGAAGACAACTTCTCATTTGTTGCAAGATTAATCTTTTCAATTTCCAGGGCTGGTGAGGGTATATCAAACTTTAAAACAGGACTGAAGCTACTCATTTCTTTTTATGGATAATTAATTCACTCTTACAAAATAGGATTTATGCAAAGTAAGGAATCTAATTCTGGGTACAGAATCATTTTATTCAGTGGACCAAGATCAAATTTCTTCTCTTTCAGCTTGTGGTTTTGAAAATAGTCCAATGAAGAATGAAACCCTGTAGTATGTGATGATAAAGGATAACCAGAAAATTAAGTGGCATACAAGTTTCTATGACACTTATGTTTTCTGAGGATGTTTCATTGAAGCATTATCAATTGTATTATTAAGGGCCTCAGGAAATGTCTGGGCCTAGATTTTTCTAGGACCATGGAGAATGGTCAAGCTTATTAAACACATTCATCTCAAAAGACATGTTAGGACATTCAAATGATGGAACATCAAATTTATTTATTTATTTATTTTAAAGATGTTATTTATTTATTTCTAGAGAGGGAAGGGAGGGAGCGGGGGGAGAGAGAGAGAGAGAGAGAGAGAGAGAGAGAGAGAGAGAGAGAGAGAGAGAGAGAGAGAGAAACATCAATGTGCGGTTACTGGGGTTTATGGCCTGCAATCCAGGAATGTACCCTGGCTGGGAATTGAACCTGGGACACTTTGGTTCCCAGCCTGTGCTCAATCCACTGAGCTACACCAGCCAGGGCAGAGCATCAAATTTAGAAAGGACTTCATATTTCTGCTGTGTATGCTTTTTCTAAGTGTCACAAAAAATGGTGGAGTCAAATTCAAGTGTTTCGAGTGAGTCTGATGTTGAACTAAATAAGCCATACACGTACCATGTAGTTTCTAGAGGCCATGTAGTTTAGAGTTAGACTTGGTGTTGCAATGTCTAGAGTCAGATTTGTGTTTGACTATCGATTTAGCCATTTATAATATTTGTGACTTGGGAAAGTTACTCATTTCTACTTTTCTTATTTTTAAAATATATTAATAATACTTAAAATTATATTTTATCATAGTGTTTATATATCCTATGATAAATATATGTATATAGGTACATATATATATAATGTTGGGAATTTCAAAAGTATATTCTCACATTTTTTCATTGTTAAAAATTGTTGTTTGGATTATCTTTCATGTTTTAGTAAAATTCAGTAGAAGCAAAACTGTTCATCCCACAGACAGAAGCCAGGCTGTAGTCCTTTCCTCAGCTATCACATCTTTGGCACAAGCCCACCACCATACTCAGTGACTTCACTGATTGCTGGTGACCTGAGCTCATCACCCTCTCTTCTGCAGTGACTGACTTTTTTGTTACACTTCAGACAATAACTCTCATGGTGACAAGCTGATAATGTGGGCTTTGTGATAACTTAGCTGAAACTACCATTAATTCATATTTCCCACTTTTCACCCCAAGCCTATCTTCTTTCAGCTTCACCTCCTCATTCTATGACCATTCTTCAACTTTAGAAAGACTTCCACTTAATTCACATTTTTGCCTCACTCCACCATAAAACCTTTCTTTTACTAATGTATCTCTGCAATCAGCCTTAATTTCACGATGTTATTATTTATATAACACTTTTAATAATGACCCATGTTTGTGGGCTCTGCTGTATTTTATCACAACCCTCTGGCAGAACACCAACTCTGGGTGAAATCAATAAACCCTCTCATTTGTTTAGCTGCTACACCTGAGCAGCTAATGGTCCTAGAGAAATTACCTGTAGACACAGATTTATTTATTTATACATTTAAGTTCATCAGTCTCACCAAATTGGCCTTTGGTACTCCAAGGCAATCATATTTTGTTTTTCTGGTCAACTCACCATTTACTACCAGTGATAACTGTTTGAAACACTCCTCTCTCCACACTTGCAGCAGATGACTTTAGCTCCAATTTATAATAGAAAAAAATATTTAACTTACCAGAGTAGAGCTCTCTTATTTGCTAATATAAGGTACAGACCTTTGTATATCTGTGTGTATCCCATCCTTCTTTCTTTCATTTTTAATAGAGACATTAATAAGCACAACTAGTTTAGGCTGATCCCTCCACTTATGGTTTGAATTCACCCCTTTCATCTCTCAAAATTAGGAGTTACTAACTTTTTCTCCTCCATTCATATTTAATCTTGTTCTCTGAACTAAGTTTCTCCTTAAAAATAATGATAACTCACACATGGCTCTTATTGTGTGACAGACACTGTCTTAAGTAATTTGCACAGTTAACTCATTTCATCCTTACTTCTACCCTCTGGAGTATTACTATTGTTCCCATATTATTGGTAAAGAAACTGAGGTACAGCCCTTGCTGGCATAGTTCAGTGGATTGAGTGCAGGCCTGAGAACCAAAGGGTTGCTGGTTTGATTCCCAGTCTAGGGCACAAGCCTGCGTTGCAGGCCAGGACTCCAGTAGGGAGTGTGTGAGAGCAACCACACATTGGTGTTTCTCTCCCTCTCTTTCTCCTTCCTTCCCCTTTCTCTAAAAAATAAATAAATATAATCTTTAAATTTTTTTTAAAAAGAAACTGAGGTGCACAGAGGTTAATGGTTGCCTGAGGTCACATAGGTGGTAAGTGGTATCTTACACTTAGCTCCAGAGTCTTTAATTACAATGTTATGTTGCATTTTAGATATTCTCAAATATCCCAATGCATACTTTCCAGTCCTCATCTTACTTAAATTCTCAGCAGTCTCAACACTGTTGTCTGCTTCTTCCTCTCTTTGCCTTTTTATTTTGACATAGAAGTCTATTTTTTTTCTTGACTACATCTTGCTTTTTGTATTCTAATGCTCTCTGGCCAGCATGCTGGGTCTCTCAAGTCTCAGCCCTAGGCTTGCTTTTCTTATTGTATAGTTTTTTTTTTCTACAGGTTATATCATTTACAGCTACAGTTTTGGTGGCTATCTGCTTTTTGTTGGTAGGTTAATTTTTGTTTACAGCTAACACCATCTATCCTAATTCTAGATCCTTATAATCTATTATCTATTTGCTTTCAACTGCTATATATCCCCATAGTACCTCAAAGTCAAAACCAAGCTCATGTTTCTCCTCCAAAACTAAGCTCATGTTTCTCCTCTAAATTTGCTCTTATTCTGGCATGTAATTTCACCAGAGGTTCTTTTTAAAGCTTTCTCATAGAGTTCCCTCAATGGCAGAGTATAGTGTGGCTCTTCCCTCAAAACCTTATTTCTGGACATCGATTTCTGTTTCTGGAGGACGTGACTCAATGTGATCCCACAGAAGCATGACTATACTGAAGTCTCCAGTTTATCTTCAAATGTATGCAAACTTTGGATTCTACTCAAACTTTGAATTCTACTTTATTTTGAAATTAACATAAATTTCTAGGTACAAGAAGAATCACCCTGTTTATCTTGTGTTTTTTTTTTTAATTTCCTGTGCATATTCATGTAGATTTTTGTAGGTAGAAATATCTGTGTTGAAAGCTGGTGTAGGGAAGAAAACCCAAAGAGAATTGACTAGGGAGCTGAGTACAAAGAGAGTAGTTTAGGTCAATGTTTGTTCATTCTTTTGTATGTTGCATGCTTTTTTCACAGTATTTTGAGGCTACACATGTAACAATATTTATAGAGGTTTATATATATTTTGTAGAGTCTGGAACATAATTCCACTATTGTAAATGATTTTGATGGTTTATAGTCATTGTATATTTGCTTTTGTGACATACTGCTGGATGATTAATTTATGTTAAATCCAGAAATATGATATGAACTATAACTCCTGTCCTTGAGAAGCTCACAGTAATAGAAGAGATAAATGTGTAAGTAGATAATTTCAAAGTAATAAGAAATATGACTGGTATTGTCAAGATAGCATTTATGAATTAAACCCTGAAGAGTTTCTGCAGAATACACTGAATATTCATTTTTCATGTCAGAGGCAATTCTTTATCTAGCAGTTTACCACATTTTTATTTAAAAATATTTATTCTGCTTCCAATATTAGAACATAAGCTCCATAAGGTATAACACCTGGCATATAGTAAGAATTCAATAAAATTTGTTGAATACATCTCAAAAACATTTTGTTTCAGAATATTGAATAGTAACTACAGCTTTTTCTACTTTTATAGAGGACCTATAAAACAAAGCGTGAATTAGAATTGTTCTAAATTATTTCCTAGCCAGAAAAAACTTCTGGTCAGTATGATAGAATCAATATCACTACATATAATCAATATTCTTGGGCTAAAGTTGCCCAGTGTCTCTGTTTTCATGGGGAGGTCAGGTATCTAAGGGATCCTTGAGAGCAGGCCAGTGGATGAGTATATCTTACTCATAAGTGAAAAATGAAGAAGATGAGAAGAATAACAATATATTCAGGAGGGACTATTGAGGGGCAGAACTGCAGGACTAAGATAGGGCTCACTAAGGCAAGGAGGGGCTAAGCTGAGGAGGCTTCAAAATTAGATATGTCCTTTCTTCAGACACTTTGATTTTCTTTTTGGAAAGAAAACTAATACATCCTCTTATTAATTTTTTTATATATTAGAAGGCATCTAAGGAGAAATGTCAGGAGATAGGTTTTGAATTGTGTAGAAATTTGAAGAAAGCACCAATTGGCATGGTGCATTCAGAGATGATCAGAGGTGAAAGGCGTGTGAGCTCTCTGAGAGGCAAGAGGGAGATGTAGAGGCAGGGGTGGCTTACACCTGCCATAAAGTCTGACCACTCTTCAAGTGGTGTAGCTTACTGGAAGTTAAAATTGTTTCTGGATAGCTTTCTAGGAAGTAAATGTTGACTATATTATCTCTACCAGGACACTAAAGATTAGTTTTTTAAAATATTTTTAATCACCCAATTGCTGTCATTTTTCAATGAATTAGAGAAAAGTTAGCTCTAGTTTTACAAAACTTAAAAACCTGAACCAAAAACAACATATAGTTCATTTTGCAGTATTAATGTTGCCTCACTTTCTGATTATAGATATAAAACATAATTTGGATACAATCCAAAAAAATGGACAAAGAGAAAAATAATTACCTCTAACCCTATCACCTTGAAATAATGACTATCACTTTTTTTCTGATGATGAGTGTAATATACATTGTTGAAAAATTGTCTTTCTGATAAATTCATTCTTTAAAACTCCTTGAATGTATTTCTTCTGTGAAGTCATTGATTGCCCAAGGGATAATTAATCTACTTCTCTATTATGGTATACCTATATCATGTATTCATTGCTTATGCATTTATCATTCAGTACTCTAGCATTTTTCCCCTTTCTTCTACTAAATTTTGCTTTTCAAAGGCACAGACCTTGACATATTTGTATTCCCTGCAGTTGACACAGTGCCTGGTACAAGTTAGTTTCCTAATAACTGCTCTCAAATATATGAATGAGTAAATGAATATTCATCAGTTTATAAATTATAGTATGTTATCTCGTGGATGTCAGGGAAATGGGCTCGCATATTTTTTCATTCATTTCATATTTTGCATATTCATCACAAAGTTCCTGTGCTTATTGGATAACATTGGAATCAAATAGAATTAATTTTTATTGCTTGAAATAAATTTTTAAAACTTGAAGTTAATGTAATTTTATACTGGTAGGAGTAAAAAATTGATAAAGAAGATACTTTTCAAATGCTGAATTTTACAAATGTAAGAAGTAAAGATTACTATAGATTTTATTTATTTTTTCACTTTAATAGTTTATTTTATTATATTTTTTCTATTACCATTCATCCCTCTTATACCCTCTTCCACCTCCACCCACCTCTCACCCCCAAGATTACCATAAATTTTAAATGTCTAATGTCTTCCGGCCTTGGGTGGTATATTTCTGTTAATTTTTTCCTTGTTTTTACTGTTGTGTGCTTCTTTATTTTGGCTTTTCCTATTCTCTCACAAGCAGGTTATGGATATAGTAATGCTCAATAAATGTTAAATAGCTAATTTCTTCAAACAAAAGAATAACCTTCATTCCTTTAATAAACATTTATAACTTTTACTTAGCTATAGTAAGGGCCATAACAATGAATTTTGGATCTTATTGGAATATATAGAGCTGCAGAAGACATAGAAATTATTTATTATACAAGGGGGACCCCCCAAGAAAACCACCAGAATTTTTTTCTGTTGTTTTATTATAGTTGTCTCAATTCTTCCCCCATTGTTCTCCCCTACCCTGTCCACCCCCTTCTCCCAGAGTCAATCCCTACCCTGTTGTCCATGCCCATGGGTCATCCATACATGTTCCTTCACTAGACCCTTCCCATTCTTTCCTCCCTTCTCCCCATCCTCCTCCCCTTTGGTCACTGTCAGTCTGCTTTTTGTTTCCATGCCTCTGGTTCTGTTTTACTCATTTGTTTGTTTTGTTCATTAGGTTCCTGTCATTGGTGAGATCATATGGCATTAGTCTTTCACTGCCTACCTTATTTAACTTAGCATAATACCCTCTAGTTCCATCCATGCTGTTGTGAAGGTAGGAATTCCTTCTTTCTTTTTGCTGTGTAGTATTCTGTTGTGTAACATACCACAATTTTTTGATCCACTCATTTACTGGTGGGCACTTAGGCTGTTTCTAGCATTTGGCTATTGTAAATTGTGGTGCTATGAACATTGGGGTGCATAGGTTCTTTTGAATTGGTGTTTCAGGATTTTTAGGGTATAATCCAAGCAGTGGAATCACTGGATCAAAAAGCCCCTCCATTTTTAGTTTTTTGAGGAAATTCTGTACTGTTTTCCACTGTGGCTGCACCAGCCTGCATTCCCACCAACAGTGCACTAGGGTTCCCTTTTCTCTATAACCTCCCCAGCACTTGCAGTTGATTTGTTAATGATGGCCATTGTGACTGGTGTGAGGTGGTATCATATTGTGGTTTTAATTTGCATCTCCCTGATGGCTAATGTTGCTGAGCATCCTTTCATATGTCTATGAGCCCTTTGTATGTCCTCCTTGGAAAGGTGTCTGTTCAAGTCCTTTGCCCACTTTTTAATTAGATTGTCTTCCTGGTGTTGAGTCATGTGAGTTCTTTATATATTTTGGAGATCAAACCCTTGTCTGAAGTATCACTGGCAAATATGTTTTCCCATACGGTTGCTTCCCTTTTCATTTTGATAATGGTTTCTTTAGGTGAGCAGAAGTTTTTAGTTTGATGTAGTCCCATTTGTTTATTCTTCCCTTTATTTCTCTTGCCTTAGGAGATAAATCAGTGAAAATATTGCTGTGTGGAATATCTGGAATTTCACTGCCTATGTTCTCCTCTAAGACTTTTTAAAAAAATCTGTATTTATTCTTATGTGTTTAAACTGCAGTCACCTTCAAAGTGCTCTCCATTTGATGCAATACACTATTGAGACCTTTTTTTCACTGCTCAAAACAGTTTTTGAGTAGTCAGTTTTTGATACCTTTTAGTGCTTCTGTTGCTTTTTGTTTCACCTTTTCCACATCAGCAAAATCTTTCCCTTTGAAGACCTTTTTCACTGGAAAAATAAAAATGTTGCTCAGGGCAAGATCTGGTGAATAGGGAGGCTGGGGGATGGGGGTCATTCCACTTTTGGTCAAAAACTGTTGAACACTCAACATTGTATGGGCAAGGTGTACTTGTAAATCACCAATCATGAAATGGGCAAAGCATTGAAAGAATCTTAAAAAAAAATTCACTGAAGCCAAGCGCAGCCTCTTATAACAACACCAGCTGGTATGCTGATACAGGTGGTTTCTGTATCACCTAGCAGGTGAAACCTATACTGCAAGGGACCTGCCCTCCAGAAGATAATTCCAAGTTTTGGAGCTTCCTTCTTCATACCTTGCTTGCTTTAAATGTTGAGGAAAATAAAACCCAGAAACACTGAGTGATTTGCTTATGGTCACACTTATTTTTAGTTTTAGAGTTAAGAATAAGAAACAAATAAAAAAATCTACTTAAATTGTGGATGCAGTAGCTAGATGCCCAGCTGAGGGGTGGAAGAGTAATAAGGACGATGTCTGTGGGCCTAGATAACTGTTATCTCTTTAGCTATGTCTGCCCATCTGCCCATCTCTCTGCATGTGTACACACACACACACACACACACACACACAGGGTCTGGCAGAAGTAATACCTGCCTGAGTGTGGTTGGTAGGGTAATAATGCAGATGTAATAATTTATAGTTTTAATTTGAACATTTCAAATAAAATGTCATATGGTGTGCTTGAGTGTGATATTGTTATAATACAGAATTACATACTTATGATTTTGTAATAAAAAGGGTGTTATTTGTGCTGGACCCTGTATGATCTATTTTATTTAACACTGATTTAGCTGCTCAAAATAACAGGTATTTTATATCTACTATCTCATTGAAATCTCCAGAAAAATCCTTTGAGAAAGGTACTATTGTTTCTGTTTTACACTTGAGAGTATTGAAGCTCAGAGAAGATAAATAATATGCTGATTCTTCCTAAACTAGCAAGTGGGAGAGACACTTGACTCTCACATTCATGCACTCAATGAGTCTTCCATCTGGCAGGTTATTCTTACCTGAGACATTCAACCAGCAGCCTTCTTCACTTTACTTGTCTTTGCTAAAACATAACTCCCAAAGGGACGTCTTCTTTGAGGACCTTGTTTACATTTGAGTTGTCTATCTCATCCACTTAACTGCTTTAGGTTTTTCTTTGTTAGCATGACTTTACACATATATAACTTAGTTATTCCTTTGATTTATTATCTGCTTTACCCCTAGAATGTAATCCCCATGAGGTAAATATGTATTTTTCCTGCTCTGTTCTTTGTTATTCTTTGGGCCTAAAATAACGATGGCATATGTAAATATTCAATGCATTTTTCATTAAATAAATTGGATAACGTAAATTTATACAGACTTTCGGTGAACTTGAGGTTCTGGTGGGAAAAATCAGATGGGGACACAAAGTTCACATTCCAGGAGTCACAGGTCTGGTGGTAGTTGAGTGGGAAAGGTTCAGATTGAGAACAGTTTGGAAAAGAATTATATGAAAGCAGAGGGTTGGGTTTATTGCTATTGGCAGAGCAGATCTTTTTGGCTTGCCTTTGTTGGTTTTTGGAAGCATGATGGCTAGGTGGATAACATTCTCTTGAAGGACTAGGGCAATATGGCAGAATGGCAAAGCCTAGTTATGACCAAGGTGCTGGCTTTGGAGCATCTAATTTACCCAATAAGGGCCCCATGAGAGGGTGTTAGGATTCCATGAGACTGTATTCTTTTGGGGGGAGGCAATGTGAATTCCATGGTTCTGGAGAATATTGTCTGTCCAGTGGCCTCTGCCTCTTCACCACTGCAGGACTGGTAAAAATATCTCTGCTTTTGCATGCTCAAGTGGTTAGAATAGCACATTTGTAGGATGGAACATGAGGAAGCTGAAACTAACCTTGTGGATGCTAGTGGCTGGTTGGCACTTTATTGAGGTCAAGGCCCTGGAATGCATTCTTCTTCTCCTTTTTTTTTTAAATGTGGAAGCCATTAGGTCAGATGAGGGTCTCAGCAGTTAGGTTGCAAGTTGTGCAGAAGATTATACATTTAATATTCCAGAGACAAGTTCATTAAAAGCATTATTCCAGTTGACAGAACAGCTCTTGCATAGAGCTGCCAGATTTGATGCTGTAAAGGAAACATACTACTTTGGAAATAAATTACTTTGTATTAACAAAATGATATATTAATCTTTTCCACCACTGAAGCGGGAGAGAGAATGAGCAGTGAATGTTAATGCAGCATTGTGTGGATACCCATTTACAGTTTCCACTTCCTCAATATTCATGGATATGGAATTCAGAAAGTTGAACTTGCTGTAATATTTATAATAGATTTTCTTTTGTGATCTATATAGTTGTAAGAACTTGAGAAGCTTGCATATTCAAGATTCTTTGGGTCACTGTGTTTCCCAGCTTTCCAATTTTTATAAATGTCTCTTGAAAGAGTTACATTTGGATCCAGTTTCTTTCTGAGGAATTTGAGAATAATATCATACCTACAGCTCCTGCCAGGGTGGAGATTGGGATTAACATAGGATTCCAGGTCATACAGAGTCTGAGTTTCATACTTAGCAGCTGTGAAAAAGGGGACAGGTTGCAGAACATCTCTGAGCCTTATTTCCCTCATCTGGACAGTGAGAACACTAACTTCATTTTGCAAAGATGGTATAAGGAGAAATGAAATATCATATGTAGAAGTACTTAGCACTGAGCACACAATCAGTTAATTTTATTTTTTTCTTTTTTCCTCTTTTGAAAGAAGAGAGAGGGAAAGCCTCCTGATCAATCATACTGTGATTGTCTCTTCTCAACAAGGACTTGAAATGGTGGTTTTGAATTACTGTATTTTTAGGGCTATAAGACATGCCTAGGTTTTAGAGGAAGAAAATAGGAAAAAATTTTGAAGCAGAAAATGTGGTAAAATATTTCATAACATAAATAACATAGGCTGCTGCCCCCCCCACCCAGTGAGCCAGGTAAGCCACATTTGGATTATAAGACACACCCCCACTTTCCTCCCAAATTTTGGGGAAAAGTGCATCTTATAGTCTGAAAAATGTGGTATTTTTAACTTTATTTTTAAAATTATATTTTATTTATGTTATTACAGTTGTCCTGATTTTTCCTGCTTTGTCCTCCTCCACACAGTACCCACCCCCACTCCCTCAGGCAATCCCCACACCATTGTTCATGTCCATGGATCATGCATATAAGTTCTTGGGCTACTCTGTTTCCTACATCCTCATGGCTATTCTGTAACTATCAATTAGTAATTCTAAATGTCTTCACCTGCTCACCCATTCCCCTACACCCTTCTGCCATCTGGCAACCATCAAAATGCTCTAGGTATTCATGATTCTGTCTCTGTTCTTCTTGTATGTTTAGTTTTTTTTTTTTTAGATTAATTGTTGATAGATATGTATTTGTTGCCATTTTATTGTTCATAGTTTTGATTTCTTTTTTTTTTAAATAAATCCCTTTAACCATTATATTTCATATAATAATGGTTTGGTGATGATGAACTCCTTTAGTTTTTTTTCTTGTCTGGGAAGCTCCTTATTTTCCCTTCAATTCTAAATGATAGCTTTTCTGAGTAGAGAAATCTTGGCTGTAAGTCCCTGCTTTTCATGACTTTGAATATTTCTTGTCAATTCCTTCTAGCCTGAAAAATATCTTTTGAGAAATCAGCTGGAAGTCTTATGAGAGCTCCCCTATAGGTAGTTACTGCTTTTCTCTTGCTGCTTTTAAGATTCTCTTTTTATCTTTAATCTTTGGCATTTTAATTATGATGTGTCTTGGAGTGGGTCTCTTGGCATTTAGCTTGTTTGGGACTCTCTGTGCTTCCTGGACTTGCATGTCTATTTATTTCACCAAATTAGGGAAGTTTTCTTTCACTATTTTTTCAAATAGATTTCTAAGTTGTTGTTTTTTTCTCTTCTCCTTCTGGCACCCCTATGATGCAAATGTTGGACCTCTTGATGTTGTCCCAAAGGCTACTTACACTATCCTCATTTTCTTGATTATTTTTCTTGTTGTTATGATTATTTTTTTAGTTCCTTTTGTTCTAAATCATTGATTTGATTCTTAGCTTCATCCACTCTATTGTTGTTTCCCTATAAATTGTTCTTTATTTCAATTAGTGTAGACTTCATTTCTGACTAGATCTTTTTTACACTGCTGAGGTCCTCACTAAGTTCCTTGAGCATCCTTATAACCAGTGATTTGAACTCTGCATCTGATAGATTACTTATCTCCATTTCATTTAACTCTTTTTCTGGAGTTTTGATAAGTTCTCTCATTTGGTCTATGTTTCTTTGTCTCCTCATTTTGGCACCCTCCCTGTGTTTGTTTCTATGTATTAGGTAGGGCTGCTTTGGATTCATGTCTTAGTAGTGTGTCCTAATGTAGTAGGCATCTTGTAGGTCCAGTGACACAGCCTCCTCTATCACCCAAGCTGGATACTTGAGGTGCACCCTTTGTGTGGGCTGAGTACACCATCCTCTTGTAGTTGAGCCCTGGTTGCTGTTGGCAGATCAATGGGAGGGATTTATCCAGGCCAGTCAGCTGCAAGGACTGGCTGTGACCACTGCCCACCAACCTCCACCCCCCATGGAGGGTCAGATGTGCAGGGGCAGGGTGGTGGTTCTCTGATGTGGCCTATAACTGTCCACTGGGTGAGCGGGCTTTGGGGTTTCTCAGGTGGTACAGGCAAAGGCCCCCTCCCACCTGTATTTTGCACCCTGCCTGAGCTACAGATTAATCTGAATCTGGCTGCTTCGTATGCTGGGCTTGGAGATTCCCAGGTGAAGCCAACCTGTGAGTCTAAGCTGGCTACGTCTAGTGCTAGGCCTGGGGCTCACTGAGGACAGCTGTTGCTTGTTTGATAGGATTTAGCAAGTTGTGAAAAATGAGCCAAGACCAGGCATTCATATGGACAAGCATTTTGGGTGGGCCCATAAGTTGGGTGGGACAGAGTCTCTGGGGATCTCCAAAACTGGTCAAACAGCATTAGCCAGGTTGATGGAGTCTCAGATATGGCATCGGCTTACTGGCTCTGTGCTGGGAGGGTTTATCAAAGGGTCAATGGCCTCTGCTCTCCTTGATGGCAGACCCTTTCGTTTATTCCTACATACCACTGGTGCCTTTCAAGCTGCTACCTTGGGATGGAGCCCAGAGGGAATAAGTCTGAGAAGGTGAGTCCTTGTGTGGGTTCTTTAAGAGGAACTGCTTGAGGCTCTAGCAGTTTCTTCCACCAACCCAATTCCTGCTGGTTTTTCAGCCAGAAGTTGTGGGACTTATATTCCTGGCATGGAACCCTGGGCTGGGGTGCCTGGTATGGGGCTGGGATTCCTTGCTTCAGAGATATCCCTCCCAAATTTTTATCCACCACATGTGGGGTTGGGACCAGCTCTTTCTGCATCTGTGCCCCTCCTACCAGTCTAAGTGTATGTGGTTTCTTTAATTCCCTGGTTGTCAGACTTCTACTCAACTCAATTCTTGGTTCTGAGTGATGGTTGTTCTATATTTTAGTTGTAATTTTGATGTGGTGTGTGAAGAGGTGAGCCATGTCTGCCTATGCTGACCTCTTGGCCAGACAATCCCATTTATTCTTCCTTGACTTAGTTTTTAATAGAACAAAGGTATGAAGAAGAAACAGAGCTGCTGAATTCTGTCTTGGGCCCCTTTAATTCAGCTTATTTTCAGGCTCCCAGGATAAATCAATTAATCATAATTAGTATATATTATTAACTTATTGCAGATGGTGTTTTAAAATACCTCTACAATAGCCTGAGTCTGTTCATTTGTCTCAGTGATTATATTTCCTATGGCTCTCAGTGCAGAAATCACAACTGGCTATTCATTAGCTCTTAGGAGCTTTACAAATTGGACATAACTCCTGTTTTCATGACCATTTCAGTCCATTCATTTAGATCATCAGGTATCTGCTGATACTTCTGGATCATCATGATGCAGGAGACCAACTAAAGTTTATCTTTTGTTTCTTTATTAAGAACTCTTTTATTTTTTTATTCTTTTTTAAATGACTTTCTGTTTTAAAAGATTTTTATTTATTTATTTTTAGAGAGGGAAGGGAGAGAGATAGAGAGATAGAGAGAGAAACATCAATGTGCGGTTGCTGGGGGTTATGGCCCGCAACCCAGGCATGTACCCTGGCTGGGAATCGAACCTGTGACACTTTGGTTCACAGCCTGCACTCAAACCACTGAGCTATGCCAGCCAGCGTAAGAACTCTTTTAAAATGTGGTTTATATTATTGTAGCACTTTTTACAACAAAACTATACTTGAACCATTGCAAACTGTACAAGCTGCATGAAGTTTCTCCTTTCAATGGATTTCTTATTTCTATGTAGAATTTCATATCTAGCAGTGTCCTGTAAATAAAGATTAAATTTCACCCTTCTGTTAAAATGAAAAAAGAACAAAACACCTCTAAAAAACTGGTGCTTTAATTTGGAACCCTAAACATGAGGGGTCTTGTGCTCCCTTGACTCTGAATACTTACTTCTTCTCCTACCCCACACTTCCAATTAATTCTTTGTATTATATGGGCACACATTTGCCTCTTCCACCTAAGTGAAACTCCTTTACAATGCAGCATTTCTGTATTGCACTCCCAATGCCTAGTCCAGAGCCTGGCATTTAGTAAGAGCTTAATAAATGGCCATTAAGGAAATAAATAGAAAAGAAGCATCAGGGTGCAGGAGGCAGGAATCCTTTCCACTTTTCATTCAGGATGTTGCAGCTGTTGGGAGGAATGGTATTCATGGGCATAGAGCAATGCCACTAGCTGTGTTTATTAAGTAGCTACTTACTGTGTGTCATGTACTTTGCCAGATATTTTTATTTATTTCAATATTAATACCCATGGTTGACCTTTGAAATAAGTACTCTCATTCCAGGTATCTAGGTGAAGAAAAGAGGTTCAGAACGGTTTCATACATTTCCCCAAATTTTACAGATAGTGAGTGACAGAGCCAAGGCTCAACAGTCTCCAGTGTGTCTGACTTCAAGCCTGTGTTCCTGACCACTGCACTTAAGGACTTGTGACCTGCAGGGTGTACTTGGTACAGTGTCTAATTCCCTCAGAGACCATTAGGGAAGTCTGCTGATTATACAGACTTGGGTTTATAAACTTGTTGAGCACAGCAGAGTATCATCTCGACAGAGTCGCAATAGTGTGTCTCCAAAGGGGAAGGTTACAGAAAGAGGCTTAGAGAGTTTTGATGTGTTGTTATTGTTGTGTGTAAATTTTTAATTGTGGCAAAGAACACATAACATAAAATTCACCATTTTAACCATCAAAAAATATATTGTTTAGTAGTGTTCAGTATATTCATATTGGTGTGCAGATCTCCAGAATGTTTTCATCTTGCAAAACTGAAACTCTATATCCATTAAACAATAATCCTCCACTCCTCCCTATCCCCAAGCTCCCTGGTAAGCACCGTTCCCCTTTCTGTGTTATGAATTGATTACTCTAAATACCTCATAGAAGTAGAAACATACAGTATTTGTCTTTTATGACTGGCTTATTTCACTTGCATGAGGTCCACAAAGTTTATTCACGGTGTAGCACGTGATGGGATTTCCTTCCTCTTTAAGGCAGGATAATATTTCATTGTGTGTATAAGCCACAGTGGTTGCACCAGTTTACATTCCCACCAACAATGCACAAGTACTCCAAGTTCTTCATATTTTTGCTAACACTTGTTATTTTCTGGTTTTTTTTGATAGTAGCCATCCTAAAGGATGTGAAATAATATTTCATTGTTATTTTGACTTGAATTTCTCTAGTGATTAGTTGTGGACTGAGAGGTTTTTAGAGGTTGGAGTTAAGGAATGGTTTCATGGTGTAAATTAATAAGTATGTCTGGGCATCATTAGGATTTGTAAACTAGGTGAGTTGCTGAAGAAATAGATATCTTTCCTTGGGAATGCATGAGTCTGAGGGAATTTACTATTAAAATAGTTTGTGGTCTTTTCTTGAGAAATTTGGTTTTGAATGAGTTCGTGTTAAAATAATACAAATTCAGGTTTTTTGATTTGCATGCCTTGTTTGTCTTGTAAATTGTGGTTTCTGTTTGATTCTTCTATTTGCCAGGGTTACTTTCTCCTGCTTCATCTGCTGTCCTGAACAGTAATCAGCACCCAGTTGCTTATTTTTCACAGTTACCCCTATAAGATAACTATAGGTCTTGACCCAGTGTCTGGTCCACAGTAATTCTGATTAAATTGTGGCAGTTAAGTAATAGTGTAGTAATAGTATGTGTGTAAAGTAGTACTCATGGAGATAATGATGGTTGTAGCACCTAAATTTTCTGAATTGTATACTTCCAACTAATCCCATTATTACTGCCCTGGGGTAGAAAGGAACTCATCACCTCTTAGATCATTACTTCCCTCCTCTTCTACCATGTCCAGCCACAACACCACTGACAGAATGACATGCCTAGAACCCAAATGTGAGCCAGTCACTCTCCTATTTACAAGTGCCCCACCCCCACCCCAGTGACTCTCCCTTGACCTCAGGAGAAGGTCTAGGCTCCTTAACTTTCTGCAGTTGGGCTTTCTTCTCAGGCCTCTGTCCAGGACACCAGCTTCATTTCCCACAACTCCCTGCCAGTATTTGTCCTTCAGAGCTCTCAGCGCTTTAGTCTGACAAAAATAACATTGTAAACCTCCTGTGCTATTATTTCTCTTAAAATTTTTGATCTGTATGCACACATATAAAAGCATACATAAGAGATAAAAGGTATATATCTATGCTGTCTATTTTTACTTCCCCCTTAACTTCCCCCTTTCTTTTGCTCCCGTCTCCCTTTTCACACCTTCCCATCTCTCCATCCCATATCCATATACTTCTATAGTAACATCACATTAATAACTAGGCTGTGTTATTTTGAATTCTTTCTATGCTCATATAATGAATACTGTATAAACATACACACCTACATATATATGTATACATATAGTTATATATTTCCATACATATATTTGTTTATACATGCTACTGGATGTCACCAATTTCCAATGTTAATTTTTGCCAAACTTAAGACCTCTTAAACACTTCTGAGCCTTTATTTTAAGGAAGAAATTTGGATAAAATGTCACTGTTTCTCTGTTACCTCTTTCCTCTGACTCAGTTGGTGAACTGAGAGGCCCAGTAGCTGAGAGCTTCATATTTTTAATTTGAAAGTCCCATTGTCATTTATGCCACTTTAGATGGGAGTGCTAAGAAGAGGTCACTGGCAAATTATTGACTCTAGATGAACAATTTGCTCATAATTAAAAGGCCTGATGAAATTCTCTCCAGGAAATGAACTCATTCAAATGAGAGATAATTTAAGCTCATCTGCTCAGAACATTTTCTCTATTTTTCCTTTACCCAGTACATAAATTTTTTTATTTAGTCCTGTGATATAAATTAAATTTGACAGTAGCAATTTTTTTTTCATTCAAACCATAAAATTATTATGTTGTCTGAGTTAACATTGTGTTTTCCTTTCAGGAAAATAATGAGTACGGGCTTTCAGTAGTTATTGTCTCGAAGCAATGGAGGCCGGAGCACAGTTGCTCCCTGCTGGGGTTTCAGAATGGAAAGGAAACACTGTACCAGTAAATACAAGTGGGACTCTAAGTGGGAAGGCAAGGGTTCTAGCCCAGTTCTGTCATTTAACAGCTGGGTGTCTTTGGACAAATCTCTAAAACTTGGTTTCCTTGTCTGAAAAAAGAATAACAATCCCTGCTGTGTTTTGGCTGATTCTAAGGATCAAATAAAGTTATAGTTGTGGAAAAGTTGAATAGCTGCAAATGTAATATCGGGTTGTCAATATTAATGCCTCCTGCTGCTGGTGCATTGTGAGAAATGAATTCTTACCTGCCAATCTGCTAGACAGATCTACCTGACGACGATGATCACTAGGCAGAATGTCATTAGAATGGAAAAGTAAGCTCAACCTCTCTCTTCTTTCCTCAGAAATTTCCAACATGAAATGAAGAAACTAAGGCCCAGAGAGGTGAAGTGCATTAACAAAGGCCACATAACTAGTTAGTGGTAGAACTGGTACTAGGTACTCTACTTTCTGTCCAGCATTCTTTCTCAAACACCCTGCTTATAAGTTTATTAAATAATAGACATATTCTAGTTTGACATGAACAGTTAGAAAACGAGGAGCAGGGAGAGATTGGAAATTTGTTCAACTTGTCCCACTTTAATTTATCCCTGGAAGTTTGCATTTGCACATTATTTGAGGTGGTATAAAAGAGAATTTAGACCAAATCGAAATGAAATGCCAACCTCTCAAACAGAGTCAAATTTCCCTCATACTCTGGTATATACCCTGAGCTATTTCAATGATTAGGCAACAGGTCAGTAATTGCACAGCATATTGAACAATGCTTTCCAAATAGAATTCCAGGGACCACTTGTTCTATGGGAGCTGCTCAAATAAAATAGCTACTGGCTGCTTCCATACAACCCCTCTTGGAGATTCATAATGTACATCAGCATGTTAATGCTCCTAAGCAACGTCACAACAAAGAGAGTTTGTTTAATTTTGTTAAAAGTTTAAATTGACAAATTTATTTGTGCAGAGATCCCTTGAAACATCTTCTATTGTCCTGATATTAGTTCTTTCTCTTGTACCAGAAGAAGAAATATTAAATGCCAGTGCCTGTCTTCATGAAGGGGCCCTGCACCACCCTCCTTTCACTTTGTGCACCCTTGAGTAGAAGAGACATAGGCTGCTAAGATTTGCTGGGTCTTAGAGAGTGCTTGGTCAGGACAAGGGAAGCAGTTCAATGCTAGGGCAAACTTATTGACCACTGGCCAGATGGAAATGCAGACATCTCTGCAGATGCCAGAGTGAGAAGATGACAATAGCCAAAAACAAGTGTAGATAATCTACATCTCAGTGAAGATCCATTTGGACAGAATATGTCTGGGTGAGACACTGTCCACCTCCAATGCCTGGATAACTGAAAGTCCCTCACCCATTCCTACCACAACTTATGAAATGCAGAGCAAGTTGGATAAAGGGAATCTCAAATTGCCATTCAAATCCTGAATTCACTGGAAAAAGCAACAAGAACTGGACTAAGATTCATTCTTTGCCTTCAGTCAAATGAGGCCTTGAGAAAAAAATCAAGTTTATAACTGGGAAAGTAAAGTGTAATTTTTTTTGCATGCCTGAGTTTGTATACTGTGAAAATATTTTACCATCTATAAACTACATTAGGATATTTCACTACCACTGTGTTCATTCCTACAGTTCCAGAAAATTAGTCAATTAACTAATGAATACATTAAAACATTTACAAACATAACTTTTTAACACTAGTTATATAAAAAAAGAATAAGGTGTGATCCTTCTTATCGAGTTGTTCCTAGACTAGCAATCCCAAAACATACTGTGACAGGTGCTCAGTTGGGGACAGAAGTTGACTATGCTGTATTAATCAATGAGGGAACTGAGAGAGTTACTTTTGTAGTGGAGAAGGAAGGACATTAAATTTATCTGGTAGAAGTAAAACAAATTAAATTAGTAAGTTAATAAATGAATAAGTTGATAAAACAGTAGAAAGACATAAAAACAAAGCTGAAAGGATGTCTTGCATTCTTTAAACTGTTAATGAAGTGAACAAGACCACAGAGTTTTACTCACTAGAGTTAAGAATTCCATAATTCCTGAATTGCCATATACCAGACTTGAATGCCGTGGCCCTGGGACCCACAACTTATAATAATAATAATATTAAAGTGAGAAAAATAAGAGGCAAATGAAGAGTTGTGTTAAAGGTAGCTTTCCTTTAGGGGAAGTCTGAGGAAGATTTGGGAGAGGCTTGACATGAACTATGGACAGGGAAGAATTTGAATGATACATGAAAAGTTGAATTTTGATTAACCACTAGAAGGCTTTTATGAAGAGTGTCTCCTTGTTTTTTCTCCTGCTGATTTGGTACAGGGAGGTCAATAAGTCAGGTAAAATGTATACTTGTATTTATGTGCTCTTGCCTATTTTCCCCATTGTGGTTAGTACCTGGAATGGACTTGGGAATACAGAAGGGCTGAACAATTCTGGGATGTTACTCCTGTACAATTTGTTTGGGAAATCATCAATTTTAGCAGCCTATTATTTATATTGATTCATTTACCCCTTACTTTGGTCCTGGAAGACTGGTGCCATCTGGATAGGGATGAATGAATAGATCCTGGAATAAATGATTTGGTGTTTGAGTAGGGTATGAGCTGATCACCAAGGAAACAGTTGAATTAAATGCAAGTACTTCAGGAACGTATCCATCTGAACCCATAAAGGAATAAAGCCATATATGTCTGATTCAAGATATCTTTGGTTTTGGAAATGCATGCAGTTTTTCATATTCATAAAGAAATCTCATGGGAGAGTTCAGTGCAGAAGAAGAAAACTAAGAGACTCAGGGACAGACACAGTCACACCTCACAGATGAACTCTAAAATAACCCAAATGATTATTTTTTTCCCTTTCAAAACTTAAGTTTTCAGAGAAAGAACTCTGATAATTATTGTTCTGGGTATATTTTAATCTTGTCTACCCACTCCTAATTTTCACAGTACAAATGTATACCTGAGACATAAATGTTGTGATATCAAATAGAGCTGAAGATATGATCATATTGTCATTCAATTGTTCTAAGATCATCTCAGTTCAGTATTTTAGGAAACTATGAGCCTTCCTGAAAACAATGAATTTTTTATTTTTAAGTTTTCAGACAGGTGACAACCTAGCCAGGGCATAGTCACCACACACATATTTCATAAAGTTTAGTTAGATGATATTTAACAGTTTACCAGTGAAAAATGCTACATTCCCACTTAAGTCAATGATGAAACCACTAGACAATCATTTTTAATTTGACTTCTTCCCAGAAAACAAGAACCTCAAGGTTCTTTGTTGCCTGCAAAGAGAGAGACTTACACACATTCTATAACAAAATATTAACAGTTCAAAATCTTGAAACCAGCATAACAAAATCTTGTGGGGAACAGCCAGTGAAGTCAGAGCCTCCCTTGACCTAGTACTGTATCTAAACTGTTGGCATTTTTCAAATTCCCCTTGTTTTTGTAGTCTGTTTAGCTGACAATTCAAACTCTCCACTAAGGGGGTTATAATTTTGCAACATTGTGGATATTAAATATTGTGGTTTTGAACACCTCTAAAATGTTGGGAATCAGTGTTAAAATGACAGTAACAAAAGAGTGGACAATTATATATAACATAATAAAGTATATTAGACTAATACAGGCTCAGTCAAAAGTAGGCTTCAGTTGTTTGTATAGAAAATAATACACTAATTAATACATCATAATACAAGAAAAAATTGTGTTTCATAGACTCACAACTATAAACTTACTTCTCCCCCATCCTGTATATTTTATATAAAAAGGACCTAGAGGATAAATTTAGATTAAATCTCAAAACACAATGTTTACTGTTATTATTTATTATGTGTATGGCAACATTATTTGAGGTGCTTGATGAGCTATGTATTTATATCACCTGGCATTTCTCTGGGAGAGAATGGTATTGAACTTGGTATTTTCTCTGTTTCCAGATAGTTGGTGTTGTGCTGAGACAAAACAAGACCTGTCTAACTGTGGAGACAGACTGGGCATCAAGGAGGAAAACATAGAAGGAAAGAAAAAAATTTTAACCCCATAATTTTATGATCCTCTGTGGCTCTGTTGTCTAACAGAGTAGCCAGTAACCACAATAGCTAATTAAATAGGAATTAATTAAAATTACATAAAATAAAAAAATTCACCCCCTCATTTTATTCACACTGATCATATTTCATATGCTTGATAGTCACATGTGGTTAGTGGCAACTGTCTTAGATTTAAAGTGGATCCTAGAAACTAATAATAATGTGAGAAAAAGAAACAATAATTGCAGTCAATAAGGTTAAATTGAATTTTTGAATGATTTGTGAATCTGTAATAAAACAAAATAGGAAGGGGAATACAAGATGGGTGAAAGATGAGTTTTCCAATATTTTCATAAATATACTATATGTGGAGAAACCTAAATTCTTTGAGTAATAAGCTATAGTTCAGAACAACAATTAGATTATCAACCACAGATGATGGGCAAAGAGAAATGAGAGGAGTTTTCTGATCAGAACATTTAGGTATAAAAAGTAATGAGGGTAGAATTTTGGTTTAAGGAGGGAAAAACAACTTGAGACACATATATAAAAGCTAGAAGAATGCTGAATGTGCAGTATTGATCAAAGGAGAAAGTCAGTGGGAAAATCTATATTATAGGAGGAGGGGGTAACTTTCAGTGTTAGCAGAAATAAAATAAATTATCAGTAAATTTGGAATAAAGAAATACAGATATTAGTGAAACTTTGTGGAGAGAAATCATATGAGGACACTGATCAAGTAGTAGATTATGTGAATGAAACGGTCAAGGATATACATTAGAAGACCAACTACAATTGTCCTTCATTAAATGCATTTTCTGTAAAACCAAACGTGTGCATGGCTCATTCCTGCAGGTGGCAGTCTTCTTAGACTTCTGTCTCTGCCCCTTTCTATGGCCAATGTTCACACACCCCATAGCACTACTAAGTGGAGAACAAGAAGTCAAGTCAGTCCGAGAAAGACAAACACCAGATGATTCACTTGTGGAATCTAATGAGCAAACAAAATTCAAACAGACTTGTAGTTACAGAGTGACCAGACTGATGGTTGTAACAGTAGAGGAAGGTGGGGAACTGGTGAAACAGGTGAAGGGATTAAGAAGTACAAGTTAGTAGTTACAAAATAACCATGGAGATGTAAAGCACAGCAAAGTGAATGTGGTTAATAATTATAACTGCTTGGTGTTACTAGAAATATCAGGAGGAACGCTTTGTAAAGTATATGATTACCTAACCACTATATTGTATACCTTAAACTAATATAAACTAATATTAAGTATACATTTTAATTGAAAATAAAGTAATAATAAATGTGTGTGGCATACAGTTGGACACAAAGGAGGGAATATTGGACTCCAGTTCAGAGAGGCTTACGGAAATGTTGCCACTTTATTTTTGGCCCTCAAGAATGCATAGGCATTTTTGTGTTCTAACGGGGTTGATGAAAGGAAGAGAAAACTTCAAGAGGAAGCACAGTATTTGCAAAGACATGGAAGCAAGAAATGCAAGGTACATTTGAGAAGTTCCAACTCTTTGGAAAGCCAAGGATACAGAACGCCAAGCAGAATGAGAGGAGGTGTGTTTCAGATCATGACAGATACTAAATGCTCGTGCCTAGCAACTGGTATTTACAAGACAAGCATTTCATTGTTGTAAAGTAAATAGATTTCATTGGCTTTTAATATTTGCACATGCAAGCCATATTTTAACCTCAAACCATAAAATCCCCAAATCATTATTTGCCCCTTTCATTGCAAATAGATACAAGGACAATATTCATCTCAAATTTTAAAAAACGTAGAGGGTACACAGGAGGTGCATTTAAATTTTAAAGAAATCAATATAAGCTCTTCTGTTGATATAGACAGTTTCAATTAAGCTTCAGGTAAAAACAAATAAAATCCATTATGTATCACAGGCTAACTTTACATAGAAACTCCTCTTTTCTTTAGGTGTTGCAGGAACCAGTCAGGGCCTCTCACTCAGCAGCGGGCTAGCAGTAGGGGGCATTCTTTCTGTACTGAGAAATCTGTGTGATCAAGCCAGATTTTGAATTTCTTAAACCTTAAATGAATTTCCTTAATCCTCTTTGCATTATTTGTTTGTTGGGATTTTTGTTTCATGGTGTTAGAAACTTGTTCTAAAATGAAAAGTGTATTGGTAACCTTTTGCCACGGCAACAAATACTTAAAACAACAAAAATTTATTGACTTGCGAGTTCTGGAGGTCAGAAGTCTGAAATCAGTTTCACTGGACAAAAAGTCAAGGGTAGGCAGGACTGTTTTCTTCTGGAGGCTCCTGGGGGGAGACTCTCTCTTTGCCTTCTTTAGCTTCTAGTCTTTCTTTTTTGACTTGTGGTTTCTTCATCCATTTCAAAGGACATCACTCCAGTCTCTGCTTCCATCGTCACATCGTGGTCTCCTCTGGGGTAGCCAAGTCCCTCTCTTACTAAAATATTTAAGGTTGCATTTAGGACCCTCCTGAATAATCTGGGTCAATCTCCTCATCTTGAGGTCTTTAATTTAATCATGTCTACAGAGTCTCTCTTGCCATCTAGCACAACATTCACAGGTTCCAGAGATTAGGACCTGGATATATTTGGGGGGTATTATTCAAGTATTATTATAAAAAATGACACAGAATCACTAAGTTCCTGAATTGGAAGTTTGCCTAGAGATACTTGTTACCACCATGTTGGAGGACCACGCAAATAAGATGATCATTTCTTTATCTATATCCTGTTCTTCTGACCTTATGACTTCAGGAATTCAAGCTGATTACCTCTTTTTTTGCAAACTGTGTTCTACTGACTGCAGTCCTGGGAATAATCATTCAGTTCCCTCCTTGTTCATCTATCTGAAAGTTAAAAAAGAAAATCCCAACATGTATAAGGTATAAATAAATACTTGTAGGCATTTATTTATACAAGGAAAAATAATGAATATTAAGTATAGCTCAACTACCTTATTTCTTCTTTAATGCCTATGGAAACCTAATGGAAAAGGTATTATTACCAACAGCTTGCAAATGAGAAAATTAAGGCTCAGAGAAGTTATGTACCCAAGGTTACACAGGAAGGTACTGGTCTGTCACACTCAAAAGCACATTATTTTTTCATGGGGCAGTGCTGCTAATCATTTCAGGGAGCTAGGCAGTTAAGAATGTTACATATAGGGAGAGTTATGACCTTCTAGAGATATTGCTAGGCTCTTAGGTTTGCCATGCCTGGCTGATAGTTACTAAGTCTCTCTTCCAGAGTCCCCATAGGTAGTTAATGTCCTATTGCTATTGTAATATCATGATATCATTTTAAAATGGAGGAAACAGAGGTACATAGAGTTTTAATAACTCATACAAGGTCATAGATAGTCCATTGGAAAATGCATCCAGCTGTCTTAATCAATTCTAAGTAAGTATCTAGTCTTTTTTTTTAATAACAACCTTTCTAATTCTCAAGCAGGGATTGCAGATAAGAGCAGCCTCCATTCATTTACTGATGGGCACCTAGGTTGTATCAGTAAATGAATGGATCAAAAAACTATGGTACATTTACACAATGAAATTCTATGCAGCAGAAAGCAAGAAGGAGCTCCTACCCTTTGTGACAGCATGGATGTAACTAGAGAGCCTTATGCTAAGTGAAATAAGCCAGGTGGTAAAAGACAAATACCATATGATCTCACCTTTAACAGGAACCTAAACAACAAAACAAACAAGCAAGCAAAATATAACCTAAGGCACTGAAATAGAGAACAGGCTGACACTGACCAGAGGGGAGAGGGGAGGGAATTTCAGGGGAGAATGGGAAGGGTTTACAGGAACAAATATAAGGACACATGGACAAAAACTATGGGGGGGGGGACGGAAATGGGAGGGTGGTGGGGAGGGATGGGTCGGTGGGCTGGGATGAGAGTAAAAGACAGAAAACTGTACTTGAACAACGATTAAAATAAAATAAAAAACATCTAAAAAGAAAAAAGAGCAGCTTCCATAGCTAAGCATCAAGCTATGGGCTCTTACAACCATTATGATCCATTAATAGACATAGAAAAGAGCTAACACTGTGTTTTGATGAGAAAATTTCAACCGACTATTCCTTACCTATAGGGAAACCTGGGGTCTAGAGAAAAGCTCTCAGGGTGATTGACTTAATCTATAACATATTAATCAAGGGGAATGTAAGGTGTATTAGAGGTTGATTTAATACTGAACATTTATCGTTCATGTCCACATTTAATGGACAGCCATGATGTGCCAGAAAGACCCTAGACTGGGCACTTTATATGTGAGATCTAATTTTCACAACAACCAAAGGAGCAAGCACTCAGCTACATCTGAAAAAAAAAACTTTATTTTTTAGAGTGGTTTTAAGCCTATAGCAAAATTGAGCATAAAGTACAGAGGTGTGCTCTCATAAGTGCACAGCCTCCTCCACTATCAATACCTGGCATTAGTGGTACATTTGTTACAATCGCTTGACCTTTGTTGACACATTACTATCACCCAACATCCACAGTTTACATGAGGATTCACTTTTGGTGTTGTACATTCATTGGGCTTTGACAAGCAAATGACATGTATGCACCTTTATAATGTCATTCAGGGTAGTTTCTCTGCTCAAAAGATCTACGTATTCAGCCCATCTTCCTTCCTAGACCTTTTCTATATAATTTTGCCCTTTTTATAATGTCATTGAGTTGAGATCACACTCAACTTGCTTGTTTGCTTAGTTTGTTATTTGGATTCAATTATTGATAGTTGTGAATTTATTGCTCTTTTAAAGCTCATTGTTTTTCTTATATAATTCCCGCTATCATTTCATGTAATAATGGCTTGGTGATGGTGAACTCATTTAGTTTTACCTTGTCTGGGAAGCGCTTTATCTGCTCTTCAATTCTAAATGATGGCTTTGCTGGATGGACTAACCTAACTTGTAGGTCCTTGCTTTTCATCACTTTGAATGCTTATTGCTAGTCCCTTCTAGCTTGCAAACTTTCTTTTGAGAAATTAGCTGACAGTCTTATGGGAACTCCTTTGTAGGTAACTCTCCGCTTTTTTCTTGCTGCTTTTTTAAAAAAAGATTTAATTTATTTATTTTTAGAGTCATGGGAGGGGAGGGAAAAGAGAGGAAGAGAAACATTGATCAGTTGCCTCTCACACACCCTCAACTGGGCACCTGGCCCACAACCCAGGCATGTGCCCTGGCTGGGAATTGAACATGTGGCCTTCTGGTTTGCAGGCTGGTGCTCAATCAACCAAGCCACATCAGCCAGAGTTCTTGCTGCTTTTAAGATTCTCTCTTTATCTTTAACCTTTGTTGTTTTACTTATGATGTGTCCTGGTGTGGTCCTCTTTGTGTCCATCTTGTTTGGGACTCTTTGTGCTTCTTAGCCTCGCATGTCTATTTCCTTCACCAAATTAAGGAAGTTTTCTTTTATTATTTTTTCAAATAAGTTTTCAATTTCTTGGTTTTCCTCTTCTCCTCCTAGCAGCGCTTTGTTGGTACAATTAAAGAGGTCCCAGAGGTTCCTAAGCCTATCCTTCTTTTCTGGAATTCTTTCTTCCTGCTGTTCTGATTGAATGCTTTTTCTTTCCTTTTGTTCCAAATTGTTGGTTTGATTCTCAGGTTCATCCCCTACCCTGTTGGATCCCTGTAGATTTTTCTTTATTTCACTTAATGCAACCTTCATTTCTGCCTGGGTTTTTTTATGCTGTTGAAGTACCCAGTGAGTTCCTGGAGCATCCCGATAACCAGTGTTTTGATTGGTGCATCTGTTGGTTGCTCCATTTTGTTTAGTCCTTTTTTTCTGGTGTTTTGTTCTGTTCTTTCATTTGGACTATGTTTCTTTTTCTCCACATTTTGGTAGCCTGCCTGTGTTTGTTTCTGTGTATTTGATTCCTTGTCTTAGCACACCTGTCAAGTTTTATGGGGTGGAACTTTAGGTAATTGTCAGGGTTAGGGCAAGCAGTGTCACTGCTCTGTTGCTCTCTGTGGAGGAGGGCCTCCAGAGAGGACAGTGCTACTGCTTGGCTTTTGGAGTTTTGCTCAGGAAGAAGCTGTCTCCCCTCTTGTACTTCACTTTCTCCCCATATGCTACTGGTGCCCTTCCGGCTGTTGCCCTGGTGCTGAATCCCAGAGAGGGTGAGCCTGCATGAGTCCTAAGTCCATTTCAGACCCTTTAAGAGGATGCAGTTTCCTCCACCATCCCAACCCCCACTAGTTTTTGCAGCCAGAAGTTATGGGAACTTATCTTCCTGGTGCTGGGATCTTGCACTGGGTGATCTGGCATGGGTCTGGGGTCCCTCACTCCCAAGATATCCCTCCCATTTTCTACCCACCACATGTAGATGTGGGGCTGCCTGTTTCTGTCTCTACACCTCTCTGCACTACTCCATGTCTCCACGCCTTTCTGTGCCTCTCTGCGCCTCTCTGTGCTTCTCCATGTCTCTACCCCTCCTACCTGTCTGGATAAATGTGGCTTCTTTAAATCCTTGGTTGTTGGACTTCCACAGAGCTAAATTTTCTGACAATTCTGGGTGAAATATTTTTTGTAGTCTAGTTGCAATTTTTTGCTGTAGTTGTGCACAGAGGCAAGGTGTGTTTACCTACTCTTCCATCTTGACTGGAAGTCTAAAGCCTTTTTTCCTATTTTCTATTTTTATTGTTATCTCTATTTTATATTTTTTATTGAATTTATTGACATTACATTGCTTTATAAGTTGTATAGGTTTAAGGTGTACAATTCTGTAATACATCATTTGTATATTGTACTGTGTATTCAACACACAAAGTGTAGTCTTCTGTCATCATTTATACCCTCTTTACCATCTTCTACTTGTTCCTAGCCCCCTTTCCCTCTGGTAATCACTATACTATTGTCTGTGTTGATGATTTTTTGCTTAACCCCTCTACCTGTTTTGCCCTAAACCCCATATCCCTTCCCTTCTGGCACCTGTCAGTCTGCATTCAGGATCTATGAGTCTGTTTCTATATTGTGCGTTTGTTTTGTTCATTAGCCCACATATAAGAAAAATCATATGGTATTTGTCTTTCTCTGATTGGCCTTTTTGCTTAGCATAATACCCTTTAGCTCCATCTATGCTGTCTCAAAGGTAAGATTTCCTTCTTTTTATGGCTGAATGGTATTCTATTGCATACATGTACCATACATTTTTTTATTCACTGATCTACTAATAGGCACTTGTGTTTCTTCCAAACCTTGACTATTGTAAATAATGCTGGAATGAATATGAGGCTCATATATTCTTTTGAATCAGTGTTTCAGGTTTCTTCAGATGTATTCCCAGAAGTAGAATTGCTGGGTCATGAGGCAGTTCTATTTTAATTTTTTGAGAAGTGGAATTGCTTTTCACAAGGGCTGCACCAGTCTGCATTCCCACCAACAGTGCATGAGTGTTCCCTTTTCTCAACATTCTTGCCAATACTTGCTGTTTGTTGATGATAGCCATTCTGCCAAGTGTGAGGTAATACCTCTTTGTGGTTTTAATGTGCACTTATCTAAGGATTAATGACTGTGAGTTCTTTTGATAAATCTATCGGCCATCTTTATGTCCTCTTTGGAGAAGTGTCTATTCAGGCCCTTTACCCAATTTTAACTGGATTGTTTGTTCTTTGGGTGTTAGCTCTTTATAAGTTTTGGATTTTAACCCCTTATCAAATGTATTGTTGGCAAATGCATTTTCTCATTCAGTAGGTTGTATTTTCATTTTGTTGATGGTTTCCTTTGCTGTACAAAAACTTTTTAGTTCAGTATAGTTCATTTGTTAATTTTTTCTTTTGTTTCCCATGCCCGAGGAGATATGTTAGGAAAATATTGCTATGAGAATTGTTTGGGATTTCACTGTCTATGTTTTCATTTAGGATTTTTACAGCTTTTGAGTCTTACATTTCCATCTTTATCCATTTTGAGTTTATTCTTGTGTGTGGAATAAAGAAGTGGTCATTTCATATTTTTTTGTATATATCTTTAATTTTTCCAACATCATTTATTAAATAGACTGTCTTTACTCCATTGTATGTTCTTGACTTCTTTGTCAAATATTATTTAACTACAAAGGCCTGGGGTTATTTCTGGGTTCTCTCTTTTGTTCCATTTATCTATATATCTTTTTTTTTTTAATACCAGTACCATGTTTTGGTTACAATGGCCTTGTCGTATAGTTTGATACCAGGTAGCATGATTCTTTCAACTTTGTTTTCTTTCTCAAGGTTGCTGTGGCTATTTAGGGTCTTTTGTGATTTCATATAAAGTTTTGGAATATTTGTTCTAGTTCTGTGAAATATGTTATTGTTATTTTGATAGGAATTGCATCAAATTTATAGATTGTTTTGGGTAATGTGGACATTTTAATGAGGTTAATTCTTCTTTCCATGAGCATGGTATATGCTTCCATTTATTTGTATCTTCCTCAGTTTCTTTCATATCTTATGATTTTCTGAGTACAGGTCTTTACATACTTGGTTAAATTAATTCCTAGGTATCTTATTTATTTTTTGTAATTATAAATGGGGTTGTTTTAATAATTCTCTTTCTGATAGCTCATTATTTGTCTATAAAAATGCCACCAATTTCAGATATTAATTTTGATTTCTGCTACTTGGCTGAATTCATTTATCAGCTCTAGCAGTTTTTGGTGGGGTCTTTAGAGTTTTCTATATATAATACCAAGTCATCTACAAATAATGACAGTTTTGCTTCTTTCTTTTCCATTTGGATGTTTTTTATTTATTTATTTTCTTGTCTGATTGCTGTGGCTGGAACTTCCAGTACTATTTTAAATAAAAGTGGGTTTTCTTAAATATAAATGATCATGTCTTAGGCAGTAACTAGAATGTTGATATTAATAAGCAATGATGAGTGGCCATATCCTTGACTTGTTCCTGATCTTAGTGGAAATTAGCAAAGTTTCTCACATTAAGTATAATGATATATGAACCTCTGTGTTCATTGCAGCATTATTTTCAATAGCCAAGATTTGGCAGCATCAATTAAGAGTAAGAAAATAGATGTGTTTATATTTTCTTATTCCTTTTTCAATGCTTTCTTTATGTACATTTGAATTTCTGAACTATACCATTTTTCTTTTCTCTGAAGAACTTAGTTTACTCTTTCCTGCAAGGCAGATTTATTGGCAGTACATTCCATCAAATTTTGTTTATTTATAGCAGACTTTATTTCTCTTTCAATTTTGAAGGTTAATTGTAGAAAATATAGAATGTAGATTATTTTTCTCTCAACACCTTAAATATTTTAGTCTACTTGGCTTGTTTGCATGGTTTTTGAAGATAAATCAAATATAATTCTTTTCTTTTCTCCCCTATAGGCAACATGTTTTTTGTCTCTCTGGTTTCTTTTAACATATTTTCTTTACTTTTGATTTTCTGCAATTTGAATATAATATGCTAAGGTGTAGTTTTTAAATAACCACTTATCCTATTTGATTTTCTTCAAGTTTAGTGATTTGTGGTTTGGTGTCTGGCATTGATTTGGAGAAATTGTCAGTCATTGTTAATGTTTGTTTGCTATTTCTACGCTGGTGAGTTGTGATACTCTGTATCCATCTTATTTTCTCTTTAATTTTGGGAGCAGTGATTTGCCTTGTCACTTCACTTTTCTGATAGGTCTAAGGAGAGTTGATGATTTTTCTCTGTTTGTTCATCTTTTTACCATTAGTACAAAGAGATTATTTCCAAACTCTATATCTCATACCAGAAGCTGGAACTCTTAGCTTCATTTTTTCATTGAGGAAATTGAGGCTCACTGAGACTAATATTACATGGCTAGTTAGGAACAAAGCTGGAATTCAAGATTCCAGTGTTCCTGCCCTGTGCATTAATCATTTGGCATTTCTATTTACAGGTACTGCCATCTCATAGGAATAAACAAGGAAAGTGGAATTGAGACATGTTGTGAGTATCTTGAGTAAAGAACCTGTACTTGTCTATCCTTGAGCTTTCTAGAACCAGGAAAATGGTGGCTGATATATAATAGAGTGGAAAGATCCTAAGTCTGGGAATCAGACATATCTGGATTAAAATCCAAGTACTTCATTGGCTGGGTGGGTGACCTAGAGTAAATTGCTTAATCACCTTCAATGCCTTAGATCCCTCCTATAAAGGTGGATAACAAGACCAGAATTATATGGTATTGTGAGAAATGAAAAAATTAAACATGGGCTAAAAACCCTAAATTAAATAATAAATTAATATTAGTAACACATTAAAACAGATGATATATCACTATTATCTGGGATTTGTTTTAGGAATGTAAAGTTGGCTTAAACATTTCAATGAATACAATTTAACATATTTATATAAAACAAAAATCCTTATGATTACCTCAGTATAAATAGAGAAAATACATTTGATAGAATTCAAGCCCTTTATATAATGCAAATACTTATTCAATATTTCTAAAAATCCCTAATTCCTATTTTCATATTGCTGCTTATCTAATCAGTGAATAAATAACATTCATTGCTTTACTGTAAAGATAAAACACAATCAAGAGTAAAGTGAATCATTGCTTGGATCTGAGTTTTAAAAATCTATAACAGGAATCTAGTGGCCTAAAGGTAAAGTTTTTTTTCTTTTCTTTAATTTTTTTCTTTGTTTTCACTTACTTGTTTTATTTTTCTTCTAGGGATAGGTTTTGTTGATAGATAAAATAATTCTCCCCTTTTCCATTCTGCCAATATTGAAGTTTATACAAAAAACCAAGCCAGAAATTCTGGAGCACAGATATTTCCTTTCTCTCTTCCCTTCCCTCCCTCCCTCCCTCCCTCCCTCCCTCCCTCCCTCCCTCCCTTCCTTCCTTCCTTCCTTCCTTCCTTCCTTCCTTCCTTCCTTCCTTCCTTCCTTCCTTCCTTCCTTCCAACAAATAAAATCATAGTTTAAGAAAAGTAAAGATTTGACACAAGCAAGTTCCTGTAACACAGGGAGTAGAACATTTTCCTGGTATGTGGGGGAGGGTGGAGGATGAGGGGGTCGATTGGGGAGAAAAAAGTAAAGTTTAGAGGAAGAATTTAGAGGATACAGTTTCAAAACCTTGGCAAGAGATTAGGAAAGGTGGGTAGAAATTCTGTGATAGGCTTGCAGGGAATCTAAAACACAGGGCCTGGTATCTTTCATTCTTGGATATCATTCTGGGCATGTAAAAGCCTCTGGGGGAACATTTGGGCCCAATAGAATGGAGAAGGGTTTGAAAAACAATGATTGTGGGAAATGTAACTGTGAGGGAACCTGAGAACAGGCTAGCAGAATCCCACAAGCTCCTTTGAAATGTAAGAAGCATCTGAGACTTCCTTTAGTCTTAGGTCTCCTGTAGCCTTATTTCCATGTTGTGGTCTTCCTAATATGTGAGGATAGCTTTAATGTTTTTCTTAGGCATTCTTCAATTATTTGTCTTTTGATCTTGTTTCTAGATGTTGTTTTAAATGTGCCTTAGTTAATCTTTTGTCCATACATGGAAATAATACTTCGTATGTGATCAGTATGTAGCACAGTGGGACTGTCATCTCTTTTATTTGGATACTTCTAGTACTGTAGTCTAAGAATAAATTGTTTCAATGTCACAATATTGATTCATATTGAGTTTACTGTCAGCTTTTGTCTAGGCTCCTTTTATATAAATGGCAATTACTTAATATCTTAATCATCATGCACTTGTGTATTTGATTTTTAGTCTCAATGGATTGTTTACATTTATCTTCATTAAATTTCATCATAGTAATTTGGCCTGTCTTACAAGGCTGCTAAGATGTTTGATTCTATTGTCCTTGGTACATCCTCCTAATTTGATTTGATAATCTTGTCTTCTGAAATGTTTTTTCCAGTGGTCGATTAAAAAAATTGACCAGAGAAGAACCACCGTGGACATATTTGTAATCCAACTGAACAAAACTATGTTAACACTAAATGTGGTCATTTATTTATTCATCCTCTCATATTATTATATTATGTTAACAATATAGCAGGAGAGAAATAATAGACATATTGGTGGAATATGAGTTAAGAATATTCCTTTCCCCTAGTCTTATCATACTTTCAAAATAAGGATTGTTTAAAGTAGAATTTTTTTCTAGTGAACAAAGGAACTCTAATTTTTAATACTACTAATTTCTTTCTTTTTATCTTTTTCTTTTTATAAAGTCTATGTTTGTGCTCAAAGATGCAAAGATGCTCTATGCTCTATTAGTTCTCTGGTAGAATATATAATACATACATGTCAAGTAAAAATTCATATACTATTTTTTTTAGGAATGTAATACCTTGAAGAAGCTTGGATTAAGAGATAGAACTATTTAGAATTTGATTTTCAACAGCTTTTCTAAATCTGTTTTTATCTATAGGTACATTCACATTCACATTCACATTCACATTCACATTCACATTCACATTCACATTCACATCTATTCACAGACCTACCTACCTTACATTGATAGCTCATTTTTGCCAAATTCATTTGGAGTGACCACTTGTTGTCTCAGTGGAACAGTTGGAGGCTTCAGTGATAGTGTCAATGGGTGCAGGGTCCACATGAAGAGGTTCCTTTCAAGGTTTTTCTTTATAAAATACTTTACTCATAATACTTATAATTGCATAAAATATGAGATTTTCAAATTTCACTTTATGTCTTTTTTAAAATTTTTAATTGCTTTTCTATTAAAGTTGCCCTAACATTTCCCCCTTTTCCCTCCCCTGCCCAGCTCTCAAAATCAATCCCCACACTATGTCCATATACAATGGGTCATTCATACATATTCTTTGACTAGTTCCTTCCCCTTCTTTCCACCATTATCCCTCTCTCCCCTCCCCTGGGGTCACTGTCAGTCTTTTTCATGTCTCCATAACTGTGGTTCTACTTTGTTCATTAGTTTATTTTGTTCATTAGATTCCTCTTAGAGGTGAGATCATGTGGTATTTGTTCTTCACCACCTGGCTTATTTCACTTAGTATAATGCTCTCCAGTTCCATCCATGCTGTTACAAAAGGTAAGAGCTCATTTCTCTTTGCTGTGTAGTATTCCATTGTGTAAATGTAGCACAGTTTTTTCATCTATTCATTTACTGATGGTCACTTAGGCCATTTCTAGCACTTGGTTATTGTAAATAGTGCTGCTATAAACATAATAGTTGCTAAGTTCTTTTTAATTGGGGATTCAGGATTATTAATATATATTTCCAGCAGAGGAATCACTGGGTGAAAAGGTAGTTCCATTTTTAGTTTTTAGAGGAAATTCCATACTATTTTCCATAGTGGCTGCACCAGTTGCATTCCTGCCAACAGTGTACTAGGGTTCCCTTTTCTCCACACTCTGGCCAGACCTTGTTTGCTGATGTATAAATGATGTTCATTCTGTCCAGTGTAAGGTGGTATCATATTGTAGTTTTAATTTGCGTCTCTCTGATGGCTAGTGATGTTGATCATCTTTTCATATATCTACAGGCCTTCTGTATGATATCCTTGGAGAAATGTTTGTTCAGGTCCTTTGCCCATTTTTAAATTGGATTATTTGTCTTCTTGATGTTGAGTCCGATGAGTTCTTTGTATATTTTGGAGATTAAACACTTGTTCAGTGTATCATTGGTAAATATGATCTCCCATATAGTCAGTTCCCTTTTCATCTTGATGGTTTCTTTAGCTGTGCAGAAGTCTTTTAATCTGCTGTAGTCCCATTTATTTATTTGTTTCCTTTATTTCCCTTTTGCTAGGGGTTATCAGCAAAAATAATGCTATGCGGGAAATCTGAAATTTTACTGCCAAATTTTCCTCTTGGACTTTTATGGTGTCATGACTTATATTTAAGTCTTTTATCCATTTTGAGTTTATTCTGGTGTATGGTATAAGTTGTTGGTCGAGTTTCATTTTTTTGCATGTATTTGTCCAGATCTCCTAACACGATTTATTGAAGAGGCTCTTTTTACTCCACTTCATGTTCCTGCCCTCTTTGTCTTATATTAACTGACCTTATTGATGTGTGTTTATTTCTGGGCTCTCTATAATGTTCCATTGGCCTATGTGTCTGTTCTTATGCCAGTACCAGACTGTTTTGATTACAGTGTCTTTATAATATAGTTTGATATCAGGTATTGTGATCCCTCCTACTTTGTTCTTCTTTCTCAAGATTTCTGAGGGCATTTGAAGTCATTTATGGTTCTCTATACATTTTTGAAATATTTGTTCTATATTTGTGAAACATGTTATTGGTATTTTGATAGAGTTTGCATTGAATATATAGATTGCTTTGGGTAGTATGGGTATTTTAATGATGTTAATTCTTCCAATTCATGAACACAGTATATGCTTCCATTTATTTGTGTCTTCCTTAATTTCTTTCTTCAGTGTTGTAGTTTTCTGAGTACAGGCCTTTTACCTTCTCTGTTAAATTTATTCCTAGAAATTCATTTTTCTTGTTGCTATAATAAATGGGATTTTTCCTAGTTTCTCTTTCTGATATTTCATTGTTGGTATAGAAAAATGCCATTGATTTCTGAATATTGACTTTGTATTGTGCTGTTTTGCCAAATTACCCTGTTAGGTTGAACAGTTTTTTGGTATAGAGTATAGGGTTTTCTATGTACACTATCATGTCATCTTAGAAAAATGACATTTTACTTCACCTTTCTGATTTGGATGCCTTTATATCTTTTTCTTGTCTGATCACTGTAGCTAGGATTTCCAGTACTATGTTGAATAAGAGTGGTGAAAGCAGACACTCTTATTTTGTTCTTAATCTTAAGGGGAGAGCTTTTATTTTTTGCCTGTTATGTATGTTGGCTGTAGGTCTCTCATATATGGCCTTTATTATGTTGAGGAATGCTCCCCCTATTCCCACTTTGCTGAATGTTTTTAATCATAAATGGGTGCTGGATTTTATCAAATGCCTTTTTAGCATTTATTGATATGATCATGTGATTTTTGCCCTTCATTTTGTTTATGTGGTATATTATGTTATTTGGTTTGCAAATATTTTATCATTCTTACATGCCTGGGATGACTCCTATTTGAGCATGGTATATATTCTTTCTAATGTATTGCTGGATCAGGTTTCTAAATATTTTGTTGAGGATTTTAGTATCTGTGTTAATCAGATATTGGCCTGTAGTTTTCTTTGCCTTTTTTGTCTTTACCTGGTTTTGGAAGTAGGATAACACTGGCCTTGTAGAAAGAGTTTAGGAGCTTTCCCTCTTCTTGAATTTTTCAGAATAGATTAAGAATGATAGGAGTTAGTTCTTCTCTAAATGTTTGGTAAAATTCATCTGTGAAGCCATCTGGTACAGGGCTTTTGTGTGTTGAGAGTTTTTTATTATTACTTCAATTTCAGTAGTTGTTATTGGTCTTTTTAAGCTTTCTGTTTCTTCTTGATTCAGTTTTGGAAAATTGCACATTTCTAGATATTTGTCAGTTTCACCCAGTTTGTCCAATTTCTTGACATATGGTTGTTCATAGTAATGTCTTACAATCCTTTGTATTTTTCTGCTATTGGTTGTAATTTCTCCTCTTACAGTTCTGATTTTTATTTGGGTCCTCTTTCTTTTTCTATTGATAAGCCTGGTTAAAGGTTTGTCAATTTTGTTTATCTTTTGTTTACCAACTTCTGGATTTATTGTTACTTTGGATTGTTCGTTTTTTAGTGTCTATGTCATTTAATTCTGCTCTGATCTTGTTTATTTCCTTCCTTCTACTTGCTCTGGGCTTTGTTTGTTGTTTTTCTCTAGTTCTTTTAGATGTAGGGTTAGGTTGTTTATTTGAGATTTTTCTATCTTTTTTGGGTAGGCCTGTATTGCTATGAACCTCCCTCTCAGGACTTCCTTCTCTGTGTCCCATAGGTTTTGGGTGGTTGTATGTCGATTTTTATTTGTTTCCAGAAACTTTTTGATTTCTTCCTTGATTTCATTGTTAACCCATTCATTGTTTAATAACATGTTATTCAATGTCCATGTATTTGAAAGCTTTTGAGTTTTTTTTTCCTTGTGGTTGTTTTCTAGTTTTAAGCCATTGTGATCCAAGCAAATGCTTGATATTATTTCAATTTTCTTGAAATATTGAGGCTTTTCTTGTGTCCTACTATGTGATCTATCATTAAAAATGTCCCATGTGTGTTTGAAAGGAATGCATATTTTGCTTCTTTAGGGTGAAAGTTTATGTATATATCAATTAAGACCATTTGATTTAGGTACCATTCAGTGCCACAATATCCTTGTTGATTCTTTGTTTGGAAGATCTATCCATTGTTGACAGTGGGGTGTTAAATTCTCCTATAATGAGTGTGTTGCTGTCAATATCTTCCTTAAAGTCCTCCAAGATTTTCCTTATATATTTTGGTGCTTGTATGTTGGGTGCATATTTGTTTACAAGGGTTATATCCTCTTTTTGGACTACTCCCTTCAGTATTATATAGTGATCTTTGTCTCTTGTTATGGACTTTATTTTGAAGTCTGTTTTGCCAGATACAAATTTTTCTACCCCAGCTTTTTATTCCTGTCCTTTTGCATGGAGTATTTTTTCTATCCCTTCACTTTCTGCTTGTGTAGATATTTAATTCTAAGATGGATCTCTTGTAGACAGCATATATGTGTATCATCTTTTCTTATCCATTCAGCTACCTACGTATTTTGATTGGAGTATTGAATTCATTTACATTTAATTTTATTCTTTATAGGTACTTATTTATTGCCATTGTTCCCTTTGTACCTCTCTCTCTCTCTCTCTCTCTCTCTCTCTCTCTGTCTCTGTCTCTCTTTTTCTTTTTTTTTCTTTTTTAAAAAGTATATTTTATTGAGTATGCTATTGCAGTTTTCCCAAGTTTTTAAACCCCTTTATCCCCCCTCTGCCTTGCAACCCTCCACCCTCCAGCATCACCCCTCTTAGCTGATGCCCATGGGTTGTACATATAAGTTCTTTGGCTTCTCTGTTTCCTATAGTATTCTTAACCTCTCCCCGTCTATTTTATGCCCACCAGTTATGCTTCTTATTCCCTGTACCTCCCCCCTACTATTCCCCTCCCCACTAAAAACCCTCCATATGATGTCCATTTCTCTGGTTCTGTTCCTGTTCTACTTGTTTGCTTAGTTTTTTGTTTTAATTTTTAGTTATTGATAGTTATGAGTTTGTTGTCATTTTACTGTTCATAGTTTTTTATCTTCTTCTATTTCTTAGATAAGTCCCTTTAACATTTCATATCATAAGGGCTTGGTGATGATGAACTCCTTTAACTTGACCTTATCTGGGAAGCACTTTATCTGCCCTTCCATTCTAAATGAAAGCTTTGCTGCATAGAACATTCTTGGATATATGTCCTTACCTTTTATGACTCGGAATACTTCTTTCCAGCCCCTTCTTGCCTGTAAAGTCTCTTTTGAGAAATCAGCTGACAGTCTGATGGGAACCTCCTTTGTAGGTAACTGTCTCATTATCTCTTGCTGCTTCTAGGATTCTCTCCTTTATTTTAATCTTGGTTAATTTAATGGTGATGTGCCTTGGTGTGTTCCTCCTTGGGTCCAACTACTTTGGGACTCTCTGAGGTTCCTGGACTTCCTGGAAGTCTATTTCCTTTGCCAGATTGGGAAAGTTTTCCTTCATTATTTGTTCAAATAAGTTTTCAATTTCTTGCTCTTCCAATTCTGCTTCTGGCACCCCTAGGAGTTAGATGTCAGAGTGCTTAAAGTTGTCCCATAGGTTCCTAAGCCTCTCCTCATTTTTTTGATTCTTGTTTTTCCATTTTGTTCTGGTTGAATGTTTATTTATTCCTTTTGTTCCAAATCATTGACTTGAGTCCCTGTTGCCTTCCCTTCACTGCTGGTTCCCTGAATATTTTGCTTTATTTCACTTTGAGTAGCCTTCACTTCTTCCTTTATTTTGCAACTGAACTCAACCGATTCTGTGAGCATCCAGTGTTTTGAACTCTGCATCAGATAGATTGTCTATCTTCTCGTCGCTTAGTTCTTTTTCTGGAGTTTAGACACGTTCTTTCATTTGGGCCATATTTCTTTGTCTTTGTGCACCTGTTATGTTCTAAGGGGCAGAGCCTTAGGTATTCACCAGCTCAGAGCAACCCTTCTTGGTGCATTGTGGCACTGTATGTGAGGGAGGGTTCAGAGAGGGAAAAATGTGACTTGCTTGCGCTGATCTAACCCCACTTTCCAATGAACTCTCCTGTGAGACTGGGAGTGTCTCCCGCTGTTGCGACCCATGCAGTATTTTACAGCTAGCTTTGAGTCTTTTTGTTTTTTGCTTTGATTCTCCTTTTTTTATTGTATTATTACCAGTTTATTACTAATAATATACCAATATATTATTATTAATGAAATTCCATTAGATTTTTTTAATCATTGTTCAAATACAATTTTCTCCTTTTTACTCCCAATCCAGTCCCCCCTCCCACCCTCCCCACTTCCCTCCCATTACCACCCTCCCCTTAGTTTATTTTATTTTATTTTTTTTTTGGTGTGAATTGTTTAGCAGGATTTCCTTTTTTTTTTTTTTATTTCAATCATTGTTCAAGTACAGTTTTCTCCCCCCTACTCCCGTTCCAGCCCCTCCACCCAACCCTCCCCCCTTCCCCCCATTACCCCCCACCCCTAGTTTTTGTCCATGTGTCCTCCAAATTTGTTCCTGTAATCCCTACCCATTCCCCCCTGAAATTCCCTCTTCTCTCCCCTCTGGCCACTGTCAGACTATCCCCTATTTCAGTGTCTTCGGTTATATTTTGCTAGTTTTTTGTTTTGTTTTGTTTTGTTGTTTAGATTCCTGTTAAAGGTGATATCATGTGGTATTTGTCTTTCACTGCCTGGCTTGTTTCACTTAGCATAATGCTTTCCAGCTCCATCCATGCTGTTGCAAAGGGTATGAGCTCCTTCTTTCTTTCTGCTGCATAGAATTCCATTGTGTAAATGTACCATAGTTTTTTGATCCATTCATTTACTGATGGGCATCTAGGTTGCTTCCAGCACCTAGCTATTGTAAATTGTGCTGCTATGAACATCGGGGTGCAAAGGTTCTTTTGTATTGGTGTTTTAGTGTTCTTAGGATAGAGTCCCAGCAATGGAATTGCTGGGTCAAAAGGCAGATCCATTTTTAGTTTTCTGAGGAAGTTCCAAACTGCTTTCCATAATGGTTGTACCAGTCTGCAGTCCCACCAACAGTGCACTAGGGACCCCGTTTCTCCACATCCTCTCCAACACTTGTTGTTTGTTGCTTTGTTTATGATGGCCATTCTGACTGGTGTGAAGTGGTATCTCATTGTGGTTTTAATCTGCATCTCTCTGATGGCTAGCGATATTGAACATCGCTTCATGTGTCTTTGGATTTTCTGTATGTCCTCCTTGGAGAATTGTCTGTTCAAGTCCTTTGCCCATTTTTTAATTGGGTTACTTGTCTTCTTAGAGTGGAGTCGTGTAAGTTCTTTATATATTTTGGAGATTAAACCCTTGTCTGAGGTATCATTAGCAAATATGTTTTCCCATACAGTTGGTTCTCTTTTATTTTGATACTGTTTTCCTTAGCTGTGCAAAAGCTTTTAATTTTGATGAGGTCCCATTTGTTTATTCTTTCCTTTATGTCCCTTGCTCTAGGAGACAAGTCAGTAAAAAAGTTTCTGCGTGAAATATCTGAGATTTTCCTACCTACGTTCTCTTCTAGGACTTTAATGGTGTCATGCTTTATATTTAAGTCTTTTATCCACCTTGAATCTATTTTTGTATAAGGTGTAAGTTGGTGCTCGAGTTTCATTTTTTTGCACGTAGCTGTCCAGTTCTCCCAACACCATTTGTTGAAGAGGCTATTTTTATTCCATTTTATGTTGCTGCTTCCTTTGTCAAATATTAATTGACCGTAGAGGCTGGGTTTATTTCTGGGCTCTCTGTTCTGTTCCATTGGTCCATGTGCCTGTTTTTATGCCAGTACCAGGCTGTTTTGATTACAGTGGCCTTGTAGTATAGTTTAGTGTCAGGTATTGTGATTCCTCCTACTTTATTCTTCTTTCTCAAAATTGCAGCAGCTATTCGGGGTCGTTTATGGTTCCATATAAATTTTTGAAGTGTTTGTTCTATGTCTGTGAAATATGCCATTGGTACTTTAATAGGTATTGCATTGAATGTGTAGATTGCTTTTGGTTGTATGGACATTTTAATGATATTAATTCTTCCAATCCATGAACACGGTATATGTTTCCATTTGTTTGTGTCTTCCTTGATTTCTCTCCTCAGTGTTATGTAGTTTTCTGAATACAGGTCTTTTACCTCTTTGGTTAGGTTTATTCCTAAGTATTTTATTTTCCTTTTTGCTATTTCAAATGGGATTTTTTTCTTGATTTCTGCTTCTGCTGTTTCATTGTTGGTGTACAGAAATGCCTTTGATTTCTGGATATTGACTTTGTATCCCGCTGTTTTACCAAATTCATTTATTAGGTCAAGCAGTTTTTTGGTGGAGTCTATAGGATTTTCTATGTACACTATCATGTCATCTGCAAACAGTGACAGTTTTGTTTCCTCCTTTCTGATTTGGATTCCTTTTATTTCTTTTTCTTGTCTGATTGCTGTGGCTAGAACCTCCAGTACTATATTGAATAGAAGTGGTGAAAGTGGACATCCTTGTCTTGTTCCTGTTCTTAGTGGAAAAGATTTTAATTTTTGCCCATTGAGTATAATGTTGGCTGTAGGTTTCTCATATATGGCCTTTATTATGTTGAGGAATGCTCCCTCTATTCCCACTTTGCTGAGTGTTTTTATTATAAATGGGTGCTGTACCTTATCAAATGCTTTTTCTGCATCTATCGATATGATCATGTGGTTTTTGTCTTTGCTTTTGTTTATGTGATGTATTACATTTACTGATTTGCGTATATTGTACCATCCTTGCATACCTGGAATGAATCCAACTTGGTCATGGTGTATGATCTTAATGTACTGTTGGATGCGGTTTACCAGTATCTTGTTGAGGATTTTAGCGTCAATGTTCATCAGCGATATTGGCCTGTAGTTTTCTTTCTTTGTTGTGTCTTTATCTAGTTTTGGGATTAAGATGATGTTGACCTCATAAAAAGAGTTTGGTAGTCTTCCATCTTTTTGGATTGTTTGAAATAGTCTGTGAAGGATAGGTGTTAGTTCTTCCTTAAATGCTTTGTAGAATTCTCCTGTGAAACCATCTTGTCCAGGGCTTTTGTGTGTTGGGAGTTTTTGGATTACTGCTTCGATTTCTTTTGCTGTTATTGGTTTGTTGAGGCTTTCTGCTTCCATTTTATTGAGTTTTGGAAGATTATATTTTTCTAGAAATTTGTCCATTTCATCTAGGTTTTCAAATTTCTTGGCATACAGCTCTTTGTAGTAATTTGTTACAATCCTTTGTATTTCTGTGGTATCTGTTGTAATCTCTCCTCTTTCATTTCTGATTGTGTTTATTTGGGTTTTGTCTCTTTTTTTCTTGATGAGTCTGCTTAAAGGCTTGTCGATTTTGTTTATCTTTTCAAAGAACCAACTCTTGGATTCATTGATCTTTAGAATTATGCTTTTAGTCTCTATGTCATTTAATTCTGCTCTGATCTTGGTTATTTCCTTCCTTCTGCTTGCTCTGGGCTGTCTTTGTTGTTGTTCCTCGAGTTTTTGTAGACGTAGGGTTAGGTTGTTTGTTTGAAATGTTTCTAACTTTTTTAGGTGGGTCTGTATCGCTATGATCTTCCCTCTCAGGACTGCCTTGGCTGTGTCCCATAAGTTCTGGGTTGTTGTGAGTTTGTTTTCATTTGTTTCCAAAAACCGTTTGATTTCTTCCCTAATATCATTCTTGACCCATTCATTGTTTAATAGCATGCTGTTTAATCTCCATGAATTTGAGTGTTTGGGTTTTTTTTCCTTGTGGTTGGTTTCTAGTTTCAGTCCCTTGTGATCCGAGAAATTGCTTGGTATGATTTCAATTTTTTTGAAATTGTTGAGGCTTGTTTTGTGTCCTATCATGTGGTCAATCTTTGAAAATGTTCCATGTACATTTGAAAAAAATGTGTATTTAGCTTCTTTGGGATGGAGGGTTCTGTAAATATCAGTAAAGCCCAGTTCGTCTAGGGTATTGTTCAATGCCACAATATCTTTGTTGATGTTTTGTTTGGAAGATCTGTCCATTTTTGATAGAGGGGTGTTAAAATCCCCCACAATAATTGTGTTGCTGTCAATATCTTTCTTGAAGTCCTCTAAGATTTTCTTTATGTATTTAGGTGCTCCTATGTTGGGTGCATATATATTTTCTAGTTTATGTCTTCTTGGTGAATTCTTCCCTTGAATATTATGAAATGACCTTCTGGGTCTCTCTTTATGGATCTTCTTTGGAAGTCTATTTTATCAGATATGAGTATTGCTACCCCGGCTTTTTTCTCCTGTCCATTTGCTTGGAAAATTTGTTTCCATCCCTTCACTTTCAACCTGTGCAGATCTTTTATCCTGAGGTGGGTCTCTTGTAGACAGCATATGTGTGGGTCATGTTTTCTTATCCAATCAGCTATTCTATGTCTTTTGATTGGAGCGTTTAGTCCATTTACGTTTAAGGTTATTATTGATAGGTACTTATTCATTGCCTTTTATGTACGTGTGATCCTCTCTGACTCTCCCTTTTCCTTTCTTTCCTTAAAGCAGTCCCTTCAGCATCTCTTGCAGAGCTGGTTTAGTGGAGGTGTATTCTTTTAGACTTCTTTTGTCTGAGGAGCTTCTTATTTGGCCTTCTATCTTAATTGAGAGCCTTGCTGGGTAAAGTAGTCATGGTTGCAGGCCTCTGGTTCTCATTACTTGGATTATTTCTTGCCATTCTCTTCTGGCTTGGAGTGTTTCCATTGAGAAGTCAGCTGTTAGCCTTATTGGGGCCCCCTTGTATGTTACTTCCTTCTTCTCCCTTGCTGCCTTTAAGATTCTCTCTTTGTCTTGAAATTTTGCCATTTTAATTATGATGTGTCTTGAGGTGGGCCTCCTTGGGTTCCTCTTGATTGGGACTCTCTGTGTTTCCTGTATTTGTGTGACTTTTTGTCTCATCAAATTAGGGAAGTTTTCCATCATCACTTGTTCAACTAGGTTTTCTATCCCTTGTTCTTCTTCTTCTCCTTCTGGTATCCCTATTATACGGATATTATTACGTTTCATATTGTCTTGCATTTCTCTTAATCCCTCTTCATTCTTTCTGAGCCTCTCTTCCCTTTCTTGCTCTTTCTGGGTGTTTTCTTCTATTTTGTCCTCTAGCTCGCTGATCCGATCTTCTGCTTCATCGATCCTGCTTTTCATTCCTTCTACTGTGTTCTTCATTTCAGAGATTGTATTCTTCATTTCCTCTTGGCCCTTGTTGAGAGTTTCTATTTCCTTTTTTATGCTGATGTAGTTTTCATTGAGTTCATTGTAGCTTCCCTGTAGTTTCTCGTAGCTCATTGTGAGCTCATTGAGCTTCCTGACAATCACTGCTTTGAATTCAATATCTGATAGTTGAATTGCCTCTGTTTCATTTAGCATTCTTTTTGAGGCTTCCTCCTTTCCTTTCATTTGGGGAGTATTTCTTTGTCTTCCCATTGTTTGTGAGACTCTTCTTGTTCACCTCAGCTTCTTATATTGATCTGTTCTGGCTCCCTCGGTTTATGATGTGAACTTCTTTAGTAGAGTAGCAGTGAGTTTCAGTGGTACTGTTTCCTTGACCCCCCCAAGCTCGCTGGTCTTGGGCTGTTGTTTAAGTTGGCTTTGTGTTTGCCTTTGGGTTCTGATTGTTGTTGAGTCTTTCTTTGGTGGTTCTTTCCTGCCAGCTGGTTAAATGTGGGTCACTCTGTCCACCACCTTCTATATTTTGTTGTGCTGGTGAGGGCAGGTTGTGTTGAGGCTGGTTCTTCTGTGTGTACAAGGTTTAAAGAAATCTTGTTCAGTTGTTTGTATTGGGTACTGTCTCTACTGTTTAGTTGTATTTCCAGATAAGCCCTGGATTGAGGTTTGTGTGGTTACTACTCCCTCTTTCACCTTCTTCTGCTGTTATCTGTTAGTGGTTCCTTAGTTGTTGGGTTTCCTCTTCCAGTGGGTATCCTGGTGTTCACCTCCTCCACCTATTCTTTTTTGTCATCAGATGGAGGGGAGGGCAAAATGGTTTAAGACAGCAACCGAGAATTCTATGCTATTTACAGTAGTAGCAAGTAGGGAAGATATAGGAGATCCTTTCACTATGTATAGTGTTAACCGTGGTCTTCCACCCAGCTAGCTGATTTTTAGAAAGGATGGAAAGAAGATAAGACTCTTGTTGGGGGAGGAAGGATTGTGAGTTGGATCTATAAAGCAGAGAGGTTGTGGGCGGTCAGATTCTGGGGTAAGGTGAGAGTAAAGGATAGTAAATAGGTGTAGTGTGTGAGAGAATAGAGTTAACCACTACAGTAATAGAGTTCAGGAAACTTTGAAATGGGCTACGATCTGGGGGGGGCGGGTGTTGTGAAGTAATTACAATTGCATGGAACAGCAGTTATTTACAATAATATTATGGCAACATTCATATGGCAGAGTCTATGAAATCTAGGTAATAAGGATATGGAGTACAGAGCATTGAGTAGTATGCTGATAGGACACAGGTGAGTTAATGGACAGTAGATTAGTAATACGGTATAGAAAGAGATATCAGGGGAAAGCTGTCAGGTCATACAATAAAACCAGCCTAGCAAAGCAGGCTATACAAAAATAAGAGGGATATAAAAATATTGTTAAAAAAAAAAAGATGTAGGAACACTGGAAAAATAATAATAATACAAATATGCAATAACTTGCAGGTTCTCTGTAATAGCAGAGTGACATTTATCTCACTGTCCCAGCTGTTGTGATGTCCCTTCTTTGGGTTCAACTTTGGTCTTTTCACCGATCCAGGATTTTGTCTCACTTGTAGGTATTTAGGAAAAAATTTAAAAAAGAAAAAAAATAGAAAAGGCAGACGAAGGCAGGAAGAAGAGATAAAATTGGAGGACAGGAAGGAGGAAGGAATAAAACAAGAAATCAGGTAAGAGAGGAAAAAGAAATCAAAAGAGAATAAAAACAATAAAACTTAAAAAATTAAAAATTGCTAAAAAAATAGAATCAAATTAAAAAGTCTCTTGATTTCAAAGTGGCCAAACCGGTTTTTCTGCTCTTGCTGGCTGAGGCAGTCTGAAGGATGACTTGTTTGGCTTTTCTTCCTAGGCCCGTGGGGTTCGCACTGGCTCCGCGGCCCGTCCGCTGCCCGGCTTGCTCCCCGCGCTCTGGTGAGCGGGCGCGGCCCCGTCTGCTGCCCGCACGGCCGTCTGCCGCACACCGGTGCCCCCGCGGGCGGGCGGGTGCGGCCTGTCCGCAACCTGTGTGCTCACAGCTTGATGCAGCGATCTGTTCTTTGTTCTTTTGGTTCTGCCACAATCCTTGGTCCTCCGTTCTCAAAAATGCTGAAATATGTTGGTTGCTTGCCTTTCCACTCCAAAGATCGGTCAGGACTCTCCCCTGAGCAGAGGAAAGCCAAATCTGCTCCTTCCTACTCCGACGCCATCTTAGATCCCCCTGTCTCTCTTTTTCTTCATCTTCTTAAAGTAGTCCTTTTAGCATCTCTGCAATGATAATTGGGTGGAGAGGTATTCTTTTTGTCTTTTTCTTTTTTGTCTGGGGGTCTCCTTATTTTGCCTTCCATTTTAAATGAGAGACTTACTGGGTAGAGTACAAAGGCCTGTTTTTCATTACTTTGAATATTTCATGCTAGTTCCTCCTGGCTTGTAGTGTTTCTGTTCAGAAGTCAGCTTATTTTCTTATTGGAGTTCCCTTGTATATTACTAGCTGTTTCTCTCTTGTTGTCTTTAAAATTCTCTCTCTGTCTTTAAATGTTGTAATTTTATTGATGATGAATCTTGGAGTGGGCCTTTTTGGATTCATCTTGGTTGGGACCGTTTGTGCTTCCTGGACTTGCATTACTTTTTCTCTCACCAACTTAGGGATATTTTCTGTCATTACTTTTTCAAACAGGTTTTCTACTTCTTGTTCCTTTTCTTCTCCTTGTGGTATTCCTATGATATGAGTATTATTATGTTTTATATTGTCCTAAAGCTCCCTTAAACTATCTTCATTCTTTTTGAGTCTTTTTGGTTTTGTTGCTCTGTCTCAGTATCATTTTCTTCCTTGTCTTCCAACTTGCTGATTCAATCCTATGTTTCATCTAGCCTGCTTTTAATTCCTTCTAGTGTACTCTTCATATCAAATATGTTATTCATTTCCTCCTGGTTCTTAGTCATAGTTTCTACATTCTTTTTCATACAGATGTAGTTCTCACTAAGTTTCTTATAGCCTCCATAGAGTTCCTTGTAGTTCTTACTGAACTCCTTGAGAATCCTTATAATGATTATTTTGAAATCTCTGTCTGATAGATTGCTTGCCTTGATTTCATTTAGCACTCTTTTGGAGGATTCCTCTTCTCCTTTTGATTGGGGGTTGTTTCTTTGTCTCTTCATTTTAGGTGACTTTTTTGGGTGGCCCTCTATGGTAGGTGACCTGTGAAACTCAGTGGTACAGTCTCCTTGATCTCTTGAACTTGATGCTCTTGGATTGCCCTTTATGCCATTTGTGGGCTGTCTTGTCACTGGGTTTTTGTTCTTATTGGGTCATTCTTTGTTCAATTCTTCCCTCCAGCTGGCTGACTGAGAGTCACACTGCCCACTATGTCTTGTATGCTGTTGTATAGATGCAGCCAGAACAAAACAAAAGAACCCAGGAATCAAAACCCAGACCTGCAAAAATAAGCCCCACCCATGACCACACTAGCAACAACAATGAAGCAAATATTAATAAAGTTGGAAAGAGATTGACTATTATAAGAAAGGAAAACAAATATGAGATGACTAACAGGAAGAAAAATGATTTTGAGCAGGTAGAGGGAGCAGAAATAATGAGTAGGGAATAGAAACAAAGTGAAGAAAGAAAATAAAATTTACGTAGTAAATAAAAAAGGTAGGGAAGAAGGCAAAATGGAGTAAGAAATGGGAAGAGAACAATATGAGGTTTAAAAAAATAGTGAAAAAATAGGAATAGAATTGAAGTAAAATATCCACCACACCAATATCAATGACAAATGAGCAAAGATTAACACAGGTGGATGGGGATTAAGAAAGAAAAAAAGATTATGAGATGTCTAAAGGAAGGAAAAGTGATTTTGAGAGCATAGAGGGAGAAGAAATAATAAGAGTGAGGAATGAAAACCAGGCTAAGAGAGGGAAAAAATGAAATTCAACACACACACACAAAAATGATCAAAAGGGAAGAAGGGCAAGAGGAAGGAAAAATGGAGTAAGAGAAGGGAACAGTAAAATTTGAGATTTGAAATTCAAAAATAGTGAACATCTAGGAATAGAATTGAAGAAATGCAACAACATCCACCATAGTAACAACCGACAAGCAAAGATTAATACAGGTAGAGAAAAAAATAAGGATATTTAAGAAAAGGAAAAACGAACCCTAGCTGGTGTGGCTCAGTGGATTGAGAGCTGGCCTATGAACCAAATGGTCACTGGTTCAGTCCCTAGTCGGGGAACATGCCTGGGTTGTGGGCCAGGTCCCTGGTTGGGGGCATGTGAAAGGCAACCACACATTGACCTTTCTCCGCTTCTCTTTCTTCCTCCCTTCCTTTCCCTCTAAAAATAAATAAATGAAGTTTGTAAAAAAAAAAGGAAAGGAAAAAGAATGTGAGGTGACTAAGGGCAAGAAAAATGGTTTTGAGAGGCTGGAGGGAGGAGAAATAGTAAAAATATGGAATAGAAACAAGTCATAGAAAGTGAAAAAATAAAATTTAAAACAAAAATAAGAAGAGGAAGAAAGAAGGCAAAATGAAGTAAGAGAAGGGAAGAGTAAAATATGAGATGTTAAATAACCTAAAATAAAAACAATAGTGAACTAATAGGAAAACACTTGAAGAAAAAGAAAAAAAAATGTTAAAAAGCTATGCAGAAGAAAAAATAACAGAAATAATGAAGAAGACTATGGTGAAATTTGTGTCAGCAGAGTCTGGTGTTTTCTACTGTCTTCTCCTTCTGGATCTAGCCCTGGTAATGTCAGATGGTGTCCTAGTCTAGCCCTCCGCCACCTGTTTGAAACTACAAGTGATCAAGGTCTGTGGCTGTCTCCTTTATGCTTGGCTGGCTCCCATTGTTCTGCCCTGCTGGCTTCCCATCAACACAAGGACCAAGAGTGGTTCATCTAGTGTCTGAGATCACTGCCAGTACCACTTCCACCTGCCTCCAGAGGGGACCTCTGGTATGATCAGGAGGGTGGAATCCCTGGACGAGCCCTGGGGGGGGGGGGGCACTGTTCAGTCTTCAGGGAAGTTGGTGGGAGTGTTTCCCCACTTCCCAACCTCACCTCAGGTCTTGGTCTGTCCCAGATTATTTCCAATAATGTATAGTTTCTGATGAATTAGCTGTCTGTTCCTGTGAGGAGCCAATCTGTAAAAGGGGCAGCTCCTTCCTGCCTGGTGTTGATGGAAGCTCTGTATAAGAGCCAAGGCTCGGCAGGGCTCTGAACACTCCTTGCTGTGCCTGTCTCTGATCTCTCTGCTCTTCTGGTTTCAGTGGATCAGGCCCTGAGGAACCAGTGTAGCTCGTAGTATCTGATGGAAGTTCAGAGAGGGCCCTTTCAGAGCTTCTCCTTCTTTTCCTTGCAGATATGTGGCAAGCAGTATCCTCCTTACCCTGGCCTCACTGATCTGCAGAGCCTTCAATCCCATAGGTGGGAGTTCAGCACACCTGCCTGTAAGGGGACCTGCCTGGCTGCAACGAATCTCAGGTGTTTAGCTCCTGGCCATCCTGTCCCTAGCCTGCCACTCTTGCATGAGACTCAGGCCCTAAATCTTTGCTCTATACTGCCCACTGTTCACCAGCTATGTTGGGTCAGGCCCCATAGTCCCTTCAGTGTGACACTTTCTGTTCTTCCAGTGTGCACCTGGACTCAGTGGGATCAAACTACACTTTCACTCTGGTTTCTTTGTTGGTATAGCTGCTGCCTGTGTGTGTGAGCACTGGCTCCCTGCTGAGTTCCATCTCAGCACCTCTTTAAAGAGTCTCTGTGTGGCCTCCACACTGCAGCACTGATCCCTGGGGCAGTTCTTCCAGTGTTCCACCTCCACAAAAAGCATAGACTCTCTGTCAGGGCTGTCCGCAACCTGCCAATGCCTCCAACAGTTTTAGAAGATAGAGTTTCTCTCTGGCACTCTTCCTGTTGGCACTGCAGCTATGGACATGTTTCTCACTGTGTAAGTATAGTCTAAGTCTCCCAGACTTTCTACATACTTCCACATCTCTCCTGATTAGGGTTGGTCATCTCTCTGTGTGGGACCAGGGCCCTGCTCCAGGAAATGAGGGAGCAACACTAAATGGTCTTTCTGTTCTGTCCTCTCCTGCAGGCACCTCACACAGAACATTTCCCCTCAACTTTTAAAATCTCTTCCTGATTGATAGTGACAGGTACATTAAAAAAAATGAAACTTGAGCACCAACTTACACCATACACAAAAATAAATTCAAAGTGGATAAAAGATTTAAATATAAGCCATGACACCATTAAAGTCCTAGAGGAGAACATAGGCAGGAAAATCTCAGATATTTCACACAGCAACATTTTTACTGATATGTCCCCTAGAGCAAGGGACATAAAGGAAAGAATAAACTAATGGGATCTCATCAAAATAAAAAGTTTTTGCATGGCTAAAGAAAACAGTATTAAAATAAAAAGAAAACCAACCATATGGGAAAACATTTGCCAATGATACCTCAGACAAGGGTTTAAACTCCAAAATATACAAAGACCTCACACAACTCCACTATAAGAAGACAAGCAACCCAATAAACAATGGGCAAAGGACTTCAACAGACACTTCTCCAAGGAGGACATACAGAGGATCCAAAACCACAATGAGATACCACTGCACACCAGTCAGAATGGCCATCATAAACAAAGCAACAAACAACAACTGTCGGAGAGGTTGTGGAGAGAAGGGAACCCTAGTGCACTGTTGGTGGGAATGCAGACTGGTGCAGCCATTGTGCAAAACAGTAGGGAATTTTCTCAGAAAACTAAAAATGGATGTGCCTTTTGACCCAGTAATTCCACTGCTAGGATTATATCCTAAGAACCCTGAAACACCAATTCAAAAGAACCTACATGCCCCAATGTTCATAGCAGTACAATTTACAATAGCCAAGTGCTGGAAGCAACCTAGGTGTCCATCAGTAAATGAATGGATCAAAAACTATGGTACATTTACATAATGGAATTCTATGCAGCAGAAAGAAAGAAGGAGCTCCTACCCTTTGCAACAGAATGGATGGAACTGGAAAGCATTATGGTAAGTGAAATAAGCCAGGCAGTGAAAGACAAATACCATATGATCTCACCTTTAACAGGAACCTCATCAACAAAACAAACAAGCAAGCAAAATACAATCAAAGACACTGAAATAGAGAACAGGCTAACAGCGACCAGAGAGGAGAGAGGAGGGAATTTCAGGGGAAAAGGGGAAGGGTTTAGAGGAACAAGTATAAAGGACAAATGGACAAAAACTAGGGGGGCTAAAAATAGGAAGGAGGTGGGGAGGCCTGGGGAGTGGGCTGGGATGGGAGTAAAAGACAGAAAACTGTACTTGAACAACAATAAAAAATAAAGAAATGAATAAAATCTCTTCCTGGATGGTGCAAAGCAGCCTGTTTACCCTTTTATTTCAAAAATTCGTGTCAGCTGAGATTCTGTTGATTGTTCAGGTCATTTGAAAGACCAGCCAAAATTCCATGCTGGGGGCACAAAGCAAGTGGGCTCAACTTCCACCTACTCAGCCACCATCTTCTGAATCTCTCACTTCATACCTATTTTTCCCCCTCAGAGGTTTCTTTTTTGGTTTTCCCCATAGGTTAGTAGAATGAAACACATGTAATGTTTGAGTCAGAGACTTGAGATACCAGCTTAAATTCTACTAGCTGACTAAACTTGAGCAAATTAACTTTTCTGAGCTTTTTTACACATCTCTGATAATACCACTAATTTTAGGAATTTTGTGAGGATGAAGTGAAATGACATGTAGAGTATGCAGCAGAGTTGGGGATACATACTGAGGGCTAAATAGTTGTTTTCTTTCTCTTCCCCTCTCACAGCAAATTCATAACTTCAGAATCTGATTTTTTTCTAAAAAGACCATCAGTATAAGTTCCATTACAGATTTACTCATATTAATCACATTTCATAATTGCCATTGTGCTTTACTTATAGTAACAAAATTCCTCATATACATTGATGTCATCAATCACTGCTGCAGTTGCCCATGTACATCTATCACTACCTAGCTCGTGTTACTGGCTGAGCTCTGGAATGGTCACATAGATTGGTAATTACCAGCCAAATTTAAAAGAAAGAAAGATTGTAATGTCTTCCCCATTGCTTTGCTTGGGCCAGGGGTGCCTAGTCAATCTTACTGTTTCTAGGGAGGAATGAGAGATTTGGCTGTGCAATTTGGTGAAAATACTTTTTCTCCCTTCTGCATATCTTCTGGAAATCTTTTCTATTTTATACTCTCTCATATAAGCTTTATTTTTTCTTATTGATTTAATAACATATAATTATTTTTAACTCACTGTCAGAGCAGTTATAATTTTTATGTACCAATAAAGCTCCCATAATTATAACTTTCATAATGAGTATAAAAATGGCACTTAAAGTGGTACTAACAACTTGAAGAATTGAAACTCAAATTTAGCAAATGCCATAACTTGAAAATAACACTTATTATTAATTGATCTTTACAGAACAACATTTATTTCATAATAGTGGGAATAAGATTATAGGGGTAAATCACAAATGAATGATGAAGGGCTCTGAATACCTGGCTAAAGAGTGATTTTATTTTCCATACATTGAGAATAATCAAAAGCTTTAGAGAAAGTTTTGTGGCATACATAAAGATGTTTGGGAGGATTTAATCTTTCACTAGGGTTTAGGTAAGGAAAGGAGGGAAGTTAAGCTAAAGATCTTATCTAAATGGTAGAAATGAGATGGAAAGAAACTGAAAACTATGAAAGGTTTTACAAAGAGAATCTCATTCATGTACTCATTCATCTTTCAGAAAAACAGTTATCAAGGTCCCCTGTATGGGCCTGGTGTGATTATTGGCAATGAAATTCCCATGATTAAGACATGTTGTTTGCCTTGCTTTAGAGTTGTGTGAAATGGAGGTAATATGGTGTAAGCATTTTAACAGAGACTAAGACAGGCTGCTATTATGGGGCACCTAATCCTGTAGCAGTGCTCCTAGGTTGGGCTAAGTATTTCTTTTGTTAAAAGTTTATTTGAGCCTGAAGTTTTAAACTATTTTTGGCTTGCAGAGTATGAAAAAATTGATAAATGCTCCTTTTATTCAGTCTATGCCTTTTCATCAGCATATTTGAAATAAAATCTATAGTATTCAGCAGATACCATGTTAAAAATACCCTCCAGCTGTGCAGTGCATAACTGCCTTTTACTATGTTAACATTGTCCTGAATATGTGTGTATGGATGTTGCTTCACTTTTATCTCAGTATGTCCAATGTCTAGTAGAATGCCTGGTACATAGTAGATGCTCATGGAATGTCTATTGAAATGTCATTGTTGAATCAGTGCAATAATTGCCTATTGTTATTTTTGTTTTTCTTCTCTCTCCATATTGAATAATGATATGTTTAAAAGAAACTTTTATGATTTAAATATCCACCTGCAGCTCTCCTGCCTTATTAAATTCTTCCCACCTTGGCCAAGGCTCTGGCCTCTAAAACTAAACCAGATCTTTTTATATCTCTGTATATAGTTCATATATTTCAGTTGCAAAATATCAGTCCCTGGCCAGCATTCTTGCAATAGCTTCCCATATGAATGTTAAACAGGCAACGATGATGCTCTATAATTACAGTGCTTAAAATGATTGGAAATAAATTGGCACTCCAATTATAGATGCATGAAAGAGGTGCCAGTATATTACAGTCAGTCCATTAATTTCTAAAGTGATTCAGGCCATTTCACTATTTTGGTGACATTCCTTATTCACAGCTACAATGAATCACTCTGAATTTTGGTGCCTCCAAATTAACAAGCTGAAGGACATTTTTTTTTTACCTAAAATATTCCAGGTAAATTTTTCCAAAGGGAGAAAACAAGCAGACAGGGAGCTAGGGACATATTATTAAATTCTGTAATTCTGTATAGAACTTATAACAATGGAAACATTTGAGTTTTGATAGGCTTTATTTTTATTCCCTTTTAGAAAGAATGTGAATAATTTACCCTCAGTATACTTGAACTAAAATCTTAAACTTTCAAAGCTGTTGAAATTAAATTAGGAAAGTAATATTCAGTGTTTAATTTTTGTGTGTTTTTTTGCATGAATGTCTATTTGAATTTGTCAGGCTTAAAATACCACCTTTCACATAAAAGCAACCAAAAAAATATGTTGAATGATTCTAAAAATATTTCTTTAATTGTTATATGTTGTTCTACTTTATAGGTTGAAATTGCCAGCCATATACTTTCAGAAGTTTCTCTAGATACTTGATCCATGAGTTTCACTAGAAGATGACATTCATTTGATACTGATAACTAATCTCTATTAATGTCATCTTTCTGGTTACAACTTAAGAATCTAGGAGCATGCTTAACCTACACATTAAAATAAATAAATCTATAATTAACTGATAGACACCAAGTTCTTCACTATGTGATGGAGTTTTTAAAGGGTAGGAGCTATGTCTTATTCAAAAATGGTGCAGGTACTTGGCATGGACAAAGTGTTGGATAAATGTTTATTGAGTGAATGTTATTGCCTAAGTTCAAAATATAGTTTAATTACCTATAAATTTTAAAATATGTGCAATAAAGGTAGAGGAATATTTTAGAGAAAAGGTGAAATGACAATTATAGATTGAGTAGTTTGTTTTCTAAAGTTATATGTTCATCCTTTGAAAAATAATTCACAGAAGTCATGGGAGTGTTTTTATAAAAACAAAACACTGAGGTAAGGATAAAGTCTGCTGGCATCATTTATATAAGAGATAGTTTTTCATGGTAAAAACTATTGTAGAGATTCCTATTTTATTATAGAACTTATTGCATAACTTTTAAAACTTGAAGGTCTTCTAAATGCATTATTCTTATTGTTCACATTTGTTGTATATCAAACTTACACATAAGTGAAGAAATATATTGTGAACCTCCAATGTATCCATCCGTTGTTTGACCAGTTATTAATACATGTCTCATATAATTTCATTTATTCTCCCCCATGCCATTTTTGTGCTCTGCCATTGAATTATTTTGTACTACCCAACAGTATATTATTTTATCTATAGATACTTCAGCATGAATTACTATAAGAAGTGTTAGAACATAACCACAATACTATTATCACACATAGAATGAACAATTTCTTAAAATCATTATATAGTGTTTCCCATCCATGTTTGGGGATCTGCAGATGCAAAGGACTGACTGTAGTTATGTGTGGATTATTTACTATGTTGGGGCTGGCACCCCCTAACCCCACATTGTTCAAGACTAAACCGTACAGGCAGTATTCATATTTCTCAGATATTCATATTGATTTTCTTTTCTTCTTTTTCAAATTGATTTGTTTGAACCACATTCAAAGTCCAAACATTTGGGGCATGTGTTCTGATTGGTCCTTACTCTAGCTATCTACCCCCTCTCTCTACTTCTTTCTCTCCCTCCATCTCTCTAGCTAACTTTTCTTCCTTCCCTTTGCCATTGACTGAGGTGCAGGTGCCAAACATAAGAAAGGTTTCAGTTACTTAAAGATAAACAGAATGCAGTTGTATTATATTGAGCTCTGGGATCTAGGTTTCTATAAGGGTATCTCCTCCCACTAGTCCATTCACTAGTTCCAGGTACTTTGACGATCATTAGCTTATATGCATTCTATTCCTCTTACCTTAAAGCTTTTTAGTTCCATTGACCTGCCTATTCCTTTTCATCTTTGAGACCCATTTCAAATATCATTTGCCTTAGAAAGACTTTCTTAATAAATAAATCCCCCTGTTTCTTGTCCTATAGCTACTGCATATGCCATATTTTAGCTTTTGTATAAGTTTATCTTGTTTTACTGTTACTTGTCTACATCTCCAGTATTTGATTGAAAAATTCTTAAGTGCAATGTGCAAATCTTTCCCAAATTATTTGAACCTGTTGAGGTTGACTATATCAACAAAAACACTTTCAGCATGTCTGTTTCAAACAATGTGCAACCTTAAGAAAGAAGTGGAGTTCCTGCTCAGTGCCTTGCATGTAATTGGTGTTCAAATATTTGTGGATTTGTAATATATCAAATGACACATTTCAAAAGTTATATGCAGTTTTTAAACTGAAACTGTAGCATAGTATAGTAGTCTCTTTTAGAGTACAACATTTTTCTTTAGAGTTTTCTAAAGATAACCCCAAATAAGAAAGATAACTATTATCTAAATGATAATGTAGCTAATTTGATAAAAATGGCTAAAATGAGTGGAATAAACAATTAAAACCAATGTTATTTTTTTGATATCACCATTTACTCTCACTTAGCTGTGATTCTTCTGGATCAATGGCTATATATAAACCTTTTCCTACCACAGCACTTACCATATAGTAGGTGTTAAATAAACATTTCATAAACTATCAAAGTATGAAAAATAAGAATAAAAGTGTTGAAAAATCAGAAGAGTCTAAGGGATACTATTGTGATATAAATCCTGATTTGTTTTTAAGGCAAAAAATATGAAAACAGGAACAAAACATGTAGAAAGATCTAAGTCAGCAGGGTTTTCTTCTAACAATTAGATCTTAAAAGAGACTGAAATGGAGGAGGGAAAGCTCATGGACAAGGTTTATGCTCATTAAAGATTTATTTCAACTCAGAGTTTGATGGACTATGAATCTATGTGCCATAGTTTATAGCCCAAGACTATGTTTCTGGCTGGGCAATTTCCCTGAGAAATTTTGACAAGTCTTTTAAATTGTAGCTGAAGCAATCATGCAAGGGAAAATTCAAAAGGGCCAGTGTCATTTTTGGCCATATATCTTGTTTTTAAAAATCGACCACACATTTCTAAAGGTAATACAACTATTAACAGGAAATTTTGAGACACAGTCCCAATTAAATACCCAACTCATTTCTTGATCTTGAGTATTTCTGATAGTTAATACTTTTGGGCTGTGCAGTAGTACTTTATATCACATTTAATCCTCATTAAAATCTAATGAGGTAGGTACTATTCTTTTCCCAATTATGTAGATGAAGAAACTGAATCTCAGAGGAGTTAAGGCACTTGTTCAAAAATACAGTTGTAAGTAATGAACCCCAGGCTCTAACACAGCTAATCTGATTCCCTGAGATGTCAAGAGAGGGCCTGAGTTGGAATCACTGATTTCTAAGAGCCCTTTACCTAATGCTTGCTCTGTGTATCTAAATTATTTTAAGATCTTTCCTGATGCTCAGGTGATCTGATGCATATAATGTCTCTGCAATCCAGGATGTTAGTCTCCATAATGCTAGACAGGGACCCTTTTTGTCTGAAATTTGATGAGAATATAGTTGTCAAAAGTTGCCAGTTTCTTTGAGTAAAAAAAAAAAAAGGTAAGGAACAAGTTCTATGGAATGAATGGGGATGGGGATGTCTTATTTTGTATAAAAGAAGTGACAAGGAACTAAGGCAAGTCTTAGAGAATATGTGAAGAAAGATAAACAAGAATTGATTCAACATCAAATAAATCAAATGTATTTTAGTGTGAAGTAAGAGGACTGGGTGCTACGTATTTGTCAGGGAAGGGTGGTATGGAGAGGTATGTGGTAGACATACACCATAAAATGTGTATAGTTTTGTTTTGGATTCAGCCAATGTCTTTACTTTTTTCCCTCTAAACTTCTGGGAAGAGGTGATGCAGGAAATAATAACGTGGGGGTTAACAGGAGAGACTGAAGAAACTGTGTGAAGAATATCAAGATAATGAAACAGTGTGGAAGGAAAAAAGATATACTCGGAGAAAACATGTATGTTTAATATTTGCCTCTGCATGGTACATTCTGGTTAGTGTGGCTGGGATGTTGGTAGTGGTCTTAATTGAGATGGAGAATAGAGGAGGAAGAGCATGTTTGTAGGGAAATATGGAAATTTTAGTGTTCAATCTGTTGAGGCTGAGGCTCTTTGGGATACCTAAGAGGGATGTGCAGATAGTAGGGTAAATGCGTCAGAAGCTTGGGAAGAATGCTGAGCTGATGACAAGGACCAGGCATTAAGGGATCATGTTTACGGTGCTCAAAACACCTAAAACTAATGAACTTCCTCAGGAGCATGAATAAAGGGTGAGGTGATTTGGTTACTCTCACCGAGGTAGATCATATTGAGCCTCAGAGGTGATAGCCTGACCTGATTCTGCCATGTGGCTTGTATAATGTGCCAACAGTATTGTAAGGTTCTTATATGTGGGAGAAGATAAGTAAAAGGAATAGAAATAGACAGTTATAATTGGTGTGTGTTCAGAGGAGAGTGGCTAGGACACTCTCCTGTCCTAGAGAGGGTAGGAGCTCCTTCTTTCTTTCTGTTGTGTAGTATTCCATTGTGTGAATGCACCACAGTTTATTGATCCACTCATTTACTGATGGGGACCTAGGCTGCTTTCAGTACTTGGCTATTGTAAATTGTGGTGTTATGAACATTGGGGTGCATAGGTTCTTTTGAATTGGTGTTTCAGGATTCATAATGCCAGCAATGGAATTACCAGGTCGAAAGGCACATCCATCTTTAGTTTTCTGAGGAAATTCCATACTATTTTCCGTAGTGGCTGCACCAGTCTGCATTCCCACCAACAGTGCACTAGGGTTCCCTTTTTTCCATAACCTCTCCAGCACTTGTAATTTGTTGATTTGTTTATGATGGCCATCCTGACTGATGAGAAGTGGTATCTCATTATGGTTTTAATTTGCATTTGTCTGATGCTAGTGATCCTGAACATCCTTTCATATGTCTCTGGGCCCTGTGTATGTCCTCCTTAGAGAGGGGTCTGCTTAGGACCTTTGCCCATTTTTTAATTGGGTTGTTTGTCTTCCTGAGGTGGAGTTGTGTGAATTCTTTTTTTTTAAATATATTTTATTGATTATGCTATTACAGTTGTCCCATTTCCCTCTTCTCTCCCCTCCACCCTGTACCCCCTCTCCCACCCACGTTCCCCCCCCTTTAGTTCATGTCCATGTGTCATACTTGTGAGTTCTTTAGCTTCTACATTTCCCGTACTATTCTTGCCCTCCCCCTATCTATTTTCAACCTACATTCTATGCTACTTATTCTCTATACCTTTTCCCCCTCTCTCCTCCCCCCCCCCCCCGCTGCTAGCCCTCCATGTGTCCCTCCATTTCTGTGGTTCTGTTCCTGTTCTAGTTGTTTACTTAGTTTCTTTTGGTTTTGCTTTAGGTGTGGTTGTTTATAATTGTGAGTTTGCTGTCCTTTTACTATACATGTCTTTTCTTTATCTTCTTTTCTTAGATAAGTCCCTTTAGCATTTCGTAAAATAAGGGCTTCATGATGATGAACTCCTTTAATTTGACCTTATCTGAAAAGCACTTTATCTTCCCTTCCATTCTAAATGAGAGCTTTGCTGGATAGAGCAATCTGGGATGTAGGTCCTTGTCTTTCATGACTTGGAATATTTCTTTCCAGCCCCTTCTTGCCTGTAAGGTCTCTTTGGAGAAATCAGCTGACAGTCTGATGGGAACTCCTTTGTAGGTTGCTGTCCCCTTATCTCTTGCTGCTTCTAGGATTCTCTCCTTCGTTTTTACCTTGGCCAATGTAATTATGATGTGCCTTGGTGTGTTTCTTCTTGGGTCCAACTTCTTTGGGGGTCTCTGAGCTTCTTGGATTTCTTGGAAGACTGTTCCCTTTGCCAGATTGGGGAAGTTCTCCTTTATTATTTGTTCAAATAACTTTTCCACTTGTTGGTCCTCCCCTTCTGGTACCCCTATAATTCGGATGTTGGAACGTTTAAAGGTGTCCTGGATGCTCTTAATCTTTTCCTCGATTTTTTGAATTCTTATTTCATCATGCTTTCCTGCTTGGTTGATTCTATCTTCCTTCTGGTCCACTGAATTGTTTTGAGACTCAGATTCCTTCCTTTCACTATTGGCTCTCCTCCATATATCTTCCTGCATCTCTTTTATGGTAACCTGCATCCTTTCATCTAAGTTGCGCCCAAAGTCACTCAATTCCGTGAGCTTTCTGAACCAGTGTTTTGAACTGTGCATCTGATAGATTGGCTATTTCTTGGTCGCTCAAAAGGATGAGTCCTGGGGGACTGATCTGTTCTGCTGGAAACATGTCTTATGTCTTTCTCTGTCTTTTATTTTTTTCCCCCGATCTGGTCGCTCTTGTTATGGTGGGGGGCGGAGCCTTAGGTGTTCACCGGGGCTGGGCCCCCCAGTCGCTAGATTGTGACGTTATATGTGGGGGCGGGGGTGGGAGTGGGGACGGGAGGGAACAATGGTGGCAGTTCCGTTCTCCTGGGCTCAGACACTTCCCTGGGATCCTGGGCTGCGAGCTCTGCCCTGGTCCACAATCGCTGCCCCACTGGGTCCCCCAGCCGCTGCTTGTGTACTCAGGGATCACCGCTGCGTTCTTGCGCCCCAGATGGCTGTCTCGCCGATTTTGCGCCAAATTTCCCCGACCGCGCACCGCCGACCCGCGCCAGCCCCACGCCCGCCCGGCTAGTCGTCCCCTACCAGTCTGGATGTACGGGTCTACTTCAACTTCTTGGCTGTCCGACTTCCATTCAGATAAATCCTCTGACAGTTCTGAGTGATATTATGTCTGTAAATTATTGTTCTATTCTTGGTTGTGCGAGGAGGTATGGTGCATCCACCTATTCCTCCATCTTGCTGGAAGTGTGTGAATTCTTTATATATCTTGAATATCAAATTCTTGTCTGAGGTATCATTTGCAAATATATTTTCCTATACAGTTAGTTCCCTTTTCATTTTGCTGGTGTTTTCTTTAGCCATGCAGAAGCTTTTTATTTTGATGAGGTCCCATTTCTTTATTCTTTCCTTTATGTCCCTTGCTCTAAGGGACATATCAATGAAAATATTGCTGCATGGAATATCTGAGATTTTCCTGCCTATATTATCCTCTAGGATTTTTATGGTGCTGTGACTTATAGTTAAGTCTTTTATCCACCTTGAGTTTATGTTTGTGTATGGTATAAGTTGGTGGTCGAGTTTCATTTTTATGCATGTAGCTTTCCAGATCTTCCAACACCATTTGTTGAAGAGGCTATTTGTACTCCATTTTGTGCTTCTCTCCCTTTTGTCAAATATTAATTAACCATAGAGACATAGGTTTATTTCTGAGCTCTCTATTCCACTCCATTGATCTATGTGTCTGGTCTTGTGCCAGCACCAGACTGTTTTGATTACTGTGGCCTTGTGATATAGTTTGATATCAAATATTGTGACCCCTCCTACTTTGTTTTTTTCTCAAAATTGCTGGAGCCACTAGGGGGTCATTTATGGTTCCATATTAATTTTTGAAATGTTTATTCTGTGTCTGTGAAATATGTCATTAGTATTTTAATAGGGATTGCATTAAATCTATAAATTGCTTTGTGTAATATGGGCATTTTGATGATGTTAATTCTTCCAATTGATGAGCACAACTTCTTTTCAAAGTGTTTTCAAAGTCTCTAGAACATTTCCTTTAATTTCCCCTTGGGTGTTTTGTATGTGGATGAGGGGCAAGTTCTGGCAGGCTGATTTTATGGTGTTTCAGTATATCCTATCACCTTACATTAGGGTATGGCATCTTTAAATTTTTTTTCTACTTTTCAAGTGACTGGAACAATTCTCAGTTGTTTTCATAGTGGTGAAATAATGACTGCTGATTTGGAAATTTTAAGTAACAAAATTTTTATGTTATATTCATGAAGATCTGGATGACCATATTGATAAGTGGGCTTCAGTACATTTGAATACCAAAGAAGGGCTCTCTGGTCATCACAGAGACAGTATTTACATTTCACGTTGAGTACATGGCTGGTCAGTTGACGGCACTGGAGCTGTCACACCATCTGCAGCTTGACTCAAAGACCCATTTGGAGACTTATGTTGCATATCCTGTAACACCCACACAGTAGGGGACTTGCTATATTTGCCAAATTTGTGCCCTAGATTTTATGGCAACTTCTGCACTGGAGATTAAGAAATCCTGATCACTGCAAGCAAAAAACACAAAAGGTTTTAATGAGCTTGTGATGAAAACTTCTTATATTACTGCCACATGTAATGCATTATTAACATAGAAAAACAGATTCTGTTCCTCTGAAAAAGATGTGGTATTTCCCAGAACCATTTGATAGAGTATAGTTGGGTAAACCTTTTTATCTTCCTCATCATTGGGAACTTTGAGTAGTTAAAAATAGTATGAAGATCCAGAAATGGGATGGAAATAGAGGAAAACTAAGACAAAAGACATTGTGCTTTACAATTTAGATACAGACTGATTATAAGTGAAATATACATATCTGAAATATCTCCTCCTCATGAGCCCACTTTCAGAAGGACGAGCATTACCTGGATTCATTTGCCATTGCCTATGATCTGGCCTGAAGTTTCCTTAATTCCAATTGTGTGTTCTTGTACACTGTTTTGCATCTTATTGAACAGATTTTGAATTTCCTCCTCTTCTCTTCTTTGTTACACTACTCTTCATTTTTCAATAACCAGATCTGACAGTCCCTCACTTGTGAAGCCCACCCCTATGTCCTCTCCAGAGGTTGATGATTTAGCCTCTCCCTCATCTCTGACAAAACTCTTTTTATTCTTTTGTTTTAGAACCTACTATATTAGTCTACTATCTATCTGTCTATTTTATCTATCTGCCATCTATCTTCATAATCATCACCACCATCATCTCTTTATTATTAAAATATGAGTTCATCTAGGGTGGGAACTATATTTGATTTATCTTCTTATCATATAGTATCTTGTACACAGTAGGTATTCAAATACTGAATAATAAAAAAGGATTTCTGAGCAATAAAGTGAGTTCTGAACACTTTATATTTTGAAAGGAATTTGTAGGTTGTTTTGGTTTTTTTCTTTAGGCTTTGTACTTTTCTTAATCAAACAGTTGGTTCTGGCTGCTGTCAGGCTCTTTGAAGCAGGGACAGGAGATTTCAAAACAGAGCTGTGTAAACAGAGCACAGATGCTCCTCAGTGTTTTTTAGCCCAAGTCCTTTCTTTGCAAGGCCACAGACTTTTGCCAAGTTAGGAGGAAGCCAACAAAACAGGAGGCAAGGCATGTGTCCACTCTGTACCAGCTTCCCTGATTTATGTGGTCAATCAAACACAAATGTCTTGAATATCTGCTGTTTACAAGGTTCTGGGCAAAAAGTCTACCTGAATGGGTCATGTGAGAGGACTTTGCCATCAATGTGGGAAGTGGTGATGAGGGTGATATGGGGAGGGCTAAGGTAGCAATGCTTGTTTCTAGTGAGTGAGTGGGGTGTGTGGTGCTGGACTGATTTGGAAATCTCTGTGAGCAGACACTGAAGAAAAGAAAACACTCTTCTGCTATCAACATAATTCATTCTCTTCCTCTGCTCAAAAACTTACCTTTCTAGTTCTACATTCACTTCCTTTATACTGCTTTTTACACAGCAGCAAGGATTGCATTACTGATCATGCTACTGCCCTGATGAAAACTTTCAATAACTTCCCTTTGACTTTCAAAGTTTATTATTATTAGGTTCCTTCTTGCCTCTTCAGTCTCATCTCTGCCACTCTCTGCCTTGTACATTAAATGGCAATTTCTGTCTATATTTGATTATAAATAGCTTAAATGCAGAGAGGCTATCTTATTTATCTCTTGCTCCTTAGCTATAAGGATATTGTCTGGCATATACAGAAGTTCAATAATTGTAAGCACACTGGCTTATTGAAGTCAGGTGCTGTGCCTTATACATTTCTCTTATAGTTTTTATTACATTTCCTAGTATGTTGTGAGCAAGCAAGAAATTTTGTTTAAACAACTTGAACTGAACTGGGATCTTCCACAACAATAGATACTTTTAAAATAATAATTTTTTTTTTCTGGATTGCATACCTGTCCTCCACTGGAGTGAGTTTCTTTGAATTATCTTCAATGTGGGAGAAGTTCACTGTGCTGCTTGAGATAGCATCCCTAATCCTGATCTTCCTTTCCCCACTTTCCTGTAAAGTCAACATTTGTAGCCCATTTTCTCTCCTAGATTTATGTTGTTTCTTTGATATCTAACTATCCCAACCTTAAGTTGTAAGTTCAGTTCGGTTTAAATTTGATAGCCATATACTTGTTAATTAAATACATAATATTAAGTTGAACCATATCATTTTTTCTAATATTTGATCATCCTGGACTTATAAAAATGGTAACAATATAGTGGGTAAAAAGAATTTGGTCTTTCTTAAACTTTGTTCTCCTGGTAATCTGATAAGGAAGGAATGTCAACTATATTGCTAAACAACATTTCTTGTGATAAAAATAACTGAGCACTGCAATTAATATTGAAGGAACTATTTTAGATTTCACATATAGGTAGAATCATACACTGTTTGTTTTTCTATGTCTGGCTTATTTCACTTAGCATAATGTTTTCCAGGTCCATTCATATATTTGTTGCAAATGGCAGGATTTCCTTCTTTTTTAAATGATGAATTATATTCCACTGTATGCATATATCACATGTTTTTATCCATTTGTCCATTGATGACATTTAGGTTGTTTCCGTAACTTGGCTATTGTGAGTAGTATTGTAGCGACCGTGGGAGTGCAGATATCCCTTTGACATCGGTATTTCAATTCCGTTAGATATACATCTGGAAGTAGGATTGTTAGATCATATGGTAATCTATTTTTATTTTTTTGAGGACCCTCTACATTGATTACCATAGTGCCTGTGCCATTAACATTTCCATCAACAATGGGATCAATGAGGAAACTGAACAACTGAATAAACACATCCTACAGGAAAAGTTGAGAAATGAAAACCTGGTCAGAAGAAATTAGTCAAAGGGAAGTACTAAAAGAGCAAGAAGGGAAATACTAAAACCTAAGGAATAGAAGGCATTTCCTGTTAAGTTGACAGGCCAGGTAATTTTTTAATTAAATTTGGGACTGGGACAGGACAGGATTGGGTGATTTTATTCAGGTCATTCTTGAGTGACCTGCCTTCTGAGACACATATTGTATTGCTCCTCAGCTTTTATCACTCTATGTCCTAGGAGACAGTGAAAATAAAAGTTTTTCTCAGGAGGCAAAAGCTGTCAGAACTAAAGTGGTCTCAGTTCTCTAGTCACCTCTTTGGATAACTGCTTTTGCTTAGATTTTGGTGTAATCGCTCATAAATCTGTCAGACTTATTTTAGGAAGATTTTAAAAATATTTTAACCTGAATTATTAATTGTTTCTTAGCAGAGGTTGATACAACTATGTGGACTATTAAATTAAGCAAAAGAGAAAATGTCTCTGTTACTAAACTTTCTTTTACAGTTTCCCTCTCTTGCTCTTTATGTTCTTCACTTTTTGTAATTTCTTCTTAGCAAGATTCCATTTCTCAATTTTCTCTTTAGCTATGTTTAATCAGTTGTTTAGCCTTATTGTTATTCTTTTTATTTTTGGTGGGGAGAGGGTATATAAAAGTTCCTTACCATATAATGCAAAGATGTTAAGTGTATGGTTTGATGAGTTCTGAAAGACGTATACACTCATGTAATCATCACCCTGATTAGGATCTAAAATGCTTCCATATCCCAGTAAGATCTAAATTCTGTTATGCTTCTTTCAAGTCAGTGAACCCCTTACCATGCCACATGTGGTCTACAGCAAAAATTTATTTTTTTCTATTCTGCTCAAAAATTTTACTTGAGTGGTATCACATGGAGTATATTATTTTGTAACAAGTTACTTACACTCAGCACTATACTGTTTAGATTCATGCATATTGCTGTATTTTGAAAGTTAGTACCTAACCCTTTTCATTTTGGGTAACATTTTGTTGTTTGAATATACAACAGTGTGTTCATTCATTCATCTGGTAATGGACATTTGGGTTATTTGCAAATCTTTGCTATTATTATGCTATTGTATAATTTTGGGGTGGAATTATTTTAGTATTTCCTTTGGGTTATTTCCCAATGGTAGAATTGCTAGGTTTACTTATTTGAAAATAAATTTTCAATTTTAATAATATTTTCAAAATTTGATTAAAAAAAACAAAGCCAGACCTAGCTCCAGGAAAATCAGAATAAGCAGGGTAAAGAAAACCATATAATAATCAAAGAGTTTTAAATCAAAGATGAAGAATATGCCTTAGAGACAACCAGAGAAAAAGAAACTACTCACAAGGGAAAATCTGAATGACATTTGATTTCTCATAAGAAAAATTGAGTGACAGAAGACAGTGGAATGTCATTATTACAATGATGAAAAAAATTGTTAACTGAAAATTCTATATTTATGAAAATATTAAAAAAAATGAAAGTGAGGAGCTCCTACTCTTTGAGACAGTGTGAATGGAACTGGAGAGCATTATGATAAGTGAAATAAGCCAGGCAGTGAAAGGCAAACACCATATGATCTCACCTATAAGTGGAACCTAATCAATAAATCAAATAAGCAAGCAAAATATAACCAGAGACAGAAATTAAGAACAAACTGACAGTAACCAGAGGAAAGGAGGGGAGGGTGATAATGGGGGGAAAATGGGGAAGGGTTTTCTAGAACATCTGTAAATGACACATGGACAAAACCAAAAAGGGGTAGGATCAAGGGTGGGAAGGGGGGGTGGCTGGGGTTAGGGGGAGTAGTGGTGGGGGGGAATGGAGACAACTGTACTTGAACAACAATAAAAAAAGTTAAGGAAGTGAGATATAAGTGTTTTCAAATATACAAAAGTTGGAAGAATTTGTCAATGGAATATCTGCACTACAATACATACTAAAGGCTACTGGGCTTGTTGAGGTATCTGTGGTCATCCCTCCTTCCTTGCCACCTCATTGCCACCCTCAGCCACCTTGGCCACAGGCATGCCATTACCTCTGCAGGTATGTCTTCTCTCAACACCTTCTTGATCTTCCAGTACCACTTCTGCTGCCACTTTACCTCTTCTTTTGGAGTATATCAGATTTACTTTCTAGGTTCTTATCTCCAACTTAACTGTTTTTTTTTTAGTGTTGAATATACTTTTAAAAATGTGTTAAATTTCTTATGTGAGATTTTTGGTCATAGGAAGAGATTTATTATTTGTTATTTCTCCTGAGTTGTATGGAGATGTATTACTTTTTCTGTTAGTTAATATTTTATTAGTTTAGTTTGATCTGAGTCCACCCCTGAAGGTATCAATTGATTGGGTTTTCTCCAAAGGGTTTCATTTGTTTCTATTGGAACTGTGGGCACTGCGGATTTAGTACTGCATTAGTCCTTTTCCAGGGTCTGAGCTTAGAGAGGGGGACTCCCAGATTCATCTTCTTCAATTTATGTGTGCTAAAGACAGCACAGTACTGATGTAGGCATTTATTCTAAAGTAGCCTGCTTGCTACATTTTCTTACAGTCCACTGCCCTCAGATCTTGATTAGCTTCTGTTACTGTTGTTATTGGCTTGCCTCCCCCACCTCGATTCCTCCCCTCCCTCCCTCCCTTCCTTCCTTCCTTCTTCTTCCATCTTTTTATGTTTGCAGTTTTTTATGAAGTTTGTTTTAATACATCAAGGAATTAGTTATATTGCTATGATAGGGTTATTTTAGTCTGCCATACTGCAGAAAGTGGCAGATGAGAGTCTGATCTCTAGGCTGGGAATGTTACCTCATCTTGATTTAGTGTCAGTTTTTCTTATCTGAAATGGAGACACTAATAAGGCCACCTCAAAGTGATGCTGAAGATTGTTGAGGTAATGTTTGTGAACTCACTTTGCAGCCATTGGCTACACAGCAGTTAGCACATACATTATTTTTTATACCAAGACTAACAGGCTTTCCTACATGCATTATTTTAATTACCCATATTTTGCCATGTGTAACACATGATTTTTTGCCAAAACTTTTGAGGTGAAAATAAGGGTGTGCATTATACACAGGTAGTGCTAATTCTATATCTATGTAAATATGTTTAATTCTTTTCCTCCTTTTTTAATTTTAAATGTTGTTCAAGTACAGTTTTCTGCTTTTGCCCCCATCCCAGCCCACTCCCCAGCCCTCCCCACCTCTCTCCCATTTCCACTCCCACCCCTTGGTATTGTCCTTGTGTCCTTTATACTTGTTCCTGCAAACCCTTCACCCTTTTCCCCTGAAATTCCCTCCCTCTCCCTTCTGGTCACTGTCAGCCTGTTCTCAATTTCAGTGTCTTTGGTTATATTTTATTGTTTGTTTGTTTTGTTAATTAGGTTCCTATTAAAGGTGGGATCATATGGCATTTTTCTTTTACCACCAGTGTCACTAGCTATCAGAGAGATGCAAATTAAAACCACAATGGGATACCATCTCACACCAGTCAGAATGGCCATCATAAACAAAGGAACAGACAAGTGTTGGAGAGGTTGTGGAGAAAAGGGAACCCTAGTGCATTGTTGGTGGGATTGTAGACTGGTACAACCACTATGAGAAACAGTACAGAATTTCCTCAGAAAACTAAAAATGGAACTGCCTTTTGACCTGGTAATTCCACTGCCAGCATTATGAATCCTGAAACACCAATTCAAAAGAACCTATGCACCCCAATGTTCATAGCACCACAATTTACGATAGCCAAGTACTAGAAGCAGCCTAGGTGCCCATCAATAAATGAGTGGATCAAAAAACTGTGGTACAATTACACAACAAAATTCTATGCAGCAGAAAGAAAGAAGGAGCTCCTACCCATTTCAATAACATGGATGGAACTGTAAAGCATTATGCTAAATATTTTTAATTCATTTTAAAATTTCCTGTACCTTGTATCTTTTCTTGTGTTTTGTAATTATTCTTTACATAAAATTTCTTGTACCATAATATGTTTAAAAATAAATGCTAAAATTTCTTTATAATACAAAAAACAAGTACCTAAATATAAATAAATAAAAATGAATTAAAAAATTAAAACAAAAGATTTTTTCCTGAAAGTTTGGGCCAAAAAAGTAGGAGCACATTATACACAGAAAATATGAGTAATACTTAAAACAACACAGTGAAATAGGCTTTTTTAAATCACCCTTTAGTCAGTTAATAAAATTGAAGTTACTTTTTTATAATTCTTTCCTTTGATTTGAAAGACAAGGTTCTGAGTATTCCTGGCAGCATTATTTGTTAGATTGTCTCCCCTTGACCCACAGCTCAGACTTCTCAGCAGTAGTCGTGGCATAAAGCAGATTCCACTTTTTGTGTCTTACATGTATTGAGAAGGATTGGGAAAGCCTTCAGCATGTGAATTTTAATTATTGTTCTGGTTGCTTTTATAGTGTTTCCTTTTGGTTTGCAGATGCTTTTAAGAATCTGCTTTTCATTTAACTTTCTTAAATGTTTCTGCAATAATAAATCAATGCCAACCCAGGACACTTTAAGCTCAATGAAGAAAAAAGAGAGAAATAAACTATGTGTTATTATACAGATTGAATGCCATAAACCCCATGGGTTCCAAACCTCTGAGTTCAGTAGGAGTGACCAGAGAGAGGGAAATGATCCTTTACGTGATTTAGTGAGTGTTTACAGTAGCTCACCTATTCTTGCAGTTTCTCTTGTTTATTCTTATAGAAAGAATATCATACAACATGGTGAACAACCCATTCAAGCATCTCCCCAGAAATACAGCTGTTCTGATGAGACTACTTTTCACTCTGTTCTTTGGGGGCTTTATGACAAAATATAAAAATATAGAACAATTCAATGAAAACAGTTCTATAAGGGCAAATATGATACAGTTCAGGTGTGTAGCTCTCACCTCTACTTTAGAAATATATGTATGTGTGTGTATGTATATATGTATAATATGATATATGTAAATTTGTATAAAATTCATAAATAGCTATATAAAGTACATATTTAATGACTTTTGACAAAATTATATACCCACATAGTCATATATTCACCACAAGCATTTCTGTCACTGCCAAAATTCTTGTCCCACTTTAGTGAAATACCCACAGAACCTCTAACCATCACTGATATGCTTTCTGTCACTAAAGATGAAGATCTGACTTCCTTAGGGTTTTGTGCAAATTAAAACATAAATATGTACTATTTTATGTCTGGCTGCCTTTGGTCAGTATAGTGTTTTTGAGATTCATTCATGTTGTTATGTGCCCATTTTTTCTTTCTTTCTTTTTTTTTTTTTTTTTGCTGATTAGTATTTTACTGTATAAGTAGGCCATTTTTGACTTTAAGTAGTTTATATTTTTAAATTACAATTGATATACAATGCTATATTAGTTTTAGGTGGGCCACCCAGTGATTAGACATTATATAACTCACCAAGTTATCACTCCAACCTGTTCTGGGTCTTTGCCCCTCTTACCAGTTTCCATATGGATCCCTCTTTATGTCCTTAGTTACAGGACCTCTGTTCAGCTAGATTTCAGGCATTCTGCATGATGGTTGTTCTGTAGATTAGTTGTAATTTTGATGTGGTTGTGGGAGGACTTGAGTACCGCATTTATCTATACCACCACCTTGACCACAAAACCCAACTAGGTCATATTTTAAAGGCCAATGGAAGTTTATTTACTTAGAATGTCAATGACATGATTAGTTTTGGCTGACCAATCTTTCTAGAGTTTAAATAAATGTATTGTCCCTGAAGTTTTAATAATGTAATTTATTTATTTGCTAAGGTAGCAAATATTAAAATAACATTTTTTTTTGTTATTATTGGCTAAGATCTCAAGAAAATAGGTGAAATACGTGACAAACACTCCCACTTTCCAAAATGTGGTGCTAATCTACCCAAATTAAACTTACAAAGCATACCATCAAAACTGTTTTTCCAACTTTTAGTTCACCTTCTACTCAGTTTTCCAAAAGGCTCTGGAGAGACCAAGGGAGCAGTTGAAAATCTGAGTTGCATATTTCTCTCTCTTCCTCTCTCTCTCTCAAAGCATAATTGGCATACAATGTTATATTAGTTTCAGGTGTAAACTTAGTGATTTGACATTTATATATGCCTTATGATGTGGTCACCATGACAAGTCAGTATACAAAGTTTTTGCAATATTATTACCTATATTCCCTGTGCTATATATTACCTATATATTACATCCCTGTGGCTTATTTTATAGCTACCAGTTTTATGTCTTATTTCTCTTCATCATGTTGGGCTGCACTTTTAAAATTATTTAGTGTGCTGTGACTCTTATGGACTCATGGGGTAGTGGTTTTGGTAATTATCCCTTCTCTTTCTATCATATGAAATGGGCTTCAAGGAGGCCACATGGAGAACTTGATCCTGTGTTCCTGGGGCCTGTCAAAGATGCAGAGTCCAGTACTGGGCCTGTGCCCAGGAACAATAATTGTGAAAGGGTGTGGCTTAATCTACCTTTCTGACAATAGAGTGCAAGACATTTGCTGTATTTTAGAAGTGCCTGTGTTGTGTTCCTACCAATGATGATGAGTTAAGGTGTGTTTTCTGAGGAACAAAGGTGTGTGTGCCTGTGTGAAAGAGGGGAGCAGAGAAAAAGAGAATATGAGGTGATGTTAAAAGAACATTGAGATGATGGAGTAACAACAAAGAATAAAAAAGATTGCAATTGGAAATTTCCACATACAATCAGTGGTTGAAAGGCATGTATTATCCATGCTGGTGAATTGTAGGGAGAAACTACAATGATTGAAGGGATTTCCCCAAAGAACCCATAAAAGCATCCAATGAAAGAAAGAGCCAGCTAACATATCTCTTAAGTCCAGAGGGCCCAGATGTGTGTATATGACATACCATTAAACTAAGATCTTTCCTGCCTCCAAAACTCTTCTCCCTCCCTGGTGTTCAATCTTGGACATACCTAAAGCAACCTGGTAAATAGGGGGAAAAGAATAAAAGTATAGAAGTGGGAAATCAACCAAACTCATACATTTATTATAGCAAATCTAAACTGGGAGAAGGCTGAAATTTTAACTTTAAATAAAGTCTAGATTTGTATTTCATTCTTATATCTGTTTGACATATAACCACTAACTGGTAACTATTTTGTGATTTAGAAACAGCATCCAAGTGGCAGTTGTGAAATAGGGCTACAGCAGATGTCTGAATGGGCAGTGGGGAAGAAAAGAATTAACACTTTTTTTCTGATTGTATTTCATAATCCAAGCTTGTTCAAAATTCATATAATTTGTGCATGTTTGCATGACCAAAATTTATTTTTCAAAACAGATTTTACTGGCCCAACTACAAAATGGCTAATAATAGCCACAATTGATGTGTTATCAGTGAGAAATCATTGCTTGGATCTGATATGAAAAACAGCACTATATCTAGGTGATAGATAAGAAGCATGGCATTACCAGTGGGTTATGCACAGTCTAGGAGGTCTATCTTCATATGCCATACACTAGAGCAAAAATGACTTAATTTATAAAATGAATCATTGTGAATATAAGATCTGTCTTAGAAAAAATTGTGGTTTAAATTATTGTAATAGGTACCCTCTAAATATGTAGTAATATATTGTATCAGTAGTCATTTTCTGGCTGCATGATTTGGAGGCAATTCTTGAGTAATACAGTTTACCTAATGATACATATTGTCTGGCAGAGAGTGTTTCAAATGACAACAGGAATTTTTAGGTAGGTGGCTGGGATTCTTGGTCTGAGGTGGTGAAAGAATTGTGGCTTGGGGTGGTTCATTTGATTCAGAGGAGGACCCCAAGGAGTATTTGTGGTCATCTCCTGGCAAAGATAAGGTGGAAGGAGGTAGGTGAGCTATCAGGTCTCTGATGAAGTAAGGAAGCTAATCCCAGAGGAGTCAGAAGGCAATGGGTCCAGTGCACGCACAGATAATTGCCACCTACTCCACAGGCTCTGGATAGCAGGAGTAATGTAGCAGCATTAATTGCAGAAACCACTTGTTATACATGGGGAATTAAGATTCCACCTATCTACCATGTCACCAACATTGCTTTTTTCAGTCACTAACAACCTCCAGGTGGAAAGAGCCAGTGGTCTACTCATAGCCCCCACTTACTCTTCTTCTTTTCAAACTCTGATATATACATTCCTTCTCTCCTTCTTGAAATGTTTTGTTCACTATGTTTCCCAGATACATACTTTCTGGGTCTTCCTTCTACCTCAGTGGTCACTTTTTTTCAGCCTTCTTTATACACACACACACACACACACACACATTAATTATATGGCTTATGGCATATATATAAAATATATATGGTTTATGTCTCTGCCTGCATACTTATTTTATTCTCTATCCAAACCTACTCTGTAGGCAATTTCAACCATCCCATATTTTAAGTACCACATGTTTTCTGACACACATCTCAAGATGTATCTTCATCCCTGACATTTCCTTAAATTCCATTATCCTATCCAACTGCCTACTCAGCATGGCAACTAGGTGAGTTTTAACCTTGCAACTTGCTGTTCCCTGGTCACCCTTTCTCAGTAAATGGCAACTCCATAGTGCTCAGGGTAGAAAAAAAATGTAAGTTTACTGTGGTATCCTGTCTTTTCTGACATTTTACATCTGTAATGGGCTGAATTGTGTCTCCACAAAATTCATATGTGGAAACCCTAATGTCCAGTACCTCAGAATGTGACTATATTTGTATTTAAAAAAAGAAATTAAGGTAAAATGAGGTCATGTGGGTAGGCTCTAATTTAATGACTGAAGTCATTAAAAGAAGAGATTAGAAAACAGATACATACAGAGTAAAGATCATGTGATGACATCAGGAGAGGATGGCCATCTGCAAGCCGAAGAGAGAGGCTTCAGAAGACTCAGTCCTCCAAACACCTTAATCTTGGATCTTCAGTCTACAGGTCCGTGAGAAAAAATTCCTGTTGTTTAAGCTACCCAGCCTGTGGTATTTTATTATGGCAGAGCAGAAAAACTAACATGACATTCAAGCCATTAGCACATACTTTTGTTTCTGGTTTAAAACATATATTCCAAATCTGATTATTTTCTATTACCTCCTGTGTTTCTATCAATGTCCAAGTCAACACAACCTGCTTTTATTCATCTATGCTAATATCTTCTTGGCTTTTTATTTATTTTTTATCCTCACCTGAGGACATTTTGTTATTGCTGTTTTTTTTTTTTTTTTTTTTTTTTTTGGAGAGAGAGGGAAAGGGGGAGAGAGAGGAAGAAAGAGAAAGGAAGGAAGGAAGGAAGGAAGGAAAGAAAAATAAAGAAACATTGATGTGAGAGACTTCTCATGCGTACCCCAACCAGGTATCAAACCCTCAACCTGGGTATGTGTCTGGCCCAGGAATTACACCCAAGACATTTCAGCCTATGCGACGATGTTCCAAACATCTGAGCCACACTGGCCAGGGACTTATTTTCATATTTTATCTTTTCAAGTATTTCTACCCAGCAGCCAGAATGGTTCTTCAAGTCTCAAAACCTTTCCTTGTGTTATTTGTCTCCACCCCTTCACAGTTACCAGTCTCTCATTATCTTTGATCATTCACTTTGGCTTCCTCCTTCCTGTTTCTTGAGTATTCCAAGCTTTTTCCCACCTCAGGAAATATACATTACTATTTGCTCTGCCTGGAGTTACACAGTACTATCTCTCTTCCTGCATGGTTTTGCTCAAATGTTGATCATGAAAGGAAAGTTGCTACTGCACCTTGTAAATTGTCATTCTCATCCTAATCACTTTCAATCTCTTTGAATGCTTCATTTTTCTTTGTAGCACCTATCAAACTAAATATTTATTATTTATTGTTAGTCTACCCTATCAGAATGTAAATTCTAACAATGATGGGAATTTTCTTTTTTAACTGTTTCTTTGTCAGCATACATCGCAGTACCTTGCACATGATTGACACAATAAATATTTGCTGACAACTGAACTAATGTCTACTGCTATGCTCAGTACAAGATTGTCTCAGGAAGGGAGCATATTTGAAATATTGGTGACATTGATGCCTGTAATGGGGAAGAACTATACAAATTAGGAAATGGTATTGAATTGCAAACTCAGTTTTGATCAGTTTAACTTCTTCAAAGTTGAACAATTCAAAGTGATTGTCCTAATTACTATTTGCTTGCTCCAACCAATACCTATAGAAGGTCACTAATAATGCATTCTGAGTTGATTTGCAAAAGTGTGTAGTTTTATAGAGATTGCTCTAGTTTCTGCACCTGTATGTTTCTTTTTCTCTTCTTTCCATTTCAGTAGAGTGAGATTTTATCTGTGAAACTCTAGGACATAGAGTAGGGATCAATGGATGGAGATATAGGAAAAGACTCTGTCCCAACTTTACAAAATGCTTTGTAGAAGTTAGAACTTTCTAGCAATAGCTAGCCTGCACTAGCAGGTGGTATGTTCTCTGCCAGTAGTGATGTTACAGTTGGAAGGATACTGGTTGGACTCTTTTACTGGGGGGACAACAGCACTGCAATTTTATTTTAGATAGTCTTAGGTTAACTGACCCTCTCACCTGTCTTTATAGGTATAGAAGGACAGAACAGATACTAAAACAATATACTCATTAATATTGATGAAAAACAAGATAGTCATAGGGCCACTTATATATATCTATGCTTTTCCTTTCTTAGTAGATCACAAACCAATTAAGGACAGTAACTAAACTGTTACCTCTGAACAATTACGACAGTTAAGACACTGATGCTAATGATGTCAATGCAAAGGGTTTTCAAAAATAATTTTATTGGTTCTTAAAAGTTATGAATATATAATTGATATCTGTTCTTGAAAATTAGAAAGTGTAAATTAAAGTTTAAATGACTCATAGATAGCTAAAATTAGCTTTTGGGTGTTCTGGATGTCATTTTCCCATGAAGAAAATTTCTTTTTTCTTTTCCATTTTCTTCCCATTTCCTTCCCTTCCCTTCCCTTCCCTTCCCTTCCCTTCCCTTCCCTTCCCTTCCCTTCCCTTCCCTTCCCTTCCCTTCCCTTCCCTTCCCTTCCTTCTCTTCTCTTTCCCTTTCTTTCTCTTCTTTTTTCTTTTCTCCTTTCGTTTCCTTTTCTTCTCTCTCTCATCTCTGTGTCTCCCTCTTTCATTAAGAGCAAGGCTTCTGATACCAGAAAGATGTTAGTTCACACTGTGTCTTTAATACTTGCCAGTCATATGAGAAATTTCAAGTTATTTAATTTCTATAAACTTTAGATTCCTTATTTATAAAAAAGGGCTAATAATAGTACGTATTCCAACATACTTTATAGATTTGGGCTGAGAATTAGTTGTGGCAAAATATGTAGAGCTTTTAGCATAAAGCCTAACTCATTGTAAGCCCTCAATATAATTTAACAAAATTTAACTTGTGATAGTAACTAAATAAATATAGTAATTATTGTCCTCATCAGGAGAAGATATGAAATGTATGAGTCTGTTATTCTGTGTTGCAGATTGGCTGGCCTGCCTGGCCTATGAGAGGGGACCAGCTTTAGCAGTCCCTACATCCCTATCTCAGACCCGACTTTCATTTGCCATGTCAGTTATAGGATAGCACAGAGGAAGAACAGACCTAGTAATATAAACTAGGAAGCCTGCTTTGCCTTCTAGGGTGGGCTGTGTCCTCATTATTGGAGAAGAAAATGTATTCAGCATCATCCAAACTCTTTTGTGCTTGCATTTTCATACTGATTAAACATCACCAATTCTGACTTCTTCAAATTGCTCTCTCATGCCTCATCTCCTCATTGCCTTGCCATCTGTTTAATGTGTCTCTGCTGGCCTGATGATCTAGCCTTCATTTTTCTTTGTATGTTTTCCACAACTAAGTATGAATAAAAATGATAAATTAGCATCTATGGAGTGTCTGAGACTTTGCATAATGTGATCTAATCCACAGTAACCCTATCAAATGGATGTTAAAAGCTATTTCTACTTGACAAATGAAGGAACATTCCCCTGACCTTAAAACTACCAAGGGGAAAAACTAGGAAATGAACTCCATCTCTGCCATTCTTACAAAGTCTACTCTTTCTAATGCTATAGGTAATACCACATGGTAGGTGATGTGTAAAAAATTGAACTGTAAGACAAATCCCCTGCCCACAAAAAGCTTATAATTTAGATCAGGATTCAGAAAAGCAAAGACCTAAGGCCTCTTGGTAGGTAAAGGAAATAAATGCAACTGTCCATGGAGATGGAGGTAGGAAATACATAGATTGGAGAATGAATTTTTGTTTTAAAATGTTGCTATAGAGTACAGTTGCTACTCTGTAGCCATGGGTGAAGCTGTTTCCACTGTTGCCTTCTGATTTCTTATAAGAAAGAGAAAATCTGAATTTTTGTGTTATCTTATTTTTAAATTTTAAAAACCAAAAAGATAATAATAACAGTGACAACAACAAAGCAATATCTGGACATATGGAATGAATAGAGCCCGTTATCATTCCTCAGAGATGTCTGGCAAACTGATTTCACTCTTGGTTCCATGGCACTGAGTTCAGAAATATTACAGCAGTCCGATTTAGCCTGGAAAGTATGAGCATGGTATGTGAGAGCTTGGCTATATATTGTATAGCCCATGTTAGATTGTGAATTGTAGAGCTTTGAGATTGATAGGTTCTCCAAGCCAAGATGATGGGGTATTTGGCTCAAATATAGATTATATTATGCACCAAAGGTGACTGCTATGATTTCAAGAGTTCCGGTGTGATTCTTGCTCATACAGATGTTGTCATTTGCAGCAGAGAGGCTTCAAAGATACATAAGTATTTCTCTGTGTTGGAGCCTCGGCTACTTTTTCTGCTGGGTACCCTGAAAATGCTGATTTTATTTTATATAATTAGATAAGCAAATCATGTTTGGTTTACCCTATTTTTCTATATCAGGTATTTCTGCCAATTCTTATCTGTTACTGGAACTTGTCAATAGTGTGTTGAGTTCAAGAAAAGATAACTATGGACTTACTTCAATCTGCAGGTTGATGACTGAAGGCCTGTGGCTTATGTTCTAAAACAAATTTTGTCACTAGGTATGAAAATTGACAATTATAGGCGCACACACACACACACAAAAAACAACCCTAGAAGAGATTAAAATTAGCTATAGGAATTTTGTGGGAAGCTTAATCACTAGGAGTCTAAGAGAAGCAACATGGGCTGGTCAAAGTGTTGAAGAAGTATGATGGGTAGAACACAAAGGAACATAGCAACTATAGAAGAAACACAGTGAGAAAAAAAGTTTAAAGATAGGAACCAACCAAGTATGTTCAAGGGAACCACAGTAAATGCAGTCTGAACACATGAAGTTTCCTGGAAAGGATTACTGAATGATACAGGCCAAGACCATTAGATTATACCCTATAGAGATGGGAGGAAAAATGATTATTTTCTAAGAAATCTTTGATTCTATCAATTTTCTGTTCCTTTGATTTACTTATAAGGAAGTTGCAGGCACTCGGTATACCATGACAAATTGCAAACCCACTTCCTGCCCCGATGTTAACAGCTTAATGAATGAGGTAGCTATGGGTCACATAAACATGCAAATAAACATATAGCTTAAAATGGTGTTAAATATCATGAGGGCATGTTCCAACTGGAGGACTTAGGAAAGTGTGCAAAAAACAGAAATAAATTCTTGGAAGATGATTCTTAGATATTTGAGAAAAGATTTTAATGGTGAAAGAAGTTAACCAGAAGAAGGGGCAGAAAAACAGCATGTATGAAGGCCCTAAGGAAAAAAGAAACATGGCTCTTGGGAAGATCAGTGTGGTTGGATCACCAAGAGGTAGGAGGATTGGCTCAAAAGGAGGAGTGGCTGAGGCAGGAAGGTTGTAAAGGATTCTGGTCTTTTTTTCCCAGAGTAATGGAAAATTATTAAATTGTTTACCTGGGGAGATGACATGATTACAGCTGAATTTCCAAGAGGTAACTAGCCAGAAGACCTAGAAATACTTGAAGCCTTTAGTCTAACCAGCCTTTCTTCTCAGGAAGGATCATAGAAATCATAAACACAAAAAAGACAAGGCCAAGCAAAGTGAAATTTGCTTAGCTTTAGAAGCATATTAGGTATCTTTTTTGTGGCACTCAGTATCCTCTCAGCCACACTTCTTACCCAAGGAATGTTTTTGCAACTGGTACTTGAGGTTTTAGATAAGACCTTTGCAGGTACAAGGAGAGAGTCAGTGCCTTGGTTCATCACTTTTTGTGTGTGTGATAAAAACATATTATGAGCAATATTCAACAATCTTTATATTAAATTTCTCAGAACTTGTTCATCTTATAACTTAAAGTTTATATCCTTTGTCCAGCATCTCTCCATTTTCCCCAACCCTTGGAAACTCCTTTTTACGAGATTGACTTTTTTATGTTGCACATATAAGTGAGATCACACAATATTTGTCTTTCTGTGTCTGGCTTACTTTACTTAGTATAATATCCTACAGTTTCATCCATGTTGTCACAATTTCCTTCTTTTTAAAGATCAATAATATTGCATTTTATCATCTATATTTTTATATATAGTACATCATATATGTCATTGTGTGTGTGTATCACATTTTCTTTATCCACTCATCTGTCAGTGGGTACTTATGTTGTTTCCATATCTTGGCTCTTATGAGTAGTGCTATAATGAACTTAGTTGTGCAGATATCACATTTAGATCCTGATTTCCTTCCCTTTGGGTATACCCTCAGAAGAGGGATTGCTGGATATGGTAGTTTTATTTTTAATTTTTTGAGAAATTTCCATATAGGTTTTCCATCAATGGTGTACATGGTTTCTGAGGAATCTTATGAAAGGAGGCTTACAGAAGGCTTATGAAGGTTCTGGTGGTAGCCAACCTGGTGCACATTTCTCTATTGCCTTTTCTTTTTTCCTGTTTTCACCCTTCCTGTATTCTTGCTCCTTGGGATCACATTTCTCAATAAGCTTAAAGCATGTATATTTTGGTGTCATGTCCTGGTTTTTAAGAGAACTCAGGCTAAGACTGCGGCTCAGTCCTGGCTTCTAATTCAGAAATTAGCTAATTAAGCAAGCTACTTCTGTGGTTTCTTTCTGCCTAGCTTAATATGTCCCTTTTGGGTTTTCATAGATGATTGTTCTTTCTTCCTGTTACCAACCAGTCAAAGGTAGTCACTGACATGAATTTTTCTACTGCTTCATTATCAGACTTTTCAATTTAAAATATATTCTTTGACGGCAATGAAATTAAATTAAAATCAATAATAATTTAAATAAGACTACATCCCAAACAGTTGGAGATTTAAAAACACATTTTTACATTAATTTGAAGCAAAGAAGTAATCTTCAATAAATTAGAAAATACTTAGAATTGAATACTAATAGAAATAGTACAAATCAAAACTTGTGGAATCAAAATGTTACTTTGAGAAATAATTTGTCATAAATGCTTATATTAATGAGGAAGAAAGATGAAAAATTTTAGTAAGCATTCAATTTAAGACATTTATAAAAACTTAACAGTTTAAACTTAGAGAAAAGAAAGTAATAAACACAAAGTAGAATTTAATATAGCAAAAAACTGAAGAGAAACTAAAGAGGATAAGCAAACCCCCCAAAATCAGTTCTTTGTAAAGGTTAAAAAATTAAACAAATCTAAGGTAAAGTTGTTCATAAAAATATAAAATGGAATTTTTGGGTCATCAAGTATGTGTATTCTCAGATTCGTTAAATATTGATCAACAGCTTCCCAATCTGTACTCTCTTTAGTAGTGTAGAAGCATTTTATTTGTCAACAACACCTTCTACATTTAATTAAACAAATCAACATGATTTTGAGAATTAATATAAGTTTTGGAGGCAGATAGATCTGAGTTCAGACACTGGCCCTGGCACTTACAGACTCGGTGGATTTGCCTGTGTTTTTTCATCTTTTTGACTCAGTTTTCTCATTTGGAAAATGAGGTAACATATCTCTAACATGAAGACTGTTAGAGAGTTAAAATAAGATATCCATGAAAGGATATAATATAGTTCCTCTTACATTTTGATAAATGAAGAGGAACTATTATTTTATAATGATAGTGTCCATGTTTTGTCCTAATACTGGATTTATATGCTCTTTTAGCCTAGGGTTCATATTTTACTTATCTTTTTAACATGAAACTCAATGTCTTACATAGAAAATGCTCAATAAATGCCTACTAGATGAATGAATGAATGAACAAATATTATTTTAATACATATATAAAGGTCATACAATTGGTACCATTTTAATATGCATACCAATACAATAGGCAGGTTTTACTGCATTATCCTATGTTAACCCAGTTGCAAGATCTCATTGGTAAAACCACGTGAAACTGCCAGTTTTGCATATCAAAATGTTTAAAATCAATAACTTCAGATGGCTCAATTTAATGCCCCAGTGTATTTGTCAACAGCTGTTCTCTCTTGGTATGTACTAATTTTTATTTTCCTGTTCTCTAGGCAACACCTGCTTAGAGATTTTCTTGAACTTTTAAGAATACTACAATTCTTATGGCAATTTGCTTCAGAAGTCTTGCTATAGATGAAGGAGTTTCTGTGTATGTGTTTGTACTACAGTCTATTAACTAGACTACTGCTGAAGGGAAAGACAAATAAATAGAACTGGAACTGGATTTCAGCTCTGGTTCAGATGCTAACTAGTTGAGCAATGAGCATGGGAAAATTAGTTCACCTTTCTTAGTTTTATTTTCTTTATCTCAAAATGAAAAAAGCTTGAGCTGAAAAGCTCAATTCTGAGCATTCTTTTAGTTATAAATTTCTTTAAACCTAAACATAAGGCATTAATTACTGTATACCCTCTTTATTGACTCTATTGTTCACCAGATGCTCTGTAAGGTACTGGTGATGCATGTATGAATATGTCAGTAATTTGATGTGAAGCTCTGTGTATAACACAGGGTAATTGAAGATGGGTGAAGAGAGAGTCAGAAATTTATCTTTAAAACTTGCTGGCTAAATGACATAAGAAAAGCATAAAATATTTCATGACTTTATTTTCCCAGCCCATAAAATGAGAATAACAGCAATAGCTATAGTGGGTATTCCAGGGAATTATAATAAGTATCAAAGTGGGTAACTCTTGTACGAGGTTTTCAAAAGGTCTGATATAGGAGTTTCCAGATTTGGTTATATCAGAGGTCAGAAAAAGAAACAAAAATTTAGGTATTAATGGTTTCTTATCATTTAAAAATTTAATTTGGTGAGTCTTTGATTTATAGAAAAATTGTGAATATAGTACACAAAGCTTCCATAATACTACATAATCAGTTGTCCTTGTTATTACCACCTTACATTAGAATGGCACATTAACTATAATTAATAAACCAATATTGATATATTATTAATAAATAAAAGTGTATATTTATACTTTATTTAGATTTCCTTAGTTTTTACCTAACATCCTTTTTATGATCCTGGGTCCCATCCATTTTCTTCTGTTGCTTTAGGCTCCTCCCAACTGTGACAGTTCTTCAGACTTTCCTTGCTTTTTATGACACTGACAATTTTGCCATGCACTTCCATTTTGTAGAATATCCACCAATTAAAATTTGTCTGTATTTTTCATGATTACACTAGGCAGTTCTTTCAGTTAATTATTGTGTTTCTTTTACATACCCATATAAACATAGAGGCATTTTTTTTTTTTTTTTTTTTTTTTTTTTTTTTTTTTTAGCATTTGCTAAGTTCCTGGCACTACAAATGCTCTAGGTTCATCTTGTATATATTCTCCAGTTCTAGAATCAGCAATTGGCTTTATTGGAACATGGTATTATAAAACCAAGATCTGGGAGCTAGATGTACTTCTGCTACTGGGGTGTCATTGCTTCTAGCTCTCTTAGCTGACACTGCAAAGAAATGCGAATCTAGAAACATGTACATATATGTCTATGTATATAATAACATATATATAAATATATGTACAGAATCATATGTATCTATATAAACCTAAGCATGAGTTTGTACTCATGTGTCTAATTCTAATCTATTACCACATGGGTTATTTAGCCTCTTTCCTCACTTATCTGTAAATTCCCACTCTATCAGTTAGGAACCTGATGACCACCATTTATGATCCATTTACTTAATTGTTCAATTCAGTATTCACATTAGTGTTATTGTAATGATTGATCCACACTCCTGTGGAAATACTTTACCACCTACAGTACAATTCTTACGTACAGTTTCTTTACTTTAGTCTTACAGACTCCAGTAATTTCCAAAGTACTAAGGGCAGAACCTTGTTTCTATAAACTTCACCAATGTTATTCTATATATATATATATATATACATTGAGGCTGTTTAATTACGGTTATTTTATTTCATCTTGGTATCCCCTTACCTTCTAAATAATTAAAAAAATATTCATACATTAAGGTTTATCCTTTGTGCTATAATGTTCAATAACTATAAATGTGGAAATGCATAATATAATATATCCTATATTATAGTATCATACAGAATATGTTCACCACTGTAAAAATTCACTGTGCTACTCCAATTCAACCCTTCTTCCCCACTACCACTGATCTCCTTAGCATCTTCAGAGTTCATCTATTCTGGATTACTATATAAACGGGGTAGTCCTTTATGTAGCTTTTTCATACTAGTTTCTTTTAGTTAGCAATATGCACTTGAGTTTCCTTCATGTCTTTTGTGGCTTAGGATAGCTCATATCTTTTGTTGCTGAATAAAATAAAATTGTATAGATGTACTACAGTTATACATTCACCTATTAACAGGCATCTTGATTGCTTCCTTTTTTTGGCTATTATAGATACACCAGATATAAAGATTTGTATGCTGGATTTTGTGTGGACATAGTTTTCAAATCAGTTGGATAAATACCTAAGAGCATGATGGCTGGATCTTAGGGTATGGATATGTTTAGTTTTGTAAGAATCTGGAAAATGTCTTCCCAAGTGGCTGAACTATTTTGAATTCCCAAAAATGAATGGGAACTAACTCCTTTGCATACTCACCAATAATTAGTATTGTCAGTTAAAAAAAGAAAAAAAAACCCTTTAGCTATACTAATGGGTGCACAGTGGCATATAACTGTTGTATTAATTTGTAATTTCCTAGTGACAATGTTTTCAAGTGCTTATTTTTTATCTATATAGCTTCTTTACTATGGTGTCTTCACAGGTAATTTGCCCATTTGAAAATGGGTTGTTTGCCTACTTATTGCTGAGTTTTAAGATGATATATTTTGTATATCACTTCTTTAAAAGATATGCATTTTGCAAATATTTTCTTCTTATATGTAACTTGTTTTTTAATCTTAAATGCATTTTGCAGAGAATTTTTAAATTTTAACAAATTGTAACTTATTTTTTTCATGGATTGTGTACTTAATGCTATACCTAAATACTCATCTCCAAACCCAAGATCATCTAGATTTTTCCAATATTTTCTCCTATAAACTTTATAGTTCTGAACTTTACTTATAAGCCTATAATCCATTTTGAGTTACTTTTTTTGTGAAAGGTATAAAGGTTTGTGTCTAGGCATGCGTAATTTTTTGTTGCTGTTCTTTTGAGGTTTTGTTTGTTTATTTGTTGAGACTCCCTTGTTTCAGAACAATTTGTTGAAAAAATTATCTCCACTGAATTACTATGTTCCTTTGTCAAAGATCAGTTTATTATATTTGGGTGTATATCTCTGATCTTTCTATTCTGTTCCATTGATCTATGCATCTACTTTCCCAGCAATATTGTTCTATCCTGAATACTATAGCTTATAGTAAGTCTTGAAATCAGGGAGTGTGAGTCTTCCAAATTTGTTCTTTTTTAGCCTTGCATTGGCTATTCTAGGTCTCTTGCTTTAACATATAAACTTTATAATTAGTTTGTTGATATCTGCAAAATAGTTTTCTGGGATTTTGATTGGGATTACATTGCTTCTGCAGATCATATTGGGGAGGATTAACATTTAAAAATATTGAGTTCCAATCTATGAAAATGGAATATTTCTCCATTTATCTAGATCTTCCTTGATTTCTTTTGCCAGAGTTTTACAGTTTTTTACATAGAAATTTATACATATTTTATATTTATATCTATATATTTTATTTTTTGGTGATATTATAAATAGTATTCTTTTTAAAATTCCAAATTCCATTTATTTATTACTAGAATATAGAAAGGCAATTGACATATATATTAGCCTTGTATTCTGCAAACTTGACATGCTTGTCTAATTTAGGAAATTTTTTTGTCACTTCTCTAGGATTTTCTACATAGGTAATCATGACATCTGTGAACCAAGTCAGTTTTATTTCTTCCTTCCCAATTTTGTATGTATTTAATTCCCTTTTTGTCTTCTTGTCCTATTGTACTAGTTAGTACTTGCAGCACAGTATTGAGTAGGAATGGTGAGAGAGTACAACTTCATTTCTTGTTCTTAGTAAAGGAATGTCCAATTTCTCACCAGTAAATATAACGTTAACTATGTAGTTTTCATGGATTTTTTTATTGAGTGAAAATTTCCCTCTATTCTTAGTTTAAGGGTTTATTTTCTATCAAGAGTGAATGTTGGATTTTCATTGGATATTTTAGGTCCTATGGGATCTTGGGAGATATTTCAGGACTGAGCAGGGCCAACTGGAATGGGAGACACCTGGAATGCATGATTGCAAGACAGGCCCCAAGTCCTATAAAGAGTGCAGGGACATTTGGGGTCTGCTTGTAAACACCATGCAAACCTTCTCATCAATGGTGCAATAAAGTGCATGATCCTTTTTCATATGGTGACTGTGCATCAGAATATTGAAGATAGTTTATTTTTCATATCCTTGGGTGACCAGATCTGGGGGTAGTATATAAGAAGTTGGGAACAACTCCAGTGGTGTAAGATCTTTTATCTCAAACTGGACTATGACCAATTGCTAATTACAATAATAAGAAGATGTCATGAGAAATGCATTAAGATTGGGAAATTCTAATAATTTTCATCTTTTGTTTAGTTCTTAAAATAGTTATTAATTATAAAGCAGAATTTTGAAATCATTCCAAAATAACCATTTTTAAATACATTTATATAGTTTGCATTTCAAGACTTCATACCTGAGCTAGATCCCTTAGTCTCCTGAACATTGATGTTGAAGCAAGAGCTGCCTTCTAGCTGTGCCCTCATCTCTGTGACAGCTGATGGAGAAAAAAGACAATGCCCAAACAGGGTCCCATTTAGTTCTAATTCTTGAGTTTGGGACTAAATACTCCCTCCTCCTATCTTTCATCCAGTTATTTCTGTTAGGTTGATTGGTGATGCAGGCTGTGAAAGAATTCACAAAGAGAAGAAAACACAGAGAGTAAAGATTTTCCTCCACTCTCCAAGAGGGGAAAGGGGCTTGGTGTGGAGACAGACATCAGTCCCAAGAGCTGGGGACTTTAAGCTTTTACTAGGTGACTGGAGTGTTTGTAGAGCAGAATGTTTCAGTTGGTCTTGTACAGGCTGCAGCTTGTTTCAGTGTTATCTTCGGGTGCAGGGTTTGATCCTTGCAGTCTGGAATGTCCTGTTTCATAAGTTCCGGAAATCTCAGTGCCTTCAAAGCACTTCTAGTAATTTTCTAGTAATTTAGGATACAGGCTCATAAAACAGGATTCAGCCATGCTTTATGGGGCCCAGCTAGTCCTGGCAAAGAGCCTGAAAGGGGAATTTTGTCCTATTAATTTCCTATATCAAAACTCACCACCACAGGAGAAGATGGCAGGGTGAATGATGAGCCCTTAATAGAATTACTTTAGTCTTGACACAAACCAACTATTAGTGATAATGGTAAAAAAATATTGAGAATTAGATACTTTATGATTAAATTGTCTTGTTCGACAATTTATTTGACCTTGTCTTTTTCTTGATTTATCCTTTAGATCAACAATTTTCAACTGGTGTGCTGCAAAACATTATAAAACATGCAATTTCTGACTGTTTAGTTAGGGGCACTGACCTCTTCTCCCTTAGATTGTCAAATTAAAAAAATGACAACAGCCAACACAACAATAGCCATCTGCTGTGAATGCTCTGTTTTAAACCATAAGTATACAGGTCATATAATGGAGTTGTATCTTACTGGTCATGTTGCATAATAACGTTGCATCTGATTGATTAATTCTTGGTACCAGAAATCCTTATATGTAAGTATAGGCACCTGTTTTTTTAAAGTGTCACTTTGGAGCAAAAATAAAAGGTAATAACTATTAACATTTTTTTTTGGTAAATCAATCAAAATTATACCTTTTTGTCAAATTAGAAGAATATATTTTTGGGTGTGCTGCAGAATTTTAGTAATTAGCTTATGGGTGCCATGGAATTAAAAAAAATTGAAAATTGCTGCTTTACATTTACATTTAACTATCTAATTTTTCATTTCTTTGTAGCTTTGCTAGTGGACAAACAAAAGTTTGGTAAAAAACAGTAGCCATTAGCTGTTCATTTTGCAGTCATAAATGACATATTAATAAATAAATGAAACAATAAGTAATATAACTTGTCTTAGAACATAGTATAACCTATTTTTTCCTCAAGGGCGGAATTTGAAGTTTTATATTATCCTTAGATAGACTCATGGAAGGATTGTATCCTGATCGGTTCACTCTATAGATAAGAAAATCTAGATTTGGAAAAATGTTAAAAAAAACTTCTTCAGTATCACATAGGTCCAAGCAGAAAGCCAGTAAAATCTTTGTCTGAGCCTCAGCACACTGCTAGTTGCATTATGCAATGTTCTGTTGTGTTTTATACATGCATGTTATATGAAATGCTGAGGACCATTTTTAATGAATCATATTTATTAATGGACAACAGAGTTACCAAACAGAAGCCTTGGTGTCTATACTCATAAAGGCAGGATTATAAATATATTCCCCAGGTGGGATGTTCACCCCTGTTCAGTAGACTAAATGGAGCTTTTCACAATCCCACTCTCTGTCTCTTCTATGGTTTTTATCACACCAAGTCATGACTTACAAGCTAATTATGTGACTTACATGCACTGTCTAAGCTGAGGAAAAGTGAACGGATACTTTCTTAAATTGAACAGAAATAAAGCACTGCCAAAACACCCCAAAGAAATATTGTCAATATTTACATATAAAATGTATTATAGCAAATACACATATGGCCTGAAATGCAGTTAAATCTATTAAGCAACTTTGAAACACTCTGCCACAATAATTAACATACTAACAAATGTGAGAACACATTGATTTCAAGGAAAATAATCTGATTAATTGACTACTTTTAACTCTGATTTATTTCTTCCACCTGTAAATGCCCTATTTGCTATTAATTTTTGTGTTTCCAGTTGGTTAGAAAACACATTGTAAATAATGAAAAGAGAGCTGGTATTGACTTCTTTTATTCACATGGAGTATATAATATTTGAATATGGCAAACTATCATAATAGTAGCAACAATTATACTGAAATTATGCTTATAGTTTGTAACATAAAAATATTTATAACTAACTTCAATCAATGGCTAGCACATTATCCTACTCTATAAGTACCATTATCTTCATTTCAAGTGATCATACATATTCAGGAAGATTAAGTAGTTTGTTGAAGGTCAAAAAACTTTTAAGCAAGGGAGAGAGCAGGGTTTTGGATATAGGTCTGTGTGACTGACTCCAAAATCAATGTTCTTTAATATACTAATATATTTTAGCCTTGCAATAATCCTTAGTGGTAACTGGGTCAGGTATTATTTTCTTTATATATATATGTATAATGTATAATTACATATATATAATGTCATGGCCCTCCAGAGAAACAGAACCAACTATATATATATATATATATAATCTGTCTAGGAGAGAGAGAAAGAGAGAGAAAAGAGGAAGAAAGGGAGAGGGAAATAAAATGAATGCTATTTTTGACAAATTAGCTCACATGATTGAGGAAGGTGATCATTGACATCTGTATGGCAAATCAACAGTATGAAGATCTAGGTGAGAGTTAATGTTACAGTCTTGAGTCTGAAGGTGGGCAATTCAGGCAAGGTTTCTATTTTGTAGCCTAAGAGCATTATTCCTTTTTTCTCAGAGAAACTTAGTCTTTGCTCATAAGGCCATCAACTGATTGGATGAGGTCCACACATATTATGGGGGGTAATCTGCTATACTTAAAGTAAACTGATTATAAATGTTAATTGTGTTGAAAAGTTACCTTTACAGCAATGTCTAGACTAGTGTTTGACCAAACAACAGGTCACTATATTCTAGTCAAGATGATGCAAAATTAACTATTGCAATATAAGAATTTCAAATCTCTGAGAGCTGTAATAGGCAGCCTCTAAGTTTCTCTCCAAAGATTCTTGCCTATTAGTTATGCCTTGTGTAATCCTCTTCAAGTGAATGCTAGACCTAGTGGCTTCCTTTTGACAGGCATAATACTGCAAAATGATGGAATGCCTACTCAGACATTAGGATACAAAAAGACCATAGTTTCCATCTTGGTTGCCTTCTCTGTTTTTCATACATGTTAACTTTGAGAGACACCAGCTTACATATTGTGAGCTACCTAATGGAGAGAACACTATAGCACGGAACCAATGTCTCCTGACAACAGCCACTGTGGACTTTATACCTACCAATGTGATTGAGCTTGAGAGCTTGTCCTACCCTACTCAAGTTTTGCAGCCATGGTGAATGACTTGACTGTAGCCTTGTAAGAGATCCTATCAGACACATTCATTTAAGTCACACCTAAATCCTTGACTCACAGAAACAATGAGAAAACAAACATTTATTGTTTTTAGCTGCTAAATTTTGGGGTGATTTGTCACATAGCCATGGATCACTAATACAAGATCCATCATTGTCTTGCTTGTAAATTAGAGATGGTTTGAGTGGGATTCCTTTTTCCTGTCACTGGACTTTTAGTGAGGATTTGTTGTTGAATGTAGAGCTACCACTAAGAGATAAAGGATAAATAACATCTTGTCCTATTGAATTTTAACCAGGTATTGCTAAGTCTAGGATACTTGATAAGCACTTAGTGAGAACTTTTGAGATAATAGAAACAAGAATCACCAGATTTAGTAATGCAATACCTAAAAAGGTTGGTAAATCACATTTCTAACTGCCTACACATGCTTATTTCTGTTTATTTTTTCCTGTTTCTGTCAAAGCAATCTGAGTGATCCAAAATACAATCAGAAATCAAAGTCAGCTTCTTTTTAAAGTTCAGCTTTTCCTTGTATACTTGGAAAATTCTCCCATTCATGCTACAAATTCATTGGAGGATATTTCATTAGATTGTTTTTCACAATGAAATAATTTTCTCAAAAGGTGAACATTGCCATTTGAAACTTTACTTTTATCTCCAGCTTATACTGAGCACACTAATATGAGCAAAATTTATTTAAAAATATATGCAAAGTTCTTAGGCCTGGTTTTGGCATTTAACTGGTGTGATTTGAATGCATAAAACTGTAGTGGCAGATTTCAGGAATGGACCACAGATGGAGCTACCATATTTGTAAAAATTGGTTTTGGGAGATCCCATTTTAAATTCCCTTGGGTGGCAGTATGCAGAGTTTTAAAATGATCTGATTTCTAGATTATTTTTGTATTCTCCACAATGGGGTACTCCAGCCTTTAAATGTTTTTATGATAAAATCTGCAAGGAAAGCAACAGCTCAATAGTAAATGACTTCAGGATTTTTGAGCAAAGCCAAAGAGTTATCTCAAATATCAATAATGGTTCCATAAAGCCCATGACCTTTGACATTATCCCTGAGGAGAAGTTACTTAAATTTGGTGTTGTGACACACTGATGTATCAAGGTCATTATGTATAACATAATACATTTGTCCCATTATCATGGTTAAATACTAACACCTGCATATGACTTCTCTTAAATTACTAAGAATGATTTTATATGAATTTTTATGTTAATGGCACATTTTGCTATACACTTTAGAGGTGAAAAGAAATGCATAGAATTATTATTTTTTTTATTGTTGTTCAAGCATGGTGGTTTCCATTTTCCTGCAACCACTGTCTCCACCCCACCCTCAATCCTCACCTCCTTTGGCTTCGTCCGAGTCCTTTATACATATTCCTTGATGACCCTTCCCTTTTTTGCCCCACTACCCCCTTCCCCACTGCCCTCTGGTTACTGTCAGTTTTTTCTTTATTCAATGTCTCTTGTTATAGTTTGCTTGCATGTTTGTTTTGTTGATTAGGTTCCATTTATAGGTGAGATCATATGGTGTTTGTCTTTCGCCACTTGGCTTAATTCACTTAGCATAATGCTTTTCAGTTCCATCCATGCGCTTGTGAAAGGTTGGAGCTCCTTCTTTCTTTCTGCTGCATAGTATTCCATTGTGTAAATATATCATAGTTTTTTGATCCACTCATTTACTGATGGGCACTTAGGTTGCTTCTTGCACTTGGCTATTATAAATTGTGCTTCTGCGAACACTGTGGTGCATAGGTTCTTCTGAATTGGTGTTTCAGGGTTCTTAGTGTATAACCCTAGCAGTGGAATTACCAGGTCAAAAGGCAGTTCCATTTTTAGTTTTTTGAGGACATTCCCTACTGTTTCCCACAATGGATGCACCAGTCTACATTCCCACCAACAGTGCACTAGGGTTCCCTTTTCTCCACATCCTTGCCAGACTTTGTTGTTTGTTGATTTGTTTATGATGGCCATTCTGAATGGAGTGAAGTGGTATCTCATTGTGGTTTTAATTTGCAATTTTCTCTGATGGCTAGTGAAACTTAGCATCCTTTCATATGACTTTGGGGCTTCTGTATGTCCTCTTGGAGAAGTGTCTGTTCAGGTCCTTTGCCCGTTTTTAATTGGATTGTTTGTCTTCTTGGAGTGGAATTGTGTGAATTTTTTATATATTTTGGAGATTAAACCTTTGTCTGAGGTATCATTGACAAATATGTTTTCCTATATGGTTGGTTTCCTTTTCCTTTTGCTGGTGTTTTCTTTAGCTGTGCAGAAGCTTTTTATTTTGATGAGATCCAACTTGTTTATTCTTTCCTTTATGTTTCTTGCTCTAGGGGACATATTGGTAAAAATATTGCTGCATGAAATATCTGAGATTTTCCTGCCTATGCTCTCCTGTAGTATTTTTATGGTGTCACAACTTATATTTAAGTCTTTTATCCACCTTGAGTTTATTTTTGTGGATGTTGTAAGTTGATGGAGAAATGCTTATAATTAGATCAGGGTATTGCATTGAATTCTTAGTCTGTTTATGCCAAAAGTTGAACTACTAATATATGTACTATTAATATATACCAATTTATTTATTTGACAAATATTTATTGAATATATATAACATATTGAACTTTGTCATAGGTGCTGCAGGTACAGTAATGAGCAAGGTCTTTGATCCTCATGGGTGTTACTTTCTAAAAGAAAAAATCTAACACTAAACAAATAAATGAATGAGATAATTTCAGTTGATAGGGAATTAGGTTCTTGTTGCTGCTGTTGTAAATTACCCAAAACTATTGGCCAATAGTTTTATTCTCTGAACTTGGTGGTTTTCCTTTCTGGACCTATGGCTTTACCATATGAGTGATTTTTCTTTTTCAAAAAGGTAGCATGTATTCCCAGTTGAGTAGTTTTATCAATCTGTTTCATGACTATACAATTTTGGGGGTCTAACAGCCTTGTT